>NC_092802.1:9947656-10253561 GCF_918797505.1 Bemisia tabaci | reverse complement strand
AAATGTTAGTGACCGATACCTCGTAAAAAACTGCATTTCATATATATATATATAATATATTTTTTTATTTAACGACGATCAGCATCTAGGCTAATTACGTCGGGGACTATGCAATTTTAAATTTTTAAATTTAATTTCTTGAAGAGTTTTAAAATTTCGGTTACTACTATTGGATTATCTGAACATAAAGGGTGGATGTTATGAGGGAGGGAATTTCGAATTTTGATGCGTGTGGCATAGGTTTTTGGGCAAGAAAGTAAAATATGGTCGATTGTAAGGGGGGAGTGTTGACATAGAGAGCAGAAAGGAACTGGAGATTTTGAGATTAAATGAGAATGAGAGAAAAAGGTATGGCCGATTATATATATATATAGTTAGTTAGTTAGTTAGTTTTAGTTAACGACGATCAGCATCTAGGCTAATTACGTCGGGGACTGGGCAATTTTAAATTTTTAAATTTAATTTTTTGAATATATATATATATGCTGACCGTCGTTAACTAAAACTAACTAACTATATATCGGAGAAGAAAATATCAAGAAAAATCGGATGTTGACTAATTTCAGTACGTTCATAATAATTAAAACTGTGTGATACATATATTTATCAACAATTTAAGTTCGTTGTACTATTTATGTTAGCGGCAAAATCACCACGTTATATTCTCATCTGGCACTTTCAGAAGATTAAATGAAAAACACAAGGTTTAGTGAAGCATCCCTCCGGGCAGAGTACATCGATTAAAGGTTTTTCAAGAATTTAGAATTTTTTATTAGAGAAAACCAGCAGCATCATTGCATTGTTCACAAGATTTCATCTACAAGTAGATTATATGTGACAGCGCTTATTAACAATACTTACAAATCTTTTATCAGGAGCCGAAGTCAAATGATATCGCAAGTTCAAGTCTCTTTTGATTTGGTTCCGTTTTGAAATGCATGATCATAACGATTCCAAAATTGTGCACGCACCTTCTTTGGCCAGCAGATTCCTGGCCAAGTCGTTTTGAATTGGGGCATTTTCGGTAGAAGGAATATGAGGCTGAGGCTCGCATATTGCTGAGATTGTGCAATTTTCCCAGCGTTTGCGGCGGATGAAATTCATTCACTGTCGATTTACTTCCTTACAATGGTGAAGGAAAACTCGGACCGGATTCAGGGAAACACTTGTAGCAGACCTGGCGGGCAAATTACTTACAACTACAGAGAACTCCGATGCACAATCGTAATAGCATCGGAAGTCTCATACGCCCTTTTACCGAAAAATGCGTTTAATTGAGAATTATGTGGCGAGTGCCGATGTATGCGCGCCGTTGTCTTTTACCGCGAGCAACTATTCTAACTTCTCTGATATCAAATTGCCTACCCGGCGCAATGAAGGAGCTTTTATTCCGCAGATTCGTGCCTCAACAGTCTGAGAGTGGCATGAGCGGAGGAAGCAATGCGCGTCGTCAGTTTTTACCACGATTAACTATTTCAACTCCTCAGAGAGCGAATTATATTGTCTTCATATCGAAAGAACTTTTGAACGCTCGATCAAAATCGAAGAATATGAGGATTTGGAGCCGTAGTCATAATTCTTCCTTATTATCACCTATTTTCCTTTAGGAGGCTCAGATATGCAAAATTTAATAAAATGAAACTAAGCATCGGGACTCAAGTCTCAAACTTGGCAAAGACGAAGGGCGATAAATTTAAAAATAAAAATCAGTGAAAAAAGGTAGACAAAGTGGAATTCATTGTCATCAGGGGAAACAGACCGAACGAATGAGCCGCATTTTACACAATTGTGGTTGAACGACGCCATTATTTGGACTACGTTTTGCAATTAAGAACTATATAAATTTCGGCCCGGTTTAAAAACAACGTATGTGCCCTTAGTTTCACCATGCACATAAGTGTTTTTTCAGATGAGTTAAAATTTATAGCTCCGAATTGCAAAATGCAGTCCATTTCGTGTGAGTTATTTCATGAACCTTCGGCGTTAATGTGAACGTTATTAATATTGTTAGTGTTGTTGAATTATCGAAAACCTTACCAAATGTGATTGCATTAAATTGTGTGAAACCCTGATGATGATCACCCGGTCGAAAAGCTTAAGAAGTTAAATAAACAATCAATTATTATACAACGCCTTGGTTCAAAGCATAACTCACACTAAGCCACATAGACTCGAGAAAAGAATCCCGATCACTGATTGGCTCGGCTGAGATGATGTCTCTACCTCATTGGAATTGTTCGATCAATCGTGTTAATTTTTGCGGGCATCTTTTTGTGCTCTCTGATGTTGTGGATCATTTTTGAGGTCAGCGCTCGCAAAGTGGACTTGCCCGGCGCACGGTGGATCGAGTCGATCGGAAAGGTCGGACACGACATTTTTAACTAAATTTAGAAATTTTTAGGTACAATTCGTCAAATTTTAAATTTTAAGGGGTGTCTCTGAAAGAAAATTTCACGAGAAAAGCAATGGATTCACTCGTAAAACCTCAACGTTTTGTATGAACGGAGTTATGAGCTTTTGAAGTTTCAACATTATTTTCAACCACCCCCCTTGTCTCGATCCACCGTGCGACGGTGCGGTGCGGTGGGGTGGGGTGCTCTGACGAGCTAAGGAAAAACGCCGTATGATCATTCGAGCGTTCCCAATTTTTTATTGTTAAAATGTGAATTGCTGAGAAAAGTTATGAATACTATTCTTTGAAATTTTCAAGAACTATAGGTGAAATTACGAACACAAATATTTGAAAAATATTCATAAGTTCACCCAGAAATTGTTGTTATATCTAAGGAAAATTGGCAGCGTCCGAAAGCTTTTACGGCGTTTTTCCGTATGACGGCATCCAAAGTGAAAATCGGAAGCTAAGGATCCGTAAACTTCGTGTCACAGAATCGTATTTAGATGGATAAATTGGAAGTATTTTTACCAAACAGAACTATCTGCAGGTGGGAAAGATGGGGCATGCTCGTTAGTAGACGGCCGTAAGAATGAATGGGAATTATAAGGCGCCAAAAAACTAATCAATCTCATTCTGACCTACATTTTTGCACTTTTGCGAACCATTCACGTTTTACATATTGTTTCAGTTGCACACAACATCATGTGTTTTTATCTATTTACTTGTACTTGCATACACTTGCGGTATACTGCCGTGCTACGGAAGAACGCCGTATGAACATTCGAGGGCTCCGAAATTTCCTTTGTTAAAATGTTCATTTACGAGAAAAGTTACGAATATTTCTCCTTGAAATTTTTAGGAGCCTTAGACGAAATTGTGAACGTAATTACCTGAGAAATTGGAAGAGAGATATTCATAAGTTTACCAGGAAATTTGTGTATTGTCAAAGAAAATTTAGTAACGCCTGAAGGTTCATACGGCGTTTTTCCTTAGCACGGCAGTATATCAATAGCGACTTGTACATACTCACTTGCACGGTCTACTCTCAACCTTGGGTAAAGCATCAATCAAAATTTTCAAAAAGAGAACCCAATAAACGAGAAAGTAAAAATGTGAATGATTGAGTAAATACTCTTCGAGTCACAAATTAGAATTCGACGGTGAAACCACCAAACCACGTATCTCGTTTGCGGTGTTTAGAAATCTACGCTCACATTTTATTTTTTTGAAGTAGACCAAATCAATAGCATTCCTTGAAATTTTCACGGAATTTTCTCCGCACGAAGAGGAAAAATCACAGAAATTTTCAAGACTGGATGTTAAGTAGTTTTTCCTTTAAAAAATAAAGTATGACAGGAAGTCTGCGACGTCGCAAACCGAGATACGTGGTTTGGTAGTTTCACCGTCGAATTGCTTTATTCAAATATCTCGGACGTCAAAACAAAGCACTAAATCAGTTGCACGTGTAGAGCAATATCGTGTTTTATTATCGGTGAGGGAAAAATATTTATTGCAAAAAAATCCACAATGTGCAGTGGCAGAGCTTTGCCTCATTAAAAGGAGCGAATCAGACGGACGGTAAGATGGTTCGATTGACGCCATTTTTGTGCCAGAACGATATGCGAGCAGAGGCGGACTGGTAGTCGAAAAGTTAGGAGGAGACCTAAATATAAGTGCCCCTCCTGTCGTTCGGGGGCCCCTATAAGAAGGTCCGGGGGCCCTTCCCCGGTAAATTTTGAAAATTTCACACTTTTTAAAAACGTAGGCATTATTGGAGTTGGATTCTACAGTACTTGAACGTCAAAATAACCCATTCTCGGGATTCATCGGGGGTCCCTTCATCACAAATGTTTTTGGCGACCTTCCATGTCTCTTAGAGACAAATTCTCAAGGAATTCGGGGCCTTTTAATGATTGAAAAGGATAAGAAAATTACAAAATTACGGGAAAAAAACGATGACTCGAAAAAAATTCGCCGCGAGGGCCCTTCGGGACCACCGCGGCAAATTGTTACGGGGCGATCGCCTCCCTGCCCCCATGACCAGTGAGGCACAGGAAAGCCGAAAAACCAAGCGGGGACAAAACTTCAATATTAAACTTCCATCGCCTTGCTAAGGCGCAGGGTTACAACTATTTGAACTCTCCGGAACGCGTGAGGTATCACGCCTCAATTGAAGGCGTTTTCGAATCTTCTGTATTCACATGACAAGATTTTCCAACTTTTCTTGCATTATATTGTAGATTTGAGTTCCTTTCATTATTTCGTTAAATTATTCCTGCTTCTTAATTTTTGATTATTCTGCAAAAATTATCTTTTTCCGAAGTACAATCCTGGCTTTAGCGCCCGTAAACTGCGGCCTTAACGGTTGAAACTACAGTGGCGGCACAGGAAAGCTGAAAAACCAAACGGGGACGCTACTTCAATATTAAACTTCCATCGCCTTGCTAAGGCGCAGGGATACAACTATTTGAACTCTCCGGAACGCGTGAGGTATCACACTCCAATTGAAAGCGATTTCCAATCATCCGCATTTACATGACGAGATATACCAAATTATTTTGCATTATATTGTCGATTTAAGTTACTTCATTATTTAGTTAAATTACACCTGCTCCTGAATATTTAATTATTCTGCAAACATTATCCATTTTGGAAGTACAACCCTGGCTTTAGCGCCCTTAAACTACGTTAGTTTTTTGCATTTCATTGTAGATTTGAGTTCCTTTTGTTATTTAGTCAAATCATTCTTGCGTCTTAATTTTTAATTATTATGCAATAATTATCTTTTTGCGAAATACAATCCTGGCTTTAGCGCCCGTAAACTACGGCCTTAACGGTTGAAACTACAGTAGCGGCACAGGAGAGCCAAAAAAACAAGCGGGGACGCTGCTTTATTATTTAACTTCCATCACCTTGCTAAGGCGCAGGGATACAACTATTTGAACTCTCCGAAACGCGCGAGGTATCACGCCTCAATTGAAGGCGTTTTCGAATCTTCTGTATTTACATGACGAGATATTTCAAATATTTTGGCATTATACTGTCGATTTGAGTACCTTTTATTATTTAGTTAAATCACTCCTTCTAATCAATTTTTAATTATTATGAAAAGATTATCGTTTTGCGAAATACGATCCTGGCTTTCGCTCCCTTTAACTACGGCCCGAACGGTCGAAACTACAGTAGCGGCACAGGAAAGCCAAAAAAACAAGCGGGGACGCTGCTTTAATATTTAACTTCCATCACCTTGCTAAGGCGCAGGGATACAACTATCTGAACTCTCCGGAACGCGTGCGGTATCACGCCTCAATTGAAGGCGTTTTCGAATCTTCTGTATTTACATGACGAGACATTCCAAATATTTTGGCATTATACCGTCGATTTGAGTTCCTTTTATTATTTAGTTAAATCACTCCTTCTAATTAATTTTTAATTATTATGAAAAGATTATCGTTTTGCGAAATACGATCCTGGCTTTAGCGCCCTTAAACTACGGCCTTAACGGTCAAAACTGCAGTAGCGGCACACAGGGGCGGACTGGTTATCGAAAAGTTAGGAGGAGACCTAAATGTAAGGGCCCCTCCTGTCGTTCGGGGGCCCCTCTAAGAAGGTCCGGGGGCCCTCCCCCGGTAAATTTTGAAAATTTCACACTTTTTAAAAACGTAGGCATTATTGGAGTTGGATTCTACAGTACTTGAACGTCAAAATAACCCATTCTCAGGATTCATCGGGGGTCCCTTCATCACAAATGTTTTTGGCGACCTTCCATGTCTCTTAGAGACAAATTTTCAAGGAATTCGGGGCCTTTTAATGATTGAAAAGGATAAGAAAATTACAAAATTACGGGGAAAAAAACGATGACTCGAAAAAAATTCGCCGCGAGGGCCCTTCGGGACCACCGCGGCAAATTGTTACGGGGCGATCGCCTCCCTGCCCCCATGACCAGTATGCGAGATCTCGCATCGATTGGTTCCATTTTTTCAGCTACTCGTCATTTTTATCAAATTTTGAAATCGCAATTCTGTTGTCATGAGACTGAAGAATTTATGCACCAAATTTGACAAAGCAACGTAAATAACGTAAGCAACGTAAGCAACGTAATAAAGGCAGGGTTTTTTAGAGGAAAAATATCGTATTCGATACTGATATCGGAACTGCACTCGAATGCGATATTTTTCCTTTAAAAAACCCTGCTTTTATTACGATGCATTGCTTTGTCAAATTTGGTACATGAATCTTCAGTCTCATGACTTCAGAATTGCGATCTCAAAATTCGATAAAAATGACGAGTAGCTGGAAAAAAGAACCAATCGATGCGAGATATCGCTTGTCGTTTAGACCAAAAATAAAGCGTCCATCGCATTACCTCAAGACCGAATGTCTGTCCATTCCATGCATACTTACACCATCCTCAGTATTCGAGACTTGCAACGAGCGAACTTTTATAGGACTGGTTTTTATGAAGTGAGTCATAAGTGAAATACGTACTGCGTTACCGTTATCATGAAAATGGCTACGCCTCAAATAGGTCATCTAAAATTGTTCGTAGAAAAAATTCATAAACGGAATAGTTGCAACCGTTTTTGGATTAACTAAATCAACCCAAGAAAGATCGACTTTGCAACATTCCAAAATTACAAACTGGAGGCAATTTAAGAGTTAGAGTTAGTCATGATGCTTGAAAAGCTCATCGGAAACTAATAAACTTTTTTAAACACGTAATAATGTTGAAATCTCAAACTGAATTTAATCATTTAATAATTAAACAAACAGAAATCTACATACTTTGTTGCTCTACAAACGTACTTCAATTTTGTCTTAAACACCGAATTTTAGCCCATTGGAGGCTCTTACAAGCAATATTTGCGAACGAATTCTTCCATTTTCTGAAGTTTCTAACTGTCGCTGTATGTTGAAACATATCCGTCAAAATCTCTCCCAGAAAAGTCAGGAAACTCAAAAACAGACCAACTGCAAGAGCAATGAAAGCCGATTGTAGATCATTTATATCGTATGCGCGAGGCTCCCGCGTATGATTAGTCGTGGCAATTATCTCAAATATATGATTTGTTTCTTCAATTGATATTAGTTCCGACAAGATTTTCCAAGCAAGCCCCGACTCGAAAAACTGACCGATTATTTGGTTGATTTTATCAAAAAAGAACCAATTTTTCGGGAATATAAGCATCAACGGATACGTCATCAAGCACTCCTTCATCAGATGGTACTCAAAAATCTCACCGTCATCCGAAGATGAAAATTTCATGCGAACGATCGTCTTAGGGGTGGAGAAGAACGGTATGATACATAAAAACGCGTCTTTTTCTGCTAATAAACGAATATGTTTCATCATATTTTTGATCATTTTTCCGTGTTTTGATTTATGCATCGGAATCAAATCATAAAAAGTAGAGGAATTGGTCGCGTTCGGAAATGAAATATTCGTTAAGTCATTCAAAAAATAGCTATAAAATGCCATACTGTCGACAAACTTAGCATTCATTGTCTCAGACTGGTTCAACTCGTCAATAAAAATCGACATATCGGTATCGATGATAGCGGGAGTTTGAATGTATCGATCGGACAGCTCTAAAGTCTCCAAGGAATCTATTTCTGGGTACATTACTCTATCACTAAGGAGTGTTGTCATGCCACTAAGGAAAACCGTGGAAAGGATGATTGTGGCGAAACTGAAGATTCCAAAGAGGATCTTTCCTGTTATCAGACGACCAAGATGCAGAGATGGTGGACTCCCGCACATAAAGTACGCGTAGACGATCAACAGAGAAGAAGTGTTTCTGTAATAATCTATTTCTGCGTCCGTGTAGAGAACCTGGAATGATTCACTTTGCGAATATTGGTAAACATATTGGACGAAAACAAAAACGATGATCGTGAGGAAAGTCAATACCCAAACAGCCGGTGGAAAACTTTCGAAAATAACCAGACCTTGCGACATAAAAGGGCTATGTGGGGTTGCAATGCATAAGCTACTTGCGTGAACACTGACTGAAAAATCAAATTTTGAGTGATCTGATTTCTTAGAGACGATCCCGGTGTTCGGCGCCAAGATATCGATCCCATATCTCAAGCTGTCTTCAATTATAGACTCATGTTTAGAGGATGTAATTTTCAATGTACAGTTTGCAGCAAGTTCGAAGTAATCAAAAACTTGCATGTAAAAACCACCGATGTTACTCCACAATGGACGGTTAGATAGGCTCAAATCAGAATCACTAAGCAAAATATTGGATACCCTGAACATTTTTCCATTCAAATTTTTCCAAGAAAAGTCGAAAAAAGTCTCATGGGTATCATTCTGGTATGAGATGAGGTTTCCGGTAAACGCGTCATATTTTTCGCAGCTGCCAGGGTGGCAAATGACTGTATTCCGGCCTTTGAAAAAACGCCAAAAGAATTTAAAGCAAAATATCAGGCTCCCGGAATCACTTTCTTTAAGAGTATCATCTGCGAAATATTTCGGCTCGATCATTCTAGTGTTGGGCTGGACATTTTTCAACACGAAAATGAGATGGTTTTTGCAATTCCAAATTTTGTTGAAGGACAAACCGCGAGTTGCGTTGAAAACTCCATCGCTCAAAACTGACGTGTCTTCTAGTTCGGATGATGTGATGCTTACCACTTTACTGCACGCTTTCCGGTTTCCTGGCCAGAGGTGATGCCCATCAACTTTGATACAGTAACGAGGTAAGGTTTCCTTCAACTGGCGTCCAGGGTGCGATTTATTATTTTCAAGACCGGGTTTGATCTCTTTGTTTATTCCCGTCAAATCTGCTTGTGAAATCGTGAAGAAAATCAAGTTGAATAATTCTTGGAAGTCTTCAAGGATGAAGATCATATTTTTTGGACCGTCAGTAATTACTGAACTACTCATCTTGGTGTGATCAGATATTAGGATAGTTTGAATCGAAGTCGTGTGTAATCCCTCAATGAGATGTAACGATGGGCGATGAGAATCAATGTCCACTACGTAAAAAAGCTTTAGCTCAGTTCTCTTCACTATGTTCTGACACATGTTGAATGCAAGTGATGTAAACCGTCCCGAGTTATCCATAACGGAGAAGCTGTTCATATCGGCATCATCACGGGCACCTATTACTATGAGCGCAGTAAATAATAAAATGAAATCTGGCCATTGATACATTACTGATCGGATATTCACAATTCTCTCACATAAAATGCTTTTTGCAATTGTTTTTATTAAAAATTGAACGAACCTTAAAATCAAATTTGAAATTGTTTGGAGGCTGAAAAGTAAATTGAAATACAAGTGTGATGTCCAAACATTAGAAAGAATTGAAACAAACGACCCCAACTGATTCTATTGTCGAAAAAACACTGTACAGTGTAGATTTTCTCTTCAAAATGTACGATTTGCACATGGAATAAGGGGTCAAACACAGAGAGAGAACAAAATAATCAATTTCACTTACTTTTAACCCTTTGTATACCAAGTATATAACATGCGTTCACTGAATCCAAACCTGATTTGAGCTATGAAAGAGTAAAGCGATAAATGCGGAAACTTCTATACTGTTCACTTATACTCCATCACATCATGTTTCTGAACATTTGGTTAGAGAGGTTTCGCGACGTGAATTTACGACATTCTTTTTTCCTTGTTTGTCCGTAAACTATGTATACAGAACTGGGCAAAAGAATATCAATATAATGTAAGTTTGCCTTTTTGTCTGTCGTGGAATTACTGATGAGTGGTAAACATCCGTATTGTCAAGGGTAGAAATATTATTATGGAGTAATTTTCCCGTTTTGAAACTATGTTTACTTCCAGGTGAATTCAAGGGCAGTTTTTTGTGATTTAATTTATCCAGTCTTGATTGATCTATCTTACCTATGAAGGAGAAGGTAAGGTAAGTGTAAAAAATGGGACGGATGTAAGAAACGCGCTAGGTAGTTCGAGCGCCATATTTTAAGGGTCCTCCGTAAATTCCGTAAGATAATTAGGAATGCGTACTTATGTACGCGTGCGTGATGGAAGGTTTCTGGCTCAAAAGATTGGATCCAGAGCTAGAGATTTTAATTTAAAATTAGTTACCAGCGTGACTGTTATTCATTTGCACGGTCATGTCAACAGGGTGACGGGAGAGATGCTGCCAAAAGAGGGCCTTGATTGGGTTCCTCCTGGGAGGAGACGAAGGGGACGCCCAGTGAATGGGCGGCGCACAGTGGTTCGTGTCAATAGGAGAGGTCGGGCAAAATTTGGAAACTATAAACGCTTATAGCTCTGTTTATACGGAACTATGAAGTTCTAAAAGCCGCTCCATTAGTTTTCCCGTGAAATTTTCTTCTAGATGCACCCCTTGAAGTTTAAAATGTGACGAAGTAAACAAAAAAATGTGTAGTTTCATTCAAAAATTTCATGACCGACCTCTCTCATTGACTCGATCCACTGTACGGCGTCAGGAGGTTTTAAATGCAATGAGGGAGTGCCAACTCCCTGACGGGTTATGGGAGGACGGAGTACTAAGGCGGTTGGGCGTCGTAGAGCCCTGGAGAGCGCTGTGAAATCGACTCTTAGGTATGTATGTGGTATTAATTTATTTGTGAATTTTTGCTGGATGACTAACACAAGAAAATGGGCGAGTAAGGTATTTTGATGTTTGATTTAGTCTTGTTTACCGTTTTCTTGTGATTGTCCTCGTTGTCCTCGTGTGAAGGGTGTAGTCGGAGCACTCTGACCGAATGAATGGAGAGAGACAAGCGAAAATGTTTCAGATCGGAAAACCCTTCATGGAAAAGTGGTGTAAGTATGGAAAATGGATAGTTCCGCAAAATATGGAAGAGAATACCTGAATGACCGCCTAAGAGATGGGCACACAGCTGGCTGTCTTTTACTGGGGATGATTCATATTTTACTACTGTATTTTATTGATTTGACGAGTCCTATATTTTTAATTTAACGACTTTTTAATTTAATAATCTTTACATGATTGAATGTGCTCGATACTAGATGGTCTAACAAACAGCACTTTGCTCTGTTCGTTTGTGGTAGAAGGAGAGGAAGAAGAATTATTCGAACGATATTGTTTATAAACAATATTACAAATATAAGTAAGTAAGTAAGTAAGTAAGTAAGGCCGGGCTGGCCGGCGAGGCGCCCTCAAGGGGCCAAGGCAACTGGCAACTGCCGTCGTGCACCCCGAAGTTGGACCGTACTCCTTAACTTATCTTCGTGCTATTGACACATGGAGTATCAATTATATTCCCGCAAGGCTCAGCGGCCGTCTGATAGCCAACGGAAGGTCTTATCAAAGACTGTGGCAGACGCTGCAGAGCACGGACTTTCGGAGCACGGCCATGCCTCCACCGAGTTGGACTGTGTTGTTGCAATCTACACTGATAGGTAGCGCTGGCAGTCGCGCACACTACGAGTGATAACCGATTTTTCACAACCCAGTCGAACAGTGCAGACGGATTACTTACTGGGTGACTATGTCCCTCCCGCACCCTGTAACCTCGAAGGGTCAGGGTATTGGAGTGGCATAGTCATCCACAGTCACGATGACTGATATTTGAGTGTCCTCAAATATCAGTCACCTCCGGGGATTGAACCCGGGACCTCAGTGCTGGCAGCGAACTGCCTTGACCACTACACCACTGAGGCTGACAATATTACAAATATATAAACAATTATTATATATAATGTCGCACATTTTCCATTTCAACTTCGCAAAATTTTCACATGCAAATTGAACTATTCAGTAGGAAGCAGATAGCAGTTTCTAACTGAAGATTGAATTGGTTTCATTGCTGACAATACGTAAAAATGGAGGATAGTATCAACAGTCATTGGACTATCATATTCTTTTTGAAAAAGTTTATGAATATCATATCCTTCAATTTTTCTTGAAAAAAATTGAATTGTTTGCGAGTCAATTTTACAATTTTGGAATGGACTTACCTCCTCTCTTTAGAAAAATGACGAACTGGAGGTCCGATGAATATTTCACTCCCACATCTGAAATCGGAAGTTAAGAGACCTTAAATCTGATTTTTTTTTTTTTTTTTTTTTTTTTTTTTTTTAAACAAAGTTATAAGCTTCCGGCTGGATGGATGCAGAATTTTTCAGATTCATGATATTCAATTGGACGTATTTCTGGAACTATGGATATCATCTTCGGAACTTTGTGCATTATGACATAAGCCCTAAGACCTGTAAGATTATATGCGTAACAGGGCTCACGTCATTATGCTCATAGTTCCGTTCGGCAGAAATACGCCCAATTCTAGATCGACGAGTTCAAAAAGAGTCACGGGCTCAGGGAGGCCAAGTACGAGTCCAGGTCTTTGCCCAGGATTTGGAGCTTCCCCCAAAAGATAACGCTGGAGAGGACCTTGATGAAGATCTTGATGATAAACTTGATGATGATTTAGACGATTTGAATGATGATCTTGATGATGATTTCGATGATGGTCTCGATAGTAAACTTGATGAACTTGATGATATCGATGATAAACTTGATGAACTTGATGATGGTCTCGATAATAAACTTGACGATCTTGATGATGACTGTATAGAATACGAGCTGCCCAAGGATGGCGCTGAGGTCGCTCTCAATAATAGGCTCGTTAAGGGCCCAACCCATTCTGATTTTGGCGACGTTGTAATACCGTCGACTCCATTGACAGTTGGATATTCACAAGCCGCGTATCTCACTTCAAATTCGTCCACCCTCACCGACTTTTCATTTTCTACGCCCATGATCACCGATACAAATCCGAGCTGAAAAATTTGAAACTGGAATTGAACTAAGAGCCAACTGAAGGAAAGATATGGTAAATTTTTGTATTCAACGAAAACAGACTTCTCTAGACAGAGTTTTGGGATTAATCGTCACGTTATGAATGAACTCATTCCATGAATTTGGTAGCAAAGGGATTGAAAAAAAATTAAATCGGACTTCTTTTTCTTCCTTTTTTTGCATGTGTGCAGTTCGAAATGGTAGACATTTTTAAAGGAAACCCTATCGTTGCCGTTTTGAGTTTGGAAAACTAATATTCAAAAAGGAGAAAAAATGATGTAGAATGTATGTTACCACCTTCCGGCCAAAGTATCACAAACGCCATGCGACGTTTCGAAATTTCCGCCACCATTTTATTTTCTTACGGAGAAATTTTTCAACGAAGCTGTTCGAAAATTTCATTGAATTTTCTCTGTGCAGCCGATAAAATTCAGTGTAACTTTCAAACAGATTCAATCAAAAATTTCTTTACATAAAAATAAAATGGCGGCGGAAATTTCAAAACGGCGCTTGGCGCTTGTGATAATATGGCCGGAAGGTAACGATGTGTGGTCGAGGTAGTGATAGTGGTGTTCTTTTCGACAGTGGTTTACTCTGCCGTGAAACGCAAAAACGCCGTAAACGCCATTTTACATTTTTTTGGAAAAAATATACCATAGCAGAAAAATTCGTGTACCTTTGGGACGATGTCTTTACAGGATTCTTCCGCAAATACTATGAAGAACTTAACCTGAAATTTTGAGGTGCATGAGTAAAACAGTTTTTATTTTATAAAGTGTTAAGTTCCTAAAAATGAGGGAAAACCATGATGGATCTACGGCGTGTTTGCTTTGCACGGCGGTGCTGGCAATGGTGGTGGTGGCAATGGTGGCATTGGTAGTAATAATACTTATTTATGTAATTATGAATGGCCAGAAAGAACTTCTCTTCCCCCCCCTCCCACCTGAAAAAGAAAATCCCAAAATACGTAAGAAATAATCCAAGTTTTATTGTTTAATTTGTTCTTACCGCGAAAGGCCTGCTCACATAAACAGGAACGGAGGCACGGTACCATTTCGTTGGATTGATCCCCAAATTGTTTCCCGCAAAACTCGTCCAAATTACAAACGATCGGTCCGAGTCAAATCCAAGATCCAGGGGCGAGCTCAAATCTGTTTTATACAGCTGAATCAATAATAAATACATGAGAAAGAATCATAGAGTACAATGAGACAAATTTTAAACAATAATTTAGATGAAGCATCGGAAAAAGGCACCTTAGTACGAGAATTTTTTTATTTTCTCATAAATTTTTCGCGCTCCGTCTTCTCTCTTTCGTTCCCCAAAATCTTTTTTCCTCGCGTAAAGGGATTCAAATACTTTAGAAACGACTTTCTCAAGAAGGGTGAAAGACTTCTATTCTACCGTGCTAAGAAAGAACGCCATATGAGCCTTTAGCCGTTGTTATATTTCCGTCAATAAAACCCGAATGTACCGAGGAAATTGTGAATATTTTTTTTTTTCAATTTTTTCAGACAATTTTGTTCGCAATTGAATAATCAAAGTCCGAGAATTTCAATTTTTATCCGGGGAAATTTGGCAACTTTCTAATGATGTTCATACGGCGTTCTTCCTTGGCACGACAGTATTATCTCCTATTCTTTTTCAACGTCCATCACTCATTTATGCAGTTCTAATACGACTAGATATAATCAAACTACGCACAGTCATCATACGTAAGGCACACTTCAAAGAAAAAGACATCGAACAATGCTATTCTGCTAAATGTAGATTAATGTTAATGTCTCATTAATGTTTTTATTTTTATAAGTTGCCACAAGGGAAATGCTTGAATTATGTGAAGACAGATCAACTTTGGCTGTTTTCCCACGAATAGGTGAGATTTATGTTTCAGGATATTTCTCACTGGCATCTACAAACTACAATAATGCAGAAACTAAATGTATGAGAGCAACTTGAATATTGATGAAATTACGTATCTTGATTTGCAGCTTCGCGTTACACACTTCCCGTCATGCTTCATTTTTAAATCGAAAATTTATCAGCATAATTAACTTAAGAGTCTCAATAATTTTTCTTTCCATTTGAGGAACCTTTTTTTAAAATATCAAGCTATTTAGAGTATCTTTTTTCCAAGAGAAATGAAAAGGAAGCAAACATTTTGCAAGCTTGTAGCTCAGTGTTGGTAACGTGGCCCTTGAAACACCACTACAAATAAGACATACGGAGCTAACACTCCATGCTAATAGAGCAAGGGAAAATACGACGGCGATGACGGCGCAGAGATACAACTATTCGTACTTGATGGATGTCCATGTTGCGTCTCCAAAATTGAAGGCGCGATGGCACGAGGCATGATCTCACAATGCTCCGTCACAAGACGCCGTTGCGGTGTCACCCTCATTAGGCCGGATGACACCTCTCCTAGCTTGGACTGTGTAGATACTTGAATTTTTTCAGCTTAATGCGTCTGATTCTCCTTTTAGGATGTATTTGTGGACCTATATCTAAAACTTGTACCTACCGGCACTATAACTCCCACAAAAGAGATAACGGGTTAATTTGACCCGGTTTGGGATTTATGCATGAGGATGGATGTCAAAAGAATTTTCCTTGATACTAGATTCGTTCTTTTTTTTTCAAATTGATGCCTGATTCTTTTTTTACGGTGTATTTGTGGACCTATATCTAAAGGTCGCACGTACCGGCCTGGTGTAATACGCGGATTTCGTGATTTTAGCGAGTCTCGAGTCAATTTGACATGACTTGAGCATCTAGGGGTTAAACAAAGAAATCAGAAAAAATTTTGGGCTAGAATTGCACAATCATATTCTTCTTTAAAACGCATTTGTTTCACGCATGATGTACAGCACAATAAATAGACTCTCTTTGGGTTCAATCGCACACGAATCACGATGGGTCAAAAGTCATTTTTATGCGATGTTACCGAAAGATATTCCAGTCATTTGGCTGTGTCTCTTGCGTGCCACGAACCCATTGGATTTGTTACGTCAATTTTATAACCTTAAAATGGAGTAACGTTTTCTCATTCGGAATAAGTTTGAAAACTGACCCGCAAAGACAGTATTCCCCTTTCGACAGTATCGAAATAGTACAGGAAATTGACACATCCCTCTGGACCCCGCTCATCGTCCAGAGGACTTAAACCATAGAAGTTAACGCTCCAAATTTGGCTCCTTGTGAATAATCCTCTATCCTCGGACCCCAATGCACTTTCCAGGTACCCTCCCACAAATGTACCTGAGGACTTTGAAGTCATGATAACTGAAACATAAGAATGCGGAAGTTGTGAGAGAGAGGAAGAAAAATAGCGTGAGTAGGAACCTTGCATTCTAAAATGAAGTATTGTGTGAGATCAACAAGGCATTGAGTCACTTCTTCTCTCACCTTGCAGAGAACTGTAAATAAATAAAATTGTTTTCAGTGTGGTTAATTTGTTATGTGATGCTTGAATTACTGCTCATGACCGGTATGATTAGACGCACTTGAAGAGTTCAAAAGTCAGAGTCGATATATATATTTTACAGTACAGTGATTTTCGTCGGGAAATACTTTCCAGTATGTACGTTATTCAACTTTAAACAACTTTTTTTTGGCTTTTTTTAGAATTTTTCATGGTGAAATTTCAGATTGATCCAAATTTTTCAGCTACAATTATCGAAAATTAGAGAATTGATTCACTTCCTTTACATGCTTGGTACACGGACTTTATGTCCACTTTTTTTACGTCCACAGACTTTTCGTCCACAAATTTCACGCCCACAGTTCTAAAGCCCACACTATTGTTAAGTCCATTACTTAAAGGTCCACTAAGTTAAGTCCGTAAATGTAAAGTCCACTAAAATCAAATTCAAGCGTCATATTTTAGTCCGTGTGTAAAATTATATTGACAATATCGAAATGAGAAAATTAAGAGAGAATGAGGTGTTGTTATCGTAACTCATATTTTAAATGAAATGTTAATTTCTTCTTTTGATTCATATTTTCAAATTGTCTTTGGTAAATACTTGGTTTCATTTCTATCCTTGAAATTTTCGATTTAAAATATGCCTTAAATGTACATTCTTTTTTTAATGAAATTGATTACTTCATTTTAAAAACATTTACATTTTTTAAACGTGATAAATATTTGTAGAACCTTCTCCAAGCAATGGCATCGATATGAATATCTCAATGAGCCGTAGTTGTGATGTAAGAAACTATACAAAAATTAATAAAAGAGGAAAAAAACTAAGAAGCACGCAATTTTTTGTTTCTAACTTATTTGTACATCGACCTCCTTGAGTCAAATATGTCCAATTTTGAGCGTTTGGTTGCGCTTACACCGCGCTGCAGCACAGTAAAAGCCCAAAACATAAAAGAATAAATTTGAATGCTTTGGAAATCATTAAATTTGACACGGAACCACTATTATATTTACAAAAAAACACATTATATTTTCCAGTAGTATATATTTCTTTTTCATCAGTTTAAAAGGGAATAATCAATGCAGAGAGTGCAAACATTTCAAAATCATTAGTTGAAAAACGATGACTCCACGAGTCTAAATATTAGAGCCTAACACAGAGCGGAGCAGCGTGTCAGCAGCGCAGAACGCGCACTGGCGCCTACAAACCTAACGGGATACTTCACGCATTGCGCAACGCGTGAAGTATCCCGTTAGGTTTGTAGGCGCCTATGCGTGTGTCACGCTGGTTACCTGCAGCGCCGCAACGCTTTAAGCAACTATTTCGCGTCAGATGCGTTGCACAGTATCCTACAAGATTGAAGGCGCACGATATAACTAGTTAAAGAGGACTTTCAATTTTGACTGCATCTGTTACTGAAAAATGTTTAATTTGGCATTGGAGCGTTTCTTAGGCTCCCGCTTTGGTTTTCTTCTTATCATATCCGTACAGTGTACACATGAACATATGTTTTTATCAGCTCTTAGAGACTGTTCTCTTTCATGACTTGATTCATGAATGAAATGTTTTTAAGAATGCAGAATGTTTTTAAGAATGTTTTTAAGTAGTAGTAGTAGTATGCATTTATTTTTGAGGTGGTTCCTGTCATTTAAATGAGAAGAAAAAATGTGGACATAACGTGTCCACAATTTGGACAATTTTGGACGTATTCATGGTTGGACATTAAATCATGTGGACTTAATGAAGACTGGACGTAACGTTTAGTGAACATTAATAGCGGTGGACATTTTTTTAATGGACGAAAGGTAGGTGGACATAAAGTCCTGGAAGCACATGTTTAGAATCAAGATACTTTCTTGATCACGGTACTCACAACACACACATCATACTCCTTTACAAAGGATGCTAGTGAGTCAATGGTGAGTTTTCTGGCAATAAAGTCTATTTTTCTGCAGTTTCTCACAGCATACAGAAAGTGCAGGCTTTTTATTGGACGTGTTTCTGCTAAACGGAATCAGAGACAGGCGGGAAGGAAGGTGTGTGCTCGTTAATCGAGGGTCGTAAGAATGAATGGGAATTATAAGGCGCCAGTGACGTCAGCGGTGACAAAGTCGTTGCTGTGCTGATTCATAGTCCGTCTCAACTCATGAGCCCTGTCCTCAACGCTCTTTTGCCATGCCAACGGCTCATGAGTGCCGCATACAGTTGGCGCTTTGTTCTGTGTGATAGAATGTAAAAACCCCCATTTTCATTTCCGCAAGGAGAATCACGCCCTTTTTTACATTGTTACTCATGCGGCTTTCTAGAGCACATCCCATCTTTCCCACTCGTCTATACTTTCGTATAAGGTCCTTTTATTGAGAGAGTTAAGACAACGCATCTCATGGATGTCACAAACGGGAATAAAGATTACACAATTAGGCACAGATAGGCGTTTTTTGTAATCTTTGATCGACCCATTCCCGAATTCCTATCTCCGTTTCCTCTCTTATTCCATTTGTTCCTTGCCGTACCCCCAATGTCCCAATCCATGCCAGTTTATAATCTTTGCAATTTGTGAAACTGTAATCTTAATTCCCGTTTGTGACACTGTGAAGGCCTAAAATACGGGAACCAATCAGAAATGGATTCACATTGTCTTGACTTTCAGTATATAAAGGGACTAGTTTCGTATAGCAGAAAAAAGTCCTATTGTTAGTCCACCAACCTACCGTTCCAAATGAAGAAATGCAGACTAACCCTTTCTTGGAATCCACGTCCATGCGCTGTCCTGAGTCCCCTTGAATCCGCAATCATTATCGTCGAAGGAACAAACGATGTCATGAGGAAAGCTTGGTTTCTGATCTGCACCTAAAACAGTTCATAATGTCTGGCATTAGTTCCTGGCACATAAATTCTAATTTCATTAAATTTTCAGATGAACGTTAGTTGGATTGTATTTTGCAAAAAGGAACCAAGATCATTCCAATGCCGCTAAGATTGTGCTACTTTTTTACCTTGCAATTATGAACTGATCATCTAAACAAACTTTATCTTTACTCCCGATAAACTATAAATTAAAAAAAAAAATTAAGTACCCTCGTGAATTTAATTTTTGGTATGGTTTTCAGTGATCTTATTGCAAAGAATGTAAGTAGCATAATCCTAGCAACATTGGAATCCTCTTGGTTTATTTTTGCAAAATGCAGTCCAGTTGCTCTAAAGAGGTGAGGGGGGCCTAGCCCCTTGTCGAGAAGTTGTAACAGTGTCATGTGACCTACGGAAGAAAGAGGTAGACGTTAAGTTCAAAATTGAACATTTCCAATGAATTGAGGTGGTCCCCAGTTGGTGAGGTTACTAACCCAAATGCTGCGGTATTTGTAACTGAAAAAGTCCATAGTACCCATAAGATCGAGGAAGTACCACAACTTTAGGGGATAACCCCTGACACTTTTTTTCCGTTTCCCTTTCCTCACTAAAACTGCAAAGTAGAATAAAGCCCCATACTTGTACATTTTCTCGCTTTGCTGCGTAGTGTGATAGGGAATAGGAAATAGCTTGACATGTTTCTCGAGGAATGTTAGTTTTGAAACTTATGTTCGCAATTGGCTAAATTTTGCGTAAGGTATAAGGGAGATTTAGCCTTAAAAGTTCCCGAAGGAAACCTCCCCGCTACTATCATTTCAACTTGCTCGCATAATGCCGATTATCAATGGGTAAAAATTCATTTGCCGTGGATTGTCCGAAGAATGTTAATTAAATTAAAGTGAGTGTGATCATATTTCCAAAATTTGCATAAATTTTATCCTACCTTCACGGAGAGAAAAATTTCGCGTGCGGGGCCCGAAGTTGAGGTCATATGGATCTCTGAAGTTTTCGGATCTTGCGTCCGAAAACTTGAGGTCCAGTTGCCGAAGTTCGGGTCAAACATCTGAAGTACTTTGTTATATACCGAAGGGTTCGGCTCACATATTTGAAGTGCTCCGGTACAATCCGAAGTACTTCAGACATTTGACACGAACTTTGGCTGCTGGACCTCGAGTTTTCGGATGCGCCATCCAAATACTTCAGAGATATATATGACCTCAACTTCGGGTCCCACGCACGAAGTTTTTCTCTCCGTGTTGAAGTTTTTTGGCTTTTGCGAGGAGTGTAAGTCTCTCACGTGGACGCGGCGAGGATGTTGGGAGGAGAATATAGACTCCTTCTCCCGATAATAATAACGCTCTTTAGAACAATTGTGTCTGTGTTGGGGAGAACGGAGACTGCTACATTCAACCCCGTTCGTAAATCCTCAATAGAAAAATTTAAAAAAAAAAATAGAAAAAAATCATGCTCCGCGTTTCTGATCTCTTATCCATTACTTGAAAGAGAGATCTAAAAAATTCTCTGGTTTCGGTTGAAAGTTTGATGGAGCTTACCTTCACACCGGTAGAGGTCATTGATTCTGCGGACATCGCCAGCGCTGAGCCTTGTGTTCCCTTCCAACGGCGCTCCTGATTTTAGTCTAAGCGTCTTTAATTTTGGCGGTTTCTGAAAGGGGAATAACATTGCTACTACATTTCAGATCACTATTCTGCTGTGCTAAGGAAAGACGCCGTATAAACATTCGAGAGTTGCCAAATTTCCTTCAACAAAATGTTTATTTTTGAGGGGAGATAAGAATATTTTTTCTTGAAATTGTCAGGAAATTTGTGTGAAATTGCGAACAAGATTATCTGAAAAATTGGAAGGAAAATATTCATAAGTAAGTAATTTCATAAATGCAGCAAGAAATTCGTGTTTTATCAAAGGAAATTTGGCAACTCCTGAAGGTTTATACGTTGTTTTTTCTTACGGCAGTATTACCCACCGTGGTTCGTCATATTTAGCACATCATTATACTTATTTTACGAGCAATTCATATCCATAGCTCTTCTTTGCCTCTGCTCTTGAATTACTTAAGTATCTTCTATCCTTTAAGAGGATACAATGATAGGTAATACTAGATCTGAATGATAGATATCTACTGATAAATGGAAACTGAGGAGATAATGACATTTTTTTTTCTCCGCATGTTTTCTTTCCCATTTTTCAAAATTTTCGACAGTAGGAAAAATATTATAATTAAAAAAAGAAGGTTGAAAAATTTACAGTCAGAATAAGGGTAATATTACCTTAGAGAAGGTAGAGTCAGCGTACATCATAATAGATTTGTGGTCAAATGGCTCCCCTAAGAGATTTACATCCGTTGGCAGGAATTTTCTAAAACTCGATATGAATTTCTACAAAAAAGAGAAAAAAATTCACACAAAGAAATCATTCATAGGAAAATCAGAAAGTTCCAACCATGATTTTATTTATTCATTTCTTATTTTCTTAAGTTAAAACGCTTGCAGTGAATGTGTGATATTGGGGGATTTTTACCATTAGAGGGTCCAATCCAACAGGAGTTGGTCAAAAAAAGTCCTATAGTTTACAAATACCATGTGTTTTTATTAGTTTGAATGGGAAGACAATTTTTGTATCGTTGGTTTTTGTTTATACAGGAGCAAATGCATTAGCAGGGTTGCCGTGTTTTCAACTTTTGAGTCCCCAAATAAAGTGGCAGCCCTGTCAATGTATTTGCTCCCTATCTTTGCACGGAGAGTTTGTCTTGATGTAGACGTGGACTCTCAGGATAGCGTGGGATATCCCCTCCATTTTGGCCTCAACTTGAGAGCTTTTTTTGAGATTGGGAGTTGATTTCAGAGAAAACCAGTAACACCATCGTGTTTCTCGCGAACTTTTACACAAGAATCAGTAGTAAATCGCATGCGATTTGACTGCTGATGATGTGTGAGGAATTTAAATTCCTCACACATGCAACACCTCCATTAAAAAATCTAAATTTTTGTATGTACACCCATCTTCCAAATTCTTTGTAAAGACGTTAATAGCCAAGGATGCTGAATGTCTATAAATAAAATAACTAACTAACTATCTATCCTTACCGGATCAATGTTGTCATAAAGGATATCCACATAATAGTCTCTGTCTGGGCGCGTGTGCTCATCGATGAGACCTACGGTGTGACCCAGTTCATGCATGATTAAACTTTTGATCCAGGCATGAGAATTTATTCGTATCTGCTGTTCACCCCCTCTACATCCTAAATGAGAATCGCCTCCTCTGTAAACGAGGTAAAAGATCTATGTTTCAAAAATCTGAGCTTCAAATGGACGTATTTCTGTCAAACGGAACCAAGCGCCATAGGGGGAGGAAGGCAGTGGAAAAACAAGGATGAAAAACGGGAAACAAGGCTAAAAATACACAATTAGCCATCCTTCCACCAGGTTTTTCATCCTCCTTTTTCCACTGCTATCATTGTCTTGGGTTGCTCTTAAAAGTTTGTATCTATGATTGCACTGGGGGAGGAAGGTAGAGAGGGGCTTTGATTGGCGGCGAAACCGGGCGTCGGGCTCATTCCGTCCTATACTCGCAATGCTTTTCCATGGCGCTTAGTTCCATTTGACAGAACGCGCTATCCGGGATTCTAAATTCCTCAAAAGGAACTCAAATTTTCGCTTAGTTACGTTTGACAGAAATACGTCCAAATTTGTAATGTAAGGCAAGATTTCAGGTACCGGGTTATTAGACGGACTAGCAACACTATTCATAAGTAATGATAAACAATGTGCCGACGCAATCGCATCCATTATCACAAACAAAAAATATTGAAGGTGACTTGGTTGTCTTAATGGCAGCGCTTGGACGCAACTGATCGTGTTCTAGGGGTGTCCCAGTTGCATATCCAAAAAATTGAAGGCGGCTTGGTTGTCTTGATGGCAACGCTTGGACGTAAGTACTCGTATTCTTGAGATGTCCCAGTTGCATATCCGAAAAATTGAAGGCGGCTTGGTTGTCTTAATGGCAACGCTCGGACGCAACTATTCGTGTTCTAGGGGTGTCCCAGTTGCATATCCAAAAAATTGAAGGCGGCTTGGTTGTCTTGATGGCAACGCTTGGACGTAAGTACTCGTGTTCTTGAGATGTCCCGGTTGCATATGCAAAAACCTGAAGGCGCACTGGTACTTTGCCGTGCTAAGGAAAAACGCTGTATGAACATTCGAGAGTAGCCAAATTTCCTACGATAAAATGTTTGTTTTGGAGGAAAGCTGTGAATATGTTTCCTTAAAATTTTCAGACACTTTAGATCAAATTACAAACAAAATTATCTGAGAAATTGGCAGAAAAATGTTCAAACAAGCAGGAAGCTCCAACGCATTCGCGTCGGAAAGCGGCTCTGGCGACGGTAGGTAGTTGTTACGCGTTTACGGTTTCCTTGGTAACCTTTGTTTGCTATCAGCTGATGTCGAGTAGTATGAATAGGAAGCTCCAACCACGGCATTCTTCGAAAAAAGCGCGAAAACTTATAGATTTGAATTTTCAAATTTTAAACGTAAAGTACATTTTTTCCAGTGCGAGATTAAAGCACAGACCGTTTTGAATTATTGACAGTATCACCATGATTCCAAAAATACACTACACAACATAGCATTCGCTCACAGGAAAAAAGATATCAATTAAAATAAAATCATAGTCCCCCCTAAACAGCAGAAAATGGCGCCGATTCCCATCAACCAACACGCGGTCTCTCCAATGTAACACGGTCCGTTGATACTCCCCAGCTGGGACCGTCCGGAATAGCAGCTCTAGTGCAAGCACCAGAGCCGCTAATAGTGCAAGCACCAGAGCCGCTAAAATGTTCTAAAAAATCAGTGATTTGCCAGAGGAAATTTGGCAACGCCTGAAGGTTCATACGGCGTTATTCCTTCGCACGCAGTACTCTTGACGGCACCGCCTGGATGCATGCTCAGGGGATACCCATTTTGCATATACAAAAAGCTGAAGGCTTATTCTATCGTGCTAAGGGAAAACGCCATATAAGCCTTTAAACTTCGCCAAACCTTCAATAAAAACCGGATTTACTGGTAAAATCTTGAATGTTTTCGACAATTTATTTTCGAATTTCTATAAAAAATAACTGAAACTTTAAAGAGGAAATATGAATATCTTTCCTCCAAAATACATGTTTTATTATCCGGGGAAATTTTGCACCTTCCAAATTTTCAAACGACGTCTTCCTTAACACGGCAGTATTGGTGAAAGCGGCTGGTTGCAACCTCGAATGGCAAATGCAACCCTTTTGAGAATGTAAATATACTCATTTTAATTGAACGTATTTCTGCCAAACAGAACTATGTGCATTAAGACATGAACCTTTAAGCTCAAAAGACAACTGGACGGCCACGTGTAATTATGTGAAGATCGTGATGGAAAGTAGAAAAAAGACCCTTGATGCTGATGCTATGCCTGATGGTGTTTCCAGCAGTCACTCACAATGATTTAATGATTTAATGATTTAATTCAATCTTTCGTACCCCCCTTTCTTACCTGTTTTTATTTTTTTATCTCTTTTGATGTAAATCTTTTAATTCTATTGTAACGTTGTTGAATGACAAATAAAAAAAAAAAAAAAAAAAAAAAAAAAAAAAAAAAAAAAAACATGAACCTGAAGACTCATAAGAGTATATGCATTACAGGGCTCACGTCATAATGCACATAGTTCCTTTTAACAGAAATACGTCCAATTAATAGGTCAGCAGAAGTTGTCAAACACACCATAGGTGAACCGTTCAGCATTGCTGCATGTGGCGTACCCAGGTAGTGTGCGATTTTAGGAAGTGTTATTTGCAATGATTCGCTGAATCAATGTGCGTAAAACTTTCTGCAAAAACGTTTTCGGTGAAAAATTTTACGTAACTGAAGACAGGTGGTGACAGTTCGGTTCTCTCATGACCAAATAAGCACCATCGCTTAAATAAAGTTCATTTGTTAAAAGACTTGAAAACTGCAGTAATACATCGGAAGGTCATAGTAATAAGGATAACGTATTTTTATCAAACAGAACTATGTGTAGGTAAGAAATATGGGGTGTGCTCAAGAAGGCTGCATAATAGACAATAATGTAAAAGTGGGCTCGTATTGGATACATTTTTTGCGAAAGCCCTGTTAACACCACTAACAAAAGTTCACAGAACTTGCACAAAAGTTAAGTTCCGTAAACCTATCTCTGTGTGGACAAGGTCCTCCATTCATAAGAAATGAACCAAAAATTTATGAAAGAACAAACATAAATGTGGTTTAATAATTTTAACTTCCGCCGCTGCGCCGCGCTGATCGCACTGTGTTTGGCACAATGCGTGAAGTATTCCTGCAGTCTTGTAGGCGCTATGCGTTTCACGCCAACAGCTGATGACCGCACTGTGTTTGACGCAATGCGTGAAGTATTCATGCAGTTATGTAGGCGCTAATATGTGTTACATGCCGAGCGCTGCGCCGAGGGCTTCTCCTTTTCATCTCAAGTCCTTTGTCATCATAGCTCTCTGAGTTGCGCCGTTCCAAGCCAAATTGCGTGTTTGATTTCTCTTAACTCGACTAATTAAAGATGCTGTCTCTCGTATCACCGAAAAACGACAAAATTAGAAATTACTATATTCTAAGGAAAGAGAGATTTTGTCCCCTTTTTTCATTGATAATTTTTTTTCTGAATCCGATTTCTTTAGACATACATTTAAAACAATTGCAAAATTTGCCGCCCCCTAAATTTGCCGCCATGGGCCGCGGCCCATATGGCCACCTGATGCTAGAGTCTTCGTTTTTGAATACCGTGATTGATGAGGTTATGGTTGTACAAGGAAATATATAAAAACACGGGTCGTTTTGCGCGATTTAAAAGCTGCATAGTTTGAAGTAGATGTGGCACGGTATGAGTCTCAACATGATTTTTCGCTCACTTTTCCTCTCTTTCCTCGACTCAGCTTTGAGTATGAAACTGAGTTTATAACCCTGCTCAAACGAAACGTTGGTGCGATTGAAGCCTGGTAATATGTTCACGGCAACAAGTAACTATCACAAGTAGTATAACCTTGTAA
The DNA here is from genome assembly GCF_918797505.1 of Bemisia tabaci. Classification (NCBI taxonomy): domain Eukaryota; kingdom Metazoa; phylum Arthropoda; class Insecta; order Hemiptera; family Aleyrodidae; genus Bemisia; species Bemisia tabaci. The sequence goes on along the minus strand of NC_092802.1, from coordinate 10,227,019 downwards.
AGATCATGATGTTATCAAAATGAAAACCAACATGGTAACATACCGGTTTCATAGTGGTATTTATGACCAAGATTTTTAGTAGCAATTACTGCACATTATATTTGTAATGTCGGCTAATAACTCAGCTTTTTCTTCGGTTTATGACCAAGTTGATACCATTTTCCTACCATGTTGACAACATATTCACACCTGCATGGTCTTAACCCTTCATAGCATAGCGTTACGAATTCGTAACGAAGTATTTTCGGGGCTTTTAAAAATTAAATATTTCCCCTGTGCCATGATTTTGCAGAATTTTGTTAGTTTTTTCTTTTTTTGAAACTTCGTTTCCTTTAACTTTAAAATTTTGAAAAAAAAAAAACTTGGTATACTCTATTTTTTTATGCCAGCTACAAAATAGATTAATGTCCCAGAGAATGTGAGATCCAAAATTAATTCATGCCAGAGAGGGTTAAAGAGATAAATGTTGGTGACATTCTGCTCTCAAAATGTTACCAACATGGTTGCTTTTGACAGGAAAACGTCTAGGGCACTCAAAATATAGACGTATTTTTATCAAACGGAACTATGTGAATTATAACGTGAGCCCTGTTGTACATGTATTTTTATGGGTCTCAGGGCTCATGTCTTGATTCACATAGTTCCGTTTGACAGAAATACGTCCATATAGTCAAAGGAACAAAGAAAAATGACGATGAACGACTACTCACTTAATTCGAGTCTCCATAAAACGCACGTAATTGATCTCTCCGCTTCGCTCTTTGAATCGGATGCAAGTCTTTCTTGTGTATGCATACATAGCTTTCTTTATTGCCAAACACTTGGCCGAATCTGGGCATCCTTGAGCAAAGGGGGAAAACATTAATTGCACTTTATTTAGTATAAAGAAAACCAATGTCATTAAAAAGCTGCTGACTTGTGAAACATTTTTGTTCGGAACGAAGTAACTGAACATGGATGAATGAATCGGTGGAATTAAGCGATTCGGACTTGTATCTGTAAGTGCACTTTGAAAAAAAGGTGCTTGCCTCAAGTATGATGGTTCTTGAATTTGCCGCCAAGAATTTGTTTTATCTTGATTTAAGCTGAAAAAATAGTGCCTAGGTTAAGCAAAGAAGTATTTTAAATTAGGCAGCAAAATTCTCGATTTAAGAAAAAATACTTCTGAGGGACAAATTTAAGATTTTTTTTTTCAGTCAGTTTTAGACTGTTCTCAAATTCAGTTGTATCATGAAATCTGGGTTCTTTCTTTTAGTTTAAGGGATAAGAAAATTGTAAAATATACGAAAGCTTTTATTTTCTTGGAATCTTAATACGAAAACAATATATTTTATCAATCTTTCAATCAAGATTGCGGGCTCGATTGGCTTGATTCAACTTCCTGCTGAAAATTAACTCCGATGCACCCACAAGTACTTCCTTGGGTTAATACTTTATTTTAACTAGCATTAAATGGGACTTACATGATCTGGGAGTTAGTCTAGAGGCCGCAAAGTCATTTTTGCATGACACCCTGAAACTTTCAGGGTGTTTTCTACGTTCTCTGTTCACATAAATTTTTCATAAAATTTGAAATATCCGAACTTTTGGGGAAAAAGTATTTGGTTTCTCAAAATTAAGGGGCTCAGGGATCCAAACTTGAAAATCCTATGTACAATTTAGTGTAGAACATTGTTGGTACTTAAAACATATCCACTCTTGTCATTTGACAATTTTGCGTATTCAGGGTGTTTCCTACGGTCCCTGCTCACGTAACGGTGTCCTAGGGACCCCAGAAGATACTCTGAAAGTTTCAGGGCGGCACGTTAAAGTGACTTCGTGTCCCCTAGACTAAGTAGTGATGATGAGAATTGAAGAGGTTTGACGATTCACTCGACTAACTCAATTGAACAGCTGGAGGAAAAGATTCATGACAAATACACAGATATACAGCATCAACCCTACAAAGAGACATATGAAAGCTATCCTCAAATCGGTCATAGAAAACGCCCGCGGTTCCTAACTGTTGCCCTCTTCCTTCGCCACCGCAAAGTTGTCTTAAAATTGGGCGTTTATTTTCGTCACAATCCCGGAAAAAATACCGCCCTCCACGAATCCAGCCAGGACGTCATTGGAAACGTCCCGATAAAACAACCCCCTCGCGAGAAAATACATGAGCGGATAACTCAAGACGCGCTCAGACACGGCACACGGGAAAAAATGGATTGCTAATTTAAAAATTAAATAGATAAAGAATATTTCCGACATTATACTTTTACACACATTAAACATTGTACATATTAATACAAATGTACTTTTTACAACGGTGGAAAGCTAATTTGACCACGGCGGTGGTTGCACTAGCACACCGAAAAAAAAGTGAAGTTGATTTAACATTCTAGATGTAAAAAAAGTGTGCGAGAGCTTATGAGATGCTGAAGATACTGCTGCAGCAGCTACATTAGAAATGCCAAGATGTAAAACTGATTGTAAAATCTACACTGAAACATGTTGGAAACTTTTTTATACTACAAAGAAGTTTAATCAGAAATTTCATCTTCTTCCATATGGAACTCGTAAACACCCCCAATTCTCCGATCATAGTGAATCTGGTTTTTGACTTTTGAAACCAATGACGTGGTCTTCATTGAAAAAAGCATGAGATTTTAACATGACTTCAACCTAGCTATTGTGCCAACTGATGTCATTCACCCATGAATAAGATGCGTTAAAATTGAAGAAATGTAAGTTCTGATTCTAAACAGCAGCAACTGTTTAAAACGCCTAAAGTCCAAGCCATTAGTTAATCTTTGTTCGAGCTAATGAAACTCGGGATCCGCACCAAGAAAAATCAGCAGGCTGATTGTTGAAATCTATAGACAAAGCTATAGACAAAGAAGGCACAGGGAGTATGGAGCGATTCTAATGGTTGAAATTGGTGCTTTCCTTGGACGAAGAGGAACAATTATGAACTAACTATATCGCGGGTCGCCGTTAGGTACTCCATTTCTACCTGCTTTATCCATCGCATTCATTCGCTTCCACCAGTTGGATCCCTCCATATCCCTTTTGTCTTCTTTGTCTATAGCTTTGTCTATCAATTTCAACGATCAGCCACGGAAATGATTGGGTGAAAACCACAATCAATTTCACTGGTAAAAAAGTAGCTTGGATCAAGAGTCCAGACTCTTAAAAAATTGACAAGAAAAAATACTCTTGATTCAATCGGATTTTTCCTTGAATTGAAGAGCCAAGCCTCTTGATTTAAGCGGATTTCCATTTGTATCAAGAGTATTCTTTTTGTCAATATTTTTAAGAGTCTGGACTCTACATTCAAGCTACTTTTTTTACCAGTGCTATGGTCAATGTATTTCGGTAGCCTCTGATTATTTAACGATATAATTTTTACAAATAGCTGGGGAAATAACACCAAGATTGAAGGTTGGAATCTGGTAAAACAAGGCATCAAGGCGATATGTTCTCGGAATAGAGTACTAAAACTCAAGCATGTGGCAAAAGTGCACCCGTGGTTCCGTGAAAATGAAACGGAGCTTTCCACTACTCCCCAGCTTTTTCACTAGAAATAAGTTGGATTTTCCTGTTTTCTCTGACTTAAAGAGTGGCAACACTCAATTTTTAATGCGGAGCGTCAACATTTTTTCAAAGCTCATATCAAGACTATCTTGTCCGTAATTTGGAAAATTCTTGTTTTTTGTGGCCTCGCATCGCCCGAATTTGTACAATTTTTCCTGGTGAAGAACGTCAATACGGTAAAATTAATGGACATCTCGTTCGTGTCCTGCTGATAATGAGTAGGGTTGGAAATCGCCTGTTGAAATGTGTCCAACTCTGAGTCATGTTCCGATCAAACTATTTTTCACGAGAATTTCGCCAAATTTTTCTCATTCGCACATCAGCACCTACATAATCTTCATGGAAATTTTAATGCAGTTTTGGACGTATTTCTGCCAAACGGAACTATATGCATTATGACGTGAGCTCTGTTATGCAAAGGGTCTCAGGGCTCATGTCCTAATGCACACAGTACCGTTTGGCAGAAATACCTACAATTATTGTATAATCTAAACTCAAATATCGAGAAAAATAATGAACTATACCTTAGCTTGTAGGTACCTCCTCTGTATTATTTGGAGACACCCACATATCAATTTAAGTAAAACTAATAGGAGTGTTTCAGTTTTAGAGGACAATATATTGCCAACCTGAAGGAAAACAAATGGTTTAATCTATTACTCCTAAGCCACTCTGATTTTCTGGGTGCAAGGTAACGCTCTGCAGATTTCTTTGTAATCACTGTAATAGCGTTACCGGTATTTGACTCGGATTCCCTGCTGCGTCAAATTTTGTATTCGTTCTAAGCTATGTTTCTTTTGCGCTGAACGGTTAGCAGTAGCTACACCTCTGATCAATGCAATGACTCCTCAACTACAGATGTGGCTCATTCCTTATTATTTAAGAAATTCGAACCGAGCGGACTGAATATACCCCCACCTGGTCCTGTCAACTGTCGTTTGGGCGGAGCAAACGGGGTCCTTATGGAAGTGACATTAGCATCTTTTGAGTGTCCTGAAGAACTCGTCACCATTGGGAGTTGAACCCAGGACCTCAACGTTGGCAGCGAGCTATACTCTAATCACTATGCTACCGAAGATGGATGAATATAATATGATTTACAGCATTGGGGAAACAAATTAATCTGGCCACTCCTGAAATATTTTTTTGGATACCAGGTTCTTTTTGACAAAAACTAGAACACATCTAACTTAGCAAAATCCACTGTCAATCAAGATTAACTTTCATGAAAAAAGATCCCTTCCCTCATGAATAATGGTTATGAGAAGTCATGATTCAATCAACTTACCGATGTCAACGTCAATCTTGTAAATAACCGCTGCGCTCTTCCATAAAAGATGGTTGTTTTTAAGCATTTTCTTGCTCCGCAACTGTAAGAGATACGAATAAGGAGAAATTCAAATGCCTGCGGGCTGATTATTGAAATTGATAGACAAAGCTATAGACAAAGAAGACATAGGGGGTATGGAGCTATCCTAATGGCTGAAATGTATGGTTCTTGTAAACTAAGGGAGAAAATGATGGACTAATTGTCGGGCTTCTCGTGGGTTGCCGTTATATTTAATCTATTACCTACTGCCTTTGTCCATTGCAACCACCAAGTTCCACCAATAGATTCCCTCCATATCCCTTTTGTCATCTTTGTCTATAGCTTTGTGTGTCAATTTCAATAATCGGTCCGCAGTACACCAATGAGTCAGTTGCGCTGGTCACAGAATCATGCTTTGATGCTTGATTCTTGTAGATAAGCTGAAAATAATAAGATCTGTCAAAACCGCAACTTTCCACGTTCAACAACCGGGATATCGCCCATTGAAAAGTCGGGTTTTTGACGTCATCCACCGAGGTAGTGACACCCTTGGTCTCTTCAACCTTGTTTTCATTAGCGACGCACTTTTGCACTGGTTACCCAACGTGAAACTCGGATGAATGATATTAGCGCCTGCCAGACTGAGGAAATACTTCACGCATTGCACCAAACAGTGCGGTCGGCGTGAACCGCATATTAGCGCCTACAAGACCGCATGAATACTTCTCGCATTGCGCCAAAAGCAGTGCAGTCGGTCAGTTGCGTAGAACGCATATTAGCGCCTACAAGACTTGGGTTCATTCCACCTTGTTTTCATCCAAGTTTCACGTTGAGTAACCAGTGCGTCACTGACCGATGAAAGCAAGGTGAAAGAAACCACGGGCGTCACTACCGCAGTGGATGACGTCAAAAACCCAACTTTTCAAAGGGCGATAATTCGGTTGATATTGAACGTAGAAAGTTGCGGTTTGGAAAAATCTCAATATTTCTAGCCAAACTGCAAGAATCGAGCATCAAAACACGATTCTGTGATCACCGCTACCGACCCATTACTATTGTATTATAGAAAGGTAGTATTCATTGATTTATTCTCATTGGGGACTACACGGTGTGGTGATGTGGGTAAAATGGACCCGCTTTTACCGAAAAGAAGCCAAACTACATCATTTATTGCCAAACTCAACCGAGGAGTTCAATTTTTAACGAGAGAACGTTCGTGCGAATTTTTTTGAAAAGTTTTTAAATTTGCCTCGTAGTATGCAGAAAAGTCACTCAATAAAAATACTCAAAAACTCACTTGCACGTAATATTTTTGTTTGCGGACGCGTTTCGCCTACTCACAACTCCGGCATTCTCAGTGAGTGAGTTTTTAAGTTTTTAATTATCAGGTTTGGTTCTTTTCTTGTGCGGGTCTCAAAAAGTTTCAATGAGGAGGTTCACTGGATTCGCACAAAAATCAGCAAAACCGTTCTTATGTAAAAAATAGACAGTATGTTCGAGTATTTTGCCAACGTGAGTTCACAATTCAGCATAAAGCTGAAAATCTCAACACAGAGGAAAAAAACTCATATGAGCACAGTTTTCCCTGAAAGAGATATCGACGGTGAAACTACCAAACCACGTATCTCGGTTTGCGACGTCGCAGACTTCCTGTCATACTTTATTTTTTAAATGAAAAGCTACTTAACATCCGGTCTTGAAAATTTCTGTGATTTTTCCTCTTCGTGCGGAGAAAATTCCGTGAAAATTTCAAGGAATGATATTGATATGGTCTACTTCAAAAAAATTAAATGTGAGCGGAGATTTTTAAACACCGCAAACGAGATACGTGGTTTGGTAGTTTCACCGTCGATATGCTGTTTGGTGCAACGCTATCCCTCTGTATTGAGATTTTCAGCTTCGTGCTGAATTTTTAACGCACGTTGGCAAAATACTCCAACATACTGTCTTATGACCCGTTCGTCCACCGAAATGACTGAAACAGAAATAAAAAAATTTGTAAAAAAATAGACTGCGCAATTGAATTTGAGCTGATGTGGCTGGCTCCATTCTGCTTAACACGATCCAAATGAAGTCCGGGCATGGGCGATTTCCGACTTCTGAATATTCAGCACCGGAAACGCGTTCCACGAATGTTATGTGTATTATAGCCCGTTTCAGACTACTTTCCCATTTATGTTACATTCAATTCCCTATCCCGCGCACAGAGGAAAATAAAAAAAGTAATATGAAGCAGGCTTTATAAAGGTGCGATAACAGTTCTATGCTTTCACTCGTCATATTTATGGCCGAGGCCTCCGAGATCTTTCGAGTTCAATATTACGGAGTTGAGGACAGATGACACACATGCCAATGCTGTCACTACAGAAGCCTAAGTTCAAGCCTTTTTTTTCGTAGCTAATAAGCAAAATTAGCTCTAAAAGTGGGTAAGCGTATTTGACCATGTAATTTGAGTAACGATGCCGAAGCAAAACCACAATTACAATAATTTTAAGTCTCATCATTACTGCTTTTCTTGTTTTTTTGGTGCAACACATCTGCACGATAGCTTAAGATGGCTCAGCCAATCAGAGAGTATCTCTATACGGAGAATCTCTATGGTAACGTCACCAATAATACCTAATGCTTAAATCTGTGCCAATTTTTCGCATGAAGACTTGAAGCTTGGACGGCGTTTTAGACAGTTACATTAAATTTTCTAACCATCTAAACATGATCTAGTGTTTTATCCTATACTTTACATCATTTAACTATCCAAACATGAATAGATACAATTTAAAAAAAAACGATGAAAAACCTGAGCCCTGTACATGGTGGTGGCCGGGATCTGAGAAAAATCTACTGAAAATGACTCAGTTTTGAGTCAAAACGTCTCGTTTTTTTTTTTTTTTTTTTTTAATTTTTTTTTTTTTTTTTTTTTTTTTTTTTTTTTTTTATTGTGTATTTTCACCTTGATTCCCGTTTCCCCTTTGTTTTTCTACTGCAAACATGAATATATATTTACGCAAAAGTTACAAATTCTTACCATTGTACCTCCACTCTCTCGCGCTGATCTGTACTCGTCTTCAACCCTAATAACTCCGCCGTTGCGTAAGTTGACCTCGCGACTACTACCCTCAAAAATAACTTCAAAAACGAACAACAGCAAAACGCCCGTGAAAATGAACATGACTTAACGAACAACATCAATGAGCTAGTGACACAAGCTCATCCGAACCAGCGAGTGCGATCGTCGTCCTGTCCTAGGGGCCTCAAACTTTTGCGTCACTTGTTCGTTCAGTTTTTTCTTCTTTCTCTTTTTGCTTCACCTACCTTTTTTACATTTCATCTGGTTTTACAATTTGTTCCTCTGCATTGTTGCCAACTTAGACGCTTTATGTTTTGAGGTATTTTTTACACCGTCCTTAGGCGGTCCTGAGGTATTGAAACTTATTTATTTAAAATTGAGACGACAACCTAAACTGGTGATATTCAACAAGATTTTTTGGTGTGATTTGAGGTTGTCTGAGAAAGAAGAGTTATCGACTACCACAGGATATAAATGCTTGCCAACATTAAAGGTTTACAGCCTGCAAGGAAAACCCCATCGAGTGTGAACCTCATTAAGTTTCTTTTATCTCTAATTTTTTTACGTCAATCAAAATTTTACCCTGAGGGGAAAAATTATTCGGCATGTGCTGTGTGTATATTTTTAATTTTTGCACTCAGCTTGACGCATATTGTAATATTACTCACAGCGCTTACTTATAATTTCAATTACCAGGAAAAATTACATTTTCTCTATTTTTTTCACTTCTACGTGTGGAGATATATGAGATTCATGCACAAAATCAAACACGATGATTTGTTTTAAGGTCTCTATTCCATTAGACAGAGCAGCTCGTTCGAAGTGGAAAGTTGCTTCTGGAATGATTGATTTCATCTGGCATCAGACATAGTGCTATGTCTCTTAAAATAAATAACTCAGGGTGGCCTTGATCTGCTGTTAAAGTGCATGAACGGCTGCCTGCATGCGATTGTGTCCGCAACAATGTATGTGCGTTTAATTTCAACATTTATATCGTATAGCAAAGAGATAATTTCTTTTTTCCTGTATAGTGTTTTGAATTTTATCGCAGAAATATTTTCCAGACTGGTACGATCCTGAATATTCCATGTCTACCTTGAAGTATCAGAAATGTACTGAATATTTCATTTGTTGGTTGGGATTAGTCCAAATGAGGAAACGCACTTTAATTTAAACTTCTCAAAATCTCTACTTTTCTTTCAGATATTTGTTTATGTTTAATTGTTTGTACTTCTATAACAGACTTGATCAAATAAATTACAACATTTTGTAATTACTTAATTATCTTTTAAATTATTTGGACATTTATTTATTATCATTGTTATTCTGTAAAGGTTATGATAATTGCTCGAAATTTTCATAGATTGCTCTACATTGGATGAGAGATTCTTGGAAAAGGAATATGCGTGTTCGTTTGCAAGTGAGGTGCGTGCTTGCGTCAACTTCTATTGAAAAAAAACAGGACATCAGTGCAGGATGACCATTTGAGCGCATGTGTTTGCCTAAGCGCTCAATTGAAGGCAACCCATGTTCAGTTTTCTATTGCTCATTTGAGACTACAGCAAATTCCACGTGGCGCAATTCGCCTGCATTCAGTTGGTTAGGCGAAACAGCTCTTGGGTGCTGAAACTGCTGCATCTGCAGTGGTTTTTACGCAATACTTTTTCTTACACTCGCGAGGAATTCACGACTTCTGATGTGTCCTCTTTACATTACACTGCAAATATTTATTACGGTTCTTGCGGTTTTTTTGTGCGCACTTTATATTAAGTTCCAGGGGCTTCTATACAATTAATCACATCAAAAAGTACCTCGATACGTTTGCCTCGATGGATCACCACACGCTGTATAAATTTAAACATTCTGATACATGTTTCCCTCTGTAAATTTAACGTGAAATACGTTTCACTGGAAGAAAAAAAACACATTGCATCCAAAGTTCAGACTCTTAAAAACATCGACAAGAAAAAATACTCTTGGTCCAATCAGATTTAAGCTTAAATCAAGAACAAAGCCTCTTAATTTGAGCGGATTTCCTTTTGATTTAAGCTTAAATCTGATTGAATCAAGAGTCCTTTCTCTTGTCAATGCTTTCAAGAGTCTGGACTCTAGATCCAATGTGATTTTTTTCCGGTGCTGAACAATCATTTACATCAAAAAGGACCTCGATACGTTTGTCTCATTGGGTTTGTCTCTACCAGAGCGAGGTTCTTTCCACAAAATTGTAAAATGCGCTTCAAACTTACACCACCAGAATTGTTGGTATTAAATGTCACTGTCATCATGTACCATGAGGCAATTTAATGTAAAGATTAATTTATAATTTATCATATGTTATACACAGTTAACCCCCGAGTAATAAACTTGAATCAGACTGATAGGTACCATAAATGGACGCATTCCTGCTAAATGGAACCAAGCGGCATAGGGAGAAGAAGGGGAATTGGTTGAATTGGTGGGTAGATCATAACGACAAGCTCATTCCGTCCTACCCTCACAATGCTTTTCTATTGCGCTTAGTTTCGTTTGACAGAACGCACTATCCGGGATTCTAAAAAGAATTATATTGTTTAAAAAAAAAAAAAAAAAAAAAAAAAAAAAAAAAAAAAGAAATAGTCACCAAAGTGAAATACGCTGTGTGTAATAATGTGTAATAAGGATTGAAAGAACTTAATATCAAGTAGGAATACGTCCAAATATTCAAATGATGGTTCTAGTACTTTCATAGAATAAATTGTGCTGTTGGAAAAACAAAACAAAACAAAAAATTAACGGAATAGTCACCAAAATGAAATACGCTGTGGGCTTGTTTTTCAAACCCTTTAAATGTTCAATAAGGATTCAAAGAAAATAATATTAAGTAGAAATACGTCCAAATATTAAAAGGGTATAGTTGTAGTGCTTTCATAGAATAAATTATGTTGTTAGAAAAACTAAAAAAAAAAAAAAAAAAAATTGGGGCGAAATATTTTGGCTTGTTTTCCGAGACCTCTAAATGTGAAATAAGCTTCGAAAAAAATTTAAAAACGAGCTTAAATTATGTGAAAAAAATGGAATCCAGACGTTTATTTTTGTAGTCTCGTCGACGAAATTCGTGCTTTCCGGATCACTCCTGCAACCCGGCAGAAAGAGCCGAGCCAAAAGCATACCCGCGGACGCGGGGCGCAATTGTGCGGGTATTTATACGAATCCGGGAACACAAGAACAGCTCAACTACAAATAACAAGAGCCTCCCAAGCGAGCGAGGGCGGGGGGGGGGTTATGAGGTATGGACGCGGGGAGACAAGGCAACGTATGCATAAAGGGATGTAATAACGTTTAGGTTTGCACAGCGCTCCGCTGCTACAATATATCTCGCGTGTATGTGAACCGGGGAACGCGGGATTCGGACCGGGAACGGCAAAGCCCGGACTCCTTAGCTCGCCTTTGTTACGACTCCCGGCGGGTCCTCCATTCTTCAAGATGGAGGTCAGACGGACCTATAAAAATACAGGAAATAGGGAAATTGAGCAATTTAAAAAGGAGGGAAGGGGAGGTGTACGGGCGCCGAGCCTGAATGCGGGAATCTCTCCCTGCGGAGTCACAACCTCACGGCGGCGTCGCTCTTCTTCGCTGGTGGCGGATGAATGATGCCGCTGCTACCGCCCTAATGGACCCGCGCCGAACCCTATCCGCTTTTTTGAACACCCCCCCCCCCACCACCCCGTTCACCCCCTATTCTGTCGTGCTAAGGAAGAACGCCGTAAGAGCCTTCAGGCGATGCCAAATTGCCAGAGACAAATCACGAATTTTTGGGTACACTGAAAAAAAAATCTCGGTGTATTTACTAAGAAAAGGGACAAATTACCAAGAATTCAGGGTTCTATTTGATCCCAGTTTTTTCTTGGTAAAATTATCATTTATGGAATTGGTAATTTTATCGAGAAATCGCGGTGAAATTATTGAACTTTCTCGGTAATTTTACTGGACCTTGGTAAAAACAACAATATTTTTTATCGACTGCGGTAGAATTACCGAGATAAAATGGCAAAGTTACCGGGAATTGATTACCGATAAAAGTGGTATTCTTACCTGAAAAAAACAGTAAAAATGCCGGTTTTTAGGTAAGCTTACCAGTCTGTCTTGGTAAAATTACCAATAATTGATAAAAAAGTGAGATGGTAAAGGTACCAACGGACCTTAATAAAAACGCCGAGAATTTTTTTTCAGTGTAATTTCTTAGATATTTTACTCTTAATTTTTCAGAGACTTTTATCCGCAATGTACTGTTTAGACAATGTACGAATTTCATCATTCTGATACATGTTTTATAACTAAAATTTCAAGTAGAATACGACGCGCACAACGTAAATTACCGAAATCAACTCCTTCCGAAGATATTTAATGATTCTTGATGCGTGAATTCAAACCACCCGCTCATGAAAACTTAATACTCTGCGTGATTCACATCGTGGGCTAACTGTTATCATGGCAGTCTCTGCGATATAAAAATCTGGCAACCTCAATCTTGACGCTTTGGCTCAGCTGTAGCAAATTGTTTATAGTTTGAACAACACATGGTGGGAAATGAACATTGCTCGATTGAGAAGCTTGTTGAAACCGTTGTAGTGCGCGATTTGACTCACGTAGAGCTTTGACTTTCTTGTCAGCGGGCAGTTCAAATTCCTCGTAACCAATGTAAAATAAATACACTATTAATTTTTTCGTTTGGAGTTTGTTTCATTAGTTTTCGTTGCGCGCATCGTTCTCTACGTGAAATTCTGGTTAAGAAACATGTATCAGAATGCTTAAATTCGTACCTTGTCTAGTGGTCCATTGGATCTTAAGCCTCTTAAAATTTAAAAAAAAAAAATAAAAAAAAAAAACAAAAAAAAACAACATATTCATGACTATTCTCAAAAATTAATATTTTCTAAGAGGGAATTTGGCAACTCTTGAATGTTTGTAGGCGTTCTTCTTTAGCACGGCAGTATTCTGATGACGTCTTATTGCCGAGTGCTTGCATTTTCTGTACGCCGCGGAGGTAGGTAACTGTAATTACTGTTCCTTTTTCAAGAGAGTTGCGCCCGAAACTCGAAAAGTGTAAAATAACGTGCTGTCTCCAGCTTAAGAAAAGTACGGAGAAAACAGTATCACAATGCCAACAATACTGCCGTGCTAAGGAAAAACGCCATATGAACCTTCAGATGTCAAATTTCCTTAGACAAATCACGAATGTTCGAGTAGATTCGTAGATATTTTTCTTTTAATTTTTCTGAGACTTTTGCCCGCAATTTTATCTAAAATATCTGAAAATTTCAAGGAAAGGCAAGTATAACTTTCCTAAAAAGTACATGTTTTATCAAGAGGAATTTTGCAACTCTGGAATATCCATACGGCGTGCTTCCTTAGGACGGAAGTATTCTGATGACGTCGTATTGCCGAGTGCTTGTATTTTCTGTACGCCACGGAGGCAACTGTAATTTCCATTCCTTTTTGCCCGAAACTCAAAAAGCGTGTCGTAACGTGTCGTCCCCTTCTAAGAAAAATACACGAGTATCACAATACCAGCAATTCTGCCGTGCTAAGGAAAAACGCCGTATTAGCCCTAGGCGCAGCCAAATTTTCTCTGATTAAAAGTGAATTTATTGAGAAAGTTGTAGAGATTTTATTTCTGATTTTTCAGAAAATTTTTTCGGCAGTTCAATCTAAAATATCTGAAAATTTAAAGGAAAAATATGCATAACTTTCTTCAAAAATACATTTTTTATCAAGGGAAGTGTGGCAATTTCATCAAATCATACTCGAGTTCGTCGTGGTCAAATTAGACTGCAAGTGAAATGCACGCCAAATTACACTTATGTCAACAGGTGTTCTGGATATTTTTTCTTTCTTTCTTTCTTTCTTTCTTTTGCCCTCTTTAGAGGTGTAAATGGCCTTAGATGCTAAAGCACCGCTTAAAAATAAAATTATTTTACTACTACTACTACTTTTTAAATAAAATTATTTTACTACTACTACTACTTTCTTTCTTTCTTTCTAAAGCACCGCTTTAAAATAAAATTATTTACTACTACTACTACTACTTTCTTTCTTTCTTTCTTTCTTTTTCTTTTTTTTACGAAATTTCCTAAGAATATTCTTTGTAGGCCAAAGAAAAATCACACAAAATTTAATCTACGACGATGAGCAATTAGATAGGTTTAAACCAAAATCACTTTCACAACATTTCATGCTGCTAGAGTTCCTTCCATGCTTTATCCTTTACCCTGAGGTTCTTGAAAATTATCACCCCAAAAAACCACCCCATTACTGAAGAGAAACCACACGTTCCGGAGTCTCTATATGGACTTAAGTTTTCAAGTAGGAACTACTATTTTTTTTTCATTGAAAAACCAATCTGGATAGGGAAATTAATGGCAGGTATGTTGCATCTCAAATAAATCTGGGAGTTCCCACAAGTTCCACAGGTAGAGTTCCCATTTGAGGGGCTTTGAAGACAAGGCGCATAAGTGCAGTTTTAGAAGTCCGAGACTAGAGATTACAGCCCACTAGCTTCAGCCGCGTGTCATAGCTCGGTATGCTTGTATATATTTCAACAGGTGAGATACATGAAAACGACTGGACCGTAGCACAGTAGATAAAAACAGGAGGGAAAGGCGAAGGGAAACAGAAATCCAGGCCATTTCGTGTTTGTCCATGAAAAAGGAAGGATGGAAGGTTTCAGGGCATTCCGTCAACAATTTTTTGTACGTACACCTGTTTTGTCCAGTAGTTTACGTCCACGTGTGAAATAAGCAACAGTGACTTGGTCCAAGTGTCATATTTTAGTCCGTATGTAAAATTATATTGACAATAATGAAATGAGAAAATTAAGAGACACGGAAGAGTTGTTGTGGTAACTCATTTTTTTAATGAAATGTTATTTCCTTCTTTTGATCAATATTTATAGAATATTTGGTTTTATTTCCATCCTTAAAATTTTCGATGAAAAATAAACCTTATAAAAACTTTTTTTTAATACAAATATTACTTTATTTTAAAACATTTACATTTTTAAAACGTGGCAAATATTTGTAAAACCTTTTCCAAGAGATGGCATCGATATTAAAGTCAATGAGCAGTAGTTGTGACGAAAGAAACTATGCAAAAATGAATAAAAGTGGGAAAAAACCGAGAAGCACGCAATCTTCGGTTTTAGCCCATCTGTACATAGATCTCTCAGAGTCAAATGCATCCTATTTTGAGCGTTTGGTTGCGCTCACACCACGCTGCAGCACAGTAAAAACACAAAATATAAAAGAAAAAATCAATGTGCTTTGAAAATCATTAAATACGACAAGAAAACGCCTTAATATTTACAAAACACACATTAAATTTTCCTTTCATATATGAGGACTTATCTGTAACAATAGCGGATGTGAAAAATTACCTTTTCGAAACACGCTTAAAAAACTGTTTTGTTCACACAAAACTTTAATATGTTTGGCTCTGGTATAATGTACAGATCTCGAGGATCACATCTCAAGTATTTTCTCAACATTTTCTCGATGCCAAAACAGTTTTTTGAATTTGTTTCGAAAAGGTAATTTTTCACATCCGCTATTGTTCAGATAAGTCCTCATATATATTTTTTTTATCAATTTAAATTAAAGTAATCCATGCAGAGTGTGCAAACATATAAAAATCATGAGTTGACTCCAAGCTGACTCCGCGAATTTAAATAATAGGCCCTAACATAAAGCGGAGTGATGCGACATGCTGCCAGCACGAAACGCACATGGCGCCTACAAACCTAAGCAGATACTTCACGCATTGCGCAATGCTTGAGGTATCCCTTAGGTTTGTAGGCGCCAATGCGCGTTCAGTGCTGGCTGGCTGGCCGCGCTGCAGCGTGCCACGTGCCACGGCGCTTCACTATTTCACAATAGAGGTGTTGAACAGTATTATACAAAATTGAAGGCACTCCAACATACCAACAATAAGAATGAAAGGTATCCTTTAAGAGTACGAAACTTTTCCTTGCAAAATAAGTCGAGATAAGAGAGATAAAGGAACATTCTTGGGTACGCCGTCAAGAAGATTTTATTTTGAATCAAGCATGAAAGAGGTGAACAAAAGCGGGTTTCTGCTTGATGTAAGTGACTTTCCTTTTTATAAAAGCATCTTTTCTTCATTGAGAGAAAAACATTATTTTCTTTATTAAACTCATAAGGAAATCTTCTCGGCGGTAAATTTGAGGATATTTCTTCTTAATTTAGGTCACTTGTTCCTCTAATGAAGTTAAAAATCATACTAAACGTTATTAAATACAGATACTAGGACAGTAAGTTTTTCGACTACCGCTCTCTTTTTGTTGTCGTCACTCGATTTAATTTGCGAGGGAACTCCGTGCTTCTGAAAGATGCCATCAATAATACGTTGGGGTACCTTCGATCTCATATGATAGGTACTGTGCAACACCTCCGCGGCGAAATAGTAGCTCGAAGCGCTGCGGTAAACCAGTGCCGAAGCGAAGTTACCATGCACAGGAAAATATGAGATCCTTTATGAGGCAAATCAAAAGGTTTTCCAGTTCAGGTATAAACATATGGGATTTTCTTGAAGGATAATTAGGTCCTGTTGCACCAAAGAGGTGTAGAGAGTTTTAGTGAATTTTCTCTCATGGAAATGACGCTCCCTCATTTTCACCAAAAATCTTAGTTACATATTCCTCTCTGTTGGAGCAAAAAAAAAAAAAAAAAAAAAAAAAAAAAAAAAAAAAAAAAACAAGCAAACCCTCATTCTTCCAAGACATTAAACATTTTCATCCAAAAACGTCGTAAGCAATTGTCGTTTGAATTTACATGTGGACCAATTAACTTTGGGTCTTTAGTGGTGAGTGGACCAAAACTCCCCTTCCGAAAAAACGCGTAGACGTAAACTCCTGGAAAAAACAGGTGCGCGGACAAAAATTCGTTGACGAAATGTCCTACAACCGGATGGAAAAAAAAGTAAAATTGTGTGCTCAGAGGCATATCTTTGATCAACATTGAGTTGTGCATGTTTTTTGGTAGTAGGAGGGTAACGTAAAGTCTATCGAAATCCCAAGCTATTTTGTCTGAAAGTCATTTGACTCAGAGACAACAGCGAATGAGATAAGTGCATTTTTCGTTTAGAGAGGGCTCGGGATAAATGCGACTTACCGTCACTTGAAGCCTAACTTCTGGCCTCAAATTGCCTCAACTGAGCTGAAAATTTCAGAAAACGTTCATGAAGATTTGAGATAAACACGTGTAAATTTTGAAGGTACCCGGAGTTCTCTGTAGGGCTGAGTAAAATGCAGAACTTTAAACTCTTCTTTTTTTCGAAATAATAAAAACTGCTCTTATGCGCCGTGTCTTCCAAGCTCCTCATTTGCAAAATGTAATCCATATGATAATATCCGTGAGCACATTCAGATTAAATATTTACTTTTCAGACACCCTATGTATTGAAATGATAGCGTTTTCTCGGACTAATCAGTTTGAGGTTTTATTTTCATGCAGCACCGCGCAGATAAATTTTTATCTCGGACTTACTTGTCTACACATATAAGGTCAATACTATCACTACTTCTGTGTCAGTGATATTCTTTGTGCGCACAAGACCATCTACAATGTCGCGATTTCTTATATTTTATTTATGGTCCATGCCCTGGTAAGTGAATTTAAAAACATGTATTCGTTTGATTATCTTTGCACCCTGTAGGGAATCCCTCGAAATAAATGTTTCGTGATAATTTTATTAAATAAGTTCCCAGACACAAGTCGTGAGTCGTCAAGACCTTAGACATAATCCAAGTATATTAAACTTAGACTTATATGAAATCATACACTCACAAGTACACTAGCTTTTAGGATCTTTGGAGTACCTCCAATACTTATTTTCAGCGCTGATTCAAGGCAACATGTTAGATACAAATGTAGAGAAAGTTCGTGCAACTGTGTGAAAAAAATACGCTTCTAGTATTGTTGTAGAAATATTAGCAGATTTCAATTAGTGAGCTAGATCTATTCGTACCATTATTCACGAACAATCTTTTTTATTTTTTATTTCGCACAAAAGAAACTATACAAAGATACACTTTTGGACGTATTAAATGTCTTTAAAAAGCTTATCTTAACTATTAAAAAAAAAACAAATTAACTAAATGTACTACCTTTACAAAAACAAGGAGAGAGATGAAAAAAACATTATTACAAAATAAAATTGTGTCATTGATTTTCCTGCTGTTATTGGGCAACCAGGAACAGCCAAAGCCCAAGAAACCCCTGATCCCGTCCTAGAAACGTGAGAAGACACGTGTGGTGTAACTTTTTACGGAAATTTGAAAACCCCGATTCCAAGCTCATGGGGCTTGCGACGTTTTTACCTTTGAATGCATCGGTCCCATTCTAGGAGCGCAAGCGCTTAAGGGTTCACGAACACTACGCCTTGTCTCTTGAATTTCTCTCTATCCCTCCCCAGCTCTCCTTCTCTCTGTGAAAAATATCAGAAGCGTCATTTGTGCACAGGCGCTATCTTTCTAAACTTTTCAAGCTTGTCAAAATAGTTCTAAGGGAAATTAATGAGCAGAACCATTTCAAAATTTTACCCAATATTTTTTTTTGTCATCATTATTAAAGTCCAGATTAATGTCAGATAGGTCCAGAGAAGATCTAGATAAATGTCAGATTAATCAGTCTGGTCCTATCATTTATAATATCATTTACATTACTAACAGATGATTCAGTTTCATTAAAATAATAATAAAAAAAGGAAGAAGAAGAATAATTAATAGCTATCCAGGCCCTTAAGTTAAATCAATAGAAATGCCTCATTGAAATAGTCAACCATCTTAACCAAAATATTAACATTAAGTAAATAATCTCATTTAAGGTATCAAAGTTAAGTGACTATCACTAAAGATAAACGATTTTATCATGATTGATTTTAAAAGATCAACACTTACTTTCTTGAAAGTTATCGCAAAAGTTAAAAGGTCTCGATAGACGATCAAATTCCCGAACAAATTACCATCAAAGTGTCGGGAGTCATCAGTCTTAAACTCATTAATTTGCTTAATTTTTAAATGAAAACTTGGCAAAAATGTTTCCTGTGGCAGGAAATGATGAATGGTGGCACTCCATTCTGATCTTACTTTGAACAAAATAGTGCTACTCAAGCCATGTTCTTGCACATTGTTTTTTTATTAAAGCATGGCTAATAGCTCAGCTTTTTTTTCGCAAATAGCCACTACTTTTAAAGCAACTTTAAAAAACTCGTACATTTTTAAAGCTAACTTTTAAAAAAAAACTTTTGAACTTTATATTTTGGGAAAACCAGTGTTGTGGATATTTTAAACTAAAAGTTAAAGCGGTATGATTTGAGTGTAAACGATGTCGTAAACTCTTATAACCTCTATTAAACTTTTTTAAACTCTTAAAATGTTAAAAAAAAAACTCTAAAAAAACATTGTTTATAACTTTATATTTTGGGAAAACCAGTATTGTGTATATTTTAAAATAAAATTTAAAGCGGTAAGATTTGAGTGTAAACGATGTCGTAAACTCTTATAACATCTATTAAAGTTTTTTAAACTCTTAAAATGTAAAAAAAATGTTAAAAAAAAAAAAAAAAAAACTATAAAAAACATAGTTGCTCTTATACTTGTGTTACAGTATTATCTACGCGGAAACAGCTATTCTCGCGTCTGAAATAAATTGTGTTAAAATTCTCACCTGAAAATAAAAGAATAAAGTCTTTAATCCCCATAAATCTTCCCTCTAATTTCCCTCTAATTTTTAGTATGCGGGTAAGTCTGTAGGGCCCGGCGCCGGCGCCTACTTCACACGGCCGGCTCGGCCGAAAAGATGTTAATCACAGAAAATCTGATTGTCGCGCTCCAGTTAAATTAACTCACCTGATGATGACCTTCTTGGTCATGCAAAGTAGTCTCCATTGTGCATTGTGCGTCAAGCTTTACTCTTCGACAGTTCCGTTTCCATAGAATGAAAATAAATCCGATTTTGGATCACCCCCCGCGATTTGTAGGTTCTAATTTTCTTTTTTGTTTTACCTATTAAAATCTTTTTAAAATTTTAATAACATATAAACTGAAGAAAGAAAGACGTGTCATTGCTGAGGAGGAACGAAGACATTTGTAGACTTACATAGTTCACGTAAATGTCTAAATAAAATCCGATGCAAAAAGCCTTTTACCGAGGAAGCGTTTTTGTTAAAGTGTGTCAAAATGTCCAGTCCCAGTTTCAGTCTAAGATTGCGTTGACCTTAACGTGGAATCAGATGAAAAATCAGCAAAATTTCAGCTAGAAACACCCGAAAGCGGTTCAGTGCACGTTGAAGAAAAAATCTCTTGGATTCTGAGTCCAGACTCTTAAAAAATTTGACAGGAAAAAATATTCTTGATTCCATCAGATTTTTGCTTGAATCGAAAGCCAAGCCTCCTAATTCAAGGTGATTTGCCTTTGAATCAAGCAAAAATCCTATTGCATCAAGAGCAGAAGCGGATCCAGCAATTTGGCAATGTCGTATTTCCCTTTTTTAAGCCAATGCTAAATAATCGATTCTGACCGGAGCATCTAGCCTTTGATCTAGCCCCTCCAAGAATCGATACATTTTCATAGGTTTAAATGGAGGAAAACAATGTCGCCAATTTGCAGGGTCCGTCAATGATAAAGATTGATTTTTTTTTTGTTCAAATTTTTCAGGAGTCTTGACTCTGAGTCTGGACTCAGGATCAAAGAGACTTCTTTTCTCCTGTTCAAATTCAATTTTACAGCGATAAAACGCATACGTTATTTTGCCTAGAGATAGACGAATCAGCTACGAGCGATTCATGCTTCACCATCGATTGAGGACGAGTATCGCCGTTCGTAATAACAAGTTACATCCTCGGAAGTGATTTTTTTCCTCTTGAAGTTATACGGACAGCGCGAGGTATCTTGCTAATTCATCGCCGTGCGGATAACACCTCTTCAGGGGGAGAAGAAGAATCCGGCGCTGTTATCACATACGCGAAACATGACGTAACGGATCATCCATGTCGGGTAAACGTGGCAGCGGCGACGCGTCGCAAAGTCGGGCCCGTTTTCTGAATCCAGATCGGCCCGACCAGCGTCATCGCCAGGGAGCCAGTCGCGAGTGAAAACATCTCTTGGCCGCCGCTCAATTTCGGCTCGCACGTCGTTACGACGTCGGATTCTGAGTTTGGACGCGCCGCGCATCTTTCCCGCCGTGATTACGACTGCCCGGCCCCGACGTGCTTCGCATAACGCCCGAAGGAAAAGTGAGTCGTATGGGTGAACTTCTACGCTTTTGCGTTGGGTTCAGCGATAACTTAGGAATTTGTCGCGAAATTCGGTCAGAGATACAGCAAAAGCTTGCTAAGTCGAACTACGGTTAAGACAAAATACCGCTTAAGTCAATTTTTCGGTCCCTTGACACGTCCATAAGGCGCAATGTAAAAAACTTCGTACACGGAGAAAAAAACTTCGTGCATGGGTCTCGAAGTTGAGGTAATATGGATCTCTGAAGTTTTCTGATCACGCATCCGAAAACTTGGAGTCGAACTGTCGAAGATTGGGTCACGGAGACACATCGGTAAGTACCGGAGTACTTCAGATGTGCGACCCGAACCCTTCGGTATATATCGAAGTACTTTAGATGTCTGACCCGAACTTCGGCAGCTGGACCTCAAGTTTTTAGATACGTGATCCGAAAACTTCAGAGATCCATATGACCTCAACTTCGGGTCTCACGCACGAAGTTTTTTTTTTCCGTGTTTAAGACGAATTCGGAGCATTCATTTCTGAAGGAAAGCCGCTTAACTGGAAGAAAAATTCCCGAAAAATCTGACAAATTGTAAAATTTTTACGTGCGAAGAAGCAATTTTGAATGGAAACCTAACAAAAATGCTTTAGTGGTTACATACCTGTGACTCAGTAGAATGCAGAAAATTGTAACATAATCAGAAACATTGGTTAGCAAAGTTGCATTGATTAATTAATACCACCCGGAAGATAAATGAAATTTAATTTATTTTATTTTAATTTTTCTAAAATTAAATTTTGATTAATTTGATCAGGATTTAAACATTAAAACTCAGTTTTTACGCTTAAGTCGAAATCGTTCGTGTTACGTGGAGAATCGGTCAAGACACATTGCCGTTTAAGTCAAATTTTTCTTTCAGTTCCTACACAATTCTACTTGGCGAGCTTCCACTGTAGTAATTCAGAACAGGTTCCAGCAACGGTGTTTACCCACAGTGAACCCTACAGGGCCCATCCAAATGGTGACCCAATTTTACGAGAACGGAATGATGGTTTATTTTTCACCGCAGCGTTTAAGTCTCCAAGTCCTCACCGTAAAATTACTCACGAGTTTCGCTGGTAATATTTAGCCGGACAAAGCACGGCCGAACTATCCTTTGTCTATCAAAACAATGAGTCTGCCGGGACAATCACAGAATCGTGTTTCGATGGTAAAAACTTATGCATTCGCGAACAATAGTAAGCTCTGCGAAACTATCACATTTTTACTTCCAATATTAACGAAGCTTTCGCCGTTCGGAACCACGCTGTTTAACGTAAATGACTGAGCAAAGCTTAACATACTTTCCTCACCTTGAAATCGTGTACTTTATCGTTCCTTTTTGTGCGCGTCTCTGTTGTCGCAGGCTGATTATAGAAATTGATAGACAAAGCGTTAGACAAATAAGACATAGGGTTTATGGAGCGATCATATTAGTTGAAATGGGCGGTTTCTATAGACTAAGGGAGAAAATGATGAACAAACTATACGGTCTCTCGTGGGTTGCCGTCAGTTAGTCTATTACCTACCTCCTTTGTATATTGCAACCACCCGCTTCGACCGATAGGATCCTTCCAACTCCCTTTTGTCATATATGTCTGTCAATTTCAATAATCGGCCGGCTGGAGACGAACTATTTTCGAACGCTTCATCTTTTATAGGTCGTATTCGATAGTGGTGCGATGTATCGTTCGGTTCAAAACAATAGAGCAAAACCTCACACAAAAATTTTAGGATTTAAGCAGGGAAATGAGAAAATAAGAAAATTCCTAACAATTTCACTTTTCATTGCCGTTTCATATACTCATAAGAATCAAAGATCCATCACAAGAGCCCGTTCCCTCAGATTACTCAATTAACTTTTGATTCTATTCCTACATGTTGAACCAATCGATCGATGCAATCTCTGTCCATTGCAACCACCCGCTTCCACCGATAGGATCCTTCCAAATCCCTTTTAGGTCCAGTTACACGATCAAATTGAGCCATAAAATTGGGCCTCTCATTGGTCGCATCCTCACCTCAGGTCTTTTTCCACCTATCAGAACTTCAGTTTGATGGCTCAATTTGATCGTGTAACTGAACCTTTCGTCATCTATGTCTATAGCTTTGTCTATCAACTTGAATAATCAGCCGGCTGCGCAGTTTCCTTGAAAGAAAGCTCTCGGATCTCGGAAGCTGGGCCGGCCGGGGGCCGGGCTCGCTCGGTCGCTCGCGTGGCCACGGAATAATTAATAAAGGGAATTATCCTCACTCGGTTTCCCCGGGGCCGTCCGGAATTATTCAAATCCTCTCACCTTTCGAAAACCACCCAACTCCAACACCAACTCCACCCAACTCCGCGGTTCTGGCCGGAGGGATCTGTTCCGGCGGCTGGATGCAACAGGAGCGGAACCAGATGACTTCCCCGCGGCTTCCCTTGGGATGGGGGAAGGGGGGTGTTGATGCGTTCTTGGCGCCGTAATTAGCGGGCGAGGGAACGCGAACGGAGTCCCCGGAAGAGGACGCGGGCCACTACTTCCCACGACCGAGTGGGTCGCTGTTGCCGGACAACCGAGAGCCGGGTGTGATGCAACCGACGCGACGACTGTGCGATGGATCGGAAACTGATGATGATGACGCCCCCTTCGATCGGGAGAGTTGATGATGTTCGAAGGATTCGATATGGGGAGAGCACGAATACGTCGAAATGTGGAGATTTTAGGGCCCAAAGCGGCAGTCGATCTTCCTAGGCCTTGTCTCCACGGCCGTTTCACGAAATTTATCCCAGGGAAAAATCCCTCTTACGAAGTTGGGAAAAATATGAGTTAATCAATATTTTCCCGGTACCAAGTATGGCCCTTGTACCCCTAGGACCCATTGAGAGAGGAAGAAGAAGTGAAAACGAATCGTTCGATATTTGTTGATTACTCCATTGTTAATGTTTGTTTAGTTAAACTAATGTGTCTAATTGTCAATTGAGTGCAATTATTATTTTAATCCCGGTAAATACTCGACTTTAACTAAGTTATCCTCCCGCGCTAACCAGTCGCAGGACCGTATGAGCCTCGTCCCGTGGAGACGGTAACTGGGAAAAATCCAGAAGTTTCATTCCTGCTATTCGAACTTGGGAAAAATCCCATGAAAACGCCCCGTGGAGACAAGGCCTAACACGAGAAACAATGGAAAAATGTAACTACCGATCTTCAGAGTCCACTATCAAAGAAAAATGACCGAGAATGTACTTAAATAATGAGCGTCTTTCCGCCAAAATGAGTACATTCATGCAAAAACTAAGTAAAATGCGTGCTTCACATACAACTGGTCGTGACGATAAGTGAGTTGCACTGGTCAAAAAATCGTGTTTTGATGTTTGATGCATGTTGATAGCGGAAAGTAACATAATCTGTCCAAGCAGCAACTTCCTTCGTTGAATATTGACGGAGATATCGCGATTTGAAAAATTCGGTTTATGACGTCATCCACCGCGGTAGTGCCACCAGTCAAATCTCTCACCCAGGTTCATTTCGTGTCCTCTAGATCGTCCTAAATTGGCGAAATGCACCGTTGCCGACAACAACACCCCAGTTTTCAAAAATTTGAAGTTGGCAACGTCGTCAGGGTACGAGACAACAATAGCGTCCCGGGTTCCCGACGCTAACGAGTGGCGTCGCGGCGCTAGTGGTCGCCTGGGGGTCCGCGGCGGTCCGGGTGAAACTGGAGCCTCGGGACAGCCGGGTCCCTGCGCATGCGCAATCGACGCCCCCGGCCGGTGCGATAACACCGGGTCTGGGATTCCACGCTCAATTACGTTATAATCCTAAGGAAAAACGCCGTATGGTCAGTCGGAGGTTGCCATACCGTCTTATAAAATGTATATTTTAAGGGATTGCTGAGAAACACAACGCTATACTGCCGTGTTAAGGTGATTCGATGGACGCCATATTTTGCGTCAGAACGGCATGCGATATATCGCATCAATTGGTTCCATTTTTTCAGCTACTCGTCATTTTTCTCCAATTTTGAGATCGCAATTCTGTTGTCAGGAGACTAAAGCACTCACTTACCAATTTTAACAAAGAAATTCAACGTAATAAAGGCGTGGTTTTTTTAGAGAGAAAACATCGCATTCGAGTGCAGTTTCGATATCAGTATCGAATGCGATATTTTCTCTCTAAAAAAACCACGCCTTTATTACGTTGAATTTCTTTGTTAAAATTGGTGAGTGAGTGCTTTAGTCTCCTGACAACAGAATTGCGATCTCAAAATTGGAGAAAAATGACGAGTAGCTGAAAAAGCAGAACCAATTGATGCGATATATCGCATGCCGTTCTGACACAAAATATGGCGTCCATCGAATCACCTTAAGGAAAAACGCCGTATGGACGGTCGAAAGTTGCCATACCGTCCGATAAAATGTATATTTTAAGGGAATGATAAGAGACACAACGCTGTGCTGCCGTGCTAAAGAAGAACACCGTATAAACATTCAAATGCTACCATATTTCCCGCCAAGAAACATTAGTTTGTGAGGAAATTTTTGAATAGTTTTCCTTTAAATTTCCGGATACTGTGGATTAAATTGCAAATAAAATCATCAGAAAAATTGGAGGAGAAAAATTCACAAATTTCCCTTGAAATTCGTATTTTATCAAGGGAAATTTAGCAACGCATACGGCGTTCTTCCTAAGCACGGCAGTACAGCCTAATTCAATGATAAAATACATGAAAAAACTCGAAAATCATAGATACAACAATTAAGGCTGGCGAATGGTAAAAAACAGCCGCGAATTTATAAAATTTAATTTCCAAAAAATTGAAAGTAATTAATTAGCGAACTGAAAAACCAGTTTAAATAAGTAAATACTGAAATCTTATGCCTCTTGTAACAAGGATGATTAAAAATGACCAAATTGCTTCGGGTCTAGCCTAAATTCCAAGGCTAAAGATCAACGCTTGACATAGTCTTCATTTTTTAATTTTTAGCCTTTTTCCAGTTGAGAATGGGCCTCTAATTGGTCTTGAAAGTCCTGGCTGTTTTTTACGCATTTATATTAGACCTCTGACACTGATTTTTGCGTTTTCCCCTTGTATCTCATTTTTGTATTGTATTTCATATTTATGAATAATTCATTTTTGGTGGAACATTTTAACTAATCATTTTTATTTCTCTTTGTTGCAGGTACGTATCAAAGAATAATGAGCACAATGTTTTTGGGTGATTGAGCCGGATTTGGAATAACTTTCCGGTCTTTTATAAAGACTTAGTATTAATTTAGATCTACTTATCATTCCCACAATAAAATGAAGCAATCGAGAAGTCAGACGATGGTAAGTGGACTGCAAAAAATAATTCAGAGCATTGATTTGTCTATCGACAATTAGTGGGTGAAGATAAACCATGATTGCGAATGGACGTTCGTAGAGTTTGAAAACAGATCCGGCACCAAAAATTGCCATGAAATAATGTATTTGAGTTTCTAGAATACCATTAATGGTTGAAACCGTATGCCTCAATTAAGCCTCATACGTTACTACTTTTTCTTGAGTTGAGAGCGATTGGCTGCAGAGAAATTGCCTTATTTTCAAATAATACAACCATCGAATTTTGGCTCATTTACCACACTCTTATAAGTGTGTAATACCCATAATTACTTCAAACTTAACTTTATTTCTCTGATAGACCGAACGATCATGTGGCATAGTCTAAATTACTACTAAGTCTTGGTTTCAATGTTCCAAATAGACGCCACTACACATTCTTTCCTCAAATGCAAAATTTTGGCGAATAAATGCCTGACGTAAAGCTTTTTTGGCGACAGTTTGCAACATCTGAGAGCTTTTGCAACTTTATGCCCGATATATGGAAGGCGGAAGTTTGCACCTTTCTCCTTCTACACTTTGCAGAGTATCGAATGCAGTAAAAATCATTTTAAAGTCTAGCAGTTGCCAAACGTTGAATAATTATCATTTCTAATTTAAATCTCTGAGGAAAAAAAATGTAAAAATCGGCCACCTATAATTCGTCACTAAATTTTTCCAAATGCAACTCAAATTTTAAGTTTCGTTATCGTTTAATGGGTTGGTTTCGTTCAATTTTTCTTCAAAAATAGCACAATAAAAGTCCGTCACAGTGGCAACAATGCTCAATTTTTCACTCGTCTTAACAACCTCGCGACGAGACCCGCTACTGACCGTTGTGAATGATTACTGTTCGGGGATACAAAGATCTCTGATCTCGCTGCTGACAGCCAGCTCGACACTCAAAATTCACCCCTTTTCCCCCGATGTAAGCTTTAATTCCTGAATAAAATGAACGATACGGCAACGCATTGCGCGGTAATTATAATCATATGAGTGACCGATGACTTTTACTTATCGTCGAACAGGAATTGCTCGCCTCGATGGTACATTACGGTGATGCCGCTCCAGTAGCGTGGCGTGCTTTGCGATGTATCGATTGATCTGTCATTTAAACCTATGGAAAAAAATCGATTAATAGGGTGTTCGCAGCGAACACCTTAATAATCGATTCTTTACCACGGATTCAAATGGGGAAATATCGATAATCGATCATTCACGCCACGCCACTGGTGATGCCGCTGCGAAGATTTCATGCATATTCATTCATGCGGTGGGGCTGTTATGAAGAGCTTTCCGATCCAATATCATTGTTTGGGCAAAAATGGAAAAACGAGCATTAAATGGATGATAACATTCAATAAAAAGATGTTGTCATGCTCTTAAAAAATAATTGACAAAAATAACATATCAGTAAACGTGTCAGAGTCAGGCAAAATGTTCCTTAAGATGATAAGGGGCATTAAGTAACTTTATAAAAACACCTCGCCCAACCTCGCTCATTTGCGTAAAAGTAGGCGTACTTAAACCGGACATTAACATTATTTTCAACCACTTCAGTTAAAGTCAAAGATGACAGATAGCGATAGCGCGAGGCACTATAAACACGCAATCAGACGCCTGCCAAACTGGCCGTCCCGCTCTGATCGTACATGGAAGTCATGCCATGACCTCCCTACTCTGCCGTAGTGAGAAAAAACGTCGTATGAATATTTGCATGTTGCCAAATTTCTCCTGATAAAAAATGAACTGTATGAGGAAAGCTACGTACTTTTTTTTCTTGAAATTTTCAGGCATTTTAGATTGAATTGCGAACGAAATGACCTACCCTGGAAAAAAAGAAAAACACATTGGATCTAGAGTCCAGACTCTTAAAAACATCGACAAGAAAAAATACTCTTAACTCAATCGGATGTTTGCTTTAATCAAGAACCAAGCCTCTATTTGAGCGGATTTCCTTTTGATTTAAGCTTAAATCTGATTGAATCAAGAGTATTTTTTCTTGTCAATGTTTTCAAGAGTCTGGACTCTAGATTCAATGCGTTTTTTTTTTTTTTTTCCAGTGATGTTCACAACTTTCCAGATAAATTCGTATTTAGTGAAAGGAAATTTGGCAACGCCTGAAGGTTCATACGTCCCTCTCCGTTATCATGGCAGTATACTAGAAGCACCAAGCTCTCAAAACGGGACCCATTATGCGCCAAGACCGGAACCAAACGGCTCGATTACGGACCGCAGTCTCCGGTGCCGGTGCTGACCGTTGATCTGGGAAGGTCGTCGAAAGGTCGCGGCGACTTGTCACCCGCAACTTGTCACGACCGGCCTACGCTGCGTCGTCTGGAAAGGCGCTTTTATGGATATTACGCAAAAGTCCGCGAAATCGGGTCCGACCGAACCGGACCCGTAACCGGGCGCATCCGAGCTCGTAGCGGAAGTTGTCCGCTTGCGTAACCGTAGCCCCCCTCCCTCGGTCTCTTGATAAAGTTGCCGCGCACTTTGCTCGTTGTTAGTGTGCGATTTACCGATGATTCAACGGCCGCTGTTACGATGGATTTTTCTGTCGATGGAATCGGATACTTCAGATGCTTGAGTGATGAAGAGCTTGTGGAGATCACATAGTATTTTACAGGGTGATCCAAAAATCCCGAACCATCGGCATCAGGCATCACCTTAGCGGGCCGATTATCGAAGTGGAGATGTTGCATGTGTGAGAAATTTGCAATTATACTGATTCTTATGTAAAAGTTTGCGAGAAACACGATGGTGCCTCTGGTTTTCTCTAAAATTAACTCCCAAGCTCAAAAAAGCTCTCAATTTGAGGCCAAAATGGAGGGGATATCCCACGCTATCCTGAGAGTCCTCTACATCAAGACAAACTCTCCATGCAAAGATAGAAAGTAAATACATTGACAGGGCTGCCTCTTTATTTGGGGCCTCTAAAACCGAGAACACAGCATCACTGTTGACGTATTTGCTCCCTATCTTCGCATGGAGAGTTTGTCTTGATGTAGACGTGGACTCTCAGGGTAGGGTGGGATATCCCCTCCATTTTGGCCTCAACTTGAGAGCTTTTTTGAGCTTGGGAGTTGATTTTAGAGAAAACCAGTGGCACTATCATGTTTCTCACGAACTTTTACGTAAGAATCAACAGTCAAATCGAAAATTCCTCACACATGCAACATCTCCATTGATAGACAAAGAAGACATAGGGACAATCGTGCAAAATTACCGACGAGTTTTGCTTATCCTGAAAGTATAACTTCTGTACAATGGGAAATATACTGGCGCACGAAGGAAGAACACCGTATGAACATTCAAGAACTGCCTATTTTTTCTGAACCACACAAGTAATTTTAAGGTTAGCTATCCGTATTTTGCCTTAAAATCTTCAGATATTTCAAATCCAAGTGCGAATAAATTGTCTGAAAATTTTAAGAAAAAACATTCCAAATTTTCCGAATAAATTCGGCTTTAATTGAGGCAAATCTGGCGACGTCTAAAGGCTCATACGGCGTTTTTACAAAGCTCGGCAGTATAGCGGTACGGGGTCTCTATAAAAAATTATCCTTGCCAAAATCATACTTATTTTGAATGAATCAATAACTACTCCGCCAGCAGAGTGAAATCACAAGAGAATACCTGAAAAGTTGTATAAGTCAACAACAACCGCGGCATCAAATTGAGCGATAGGTAAATTCGAAATCCAACTGCACCCATACTCAATTACCTGATCTCTATCAGCTCCTCGAGTTGCTGCCTTTCCTTTCATCAAATTTTCACCGCATACTGTTAATTTGACCATCGGTTCCGATCCGAACTTCTGGGAGGGCCGATCTCGACATTTCTACGCCTCCTTTCAATTTTACGACGATTTTTGCGGCAAGCCGCGAATGCCAAACCGCGCTAAGGAGGAACACCGTAAGAACAATCGGATATTGCCAAATTTCTCTCGATGAAATATTTGTATTCGAGGAAAGTTTTGAATATTTTTCGAGCCCTCGGAAAAATTGAGAGGAGGAATAAAATCATTCTGGCAGAGGGAAGTAGGTCCACAGAACCAAATTTTACAGGAGAGGCAAAAACTGACTCTCTCGTCAAGCTGGACGACTAAAGTTTTCTGAAGGGCTCAAAAGATGGGTCAACATCGAGAGACGGGTCAACATCAAAAGATGGGTCAACATTAAAAGATGGGCCCAAATCAGTTTAAAAGTTTTAAAATATTTTTATTGGTGCAAAACTTCTTGGCACCACTTCGGGTTGTTTTGATATTTTGACCTACACCCTTTTTTGAGAAGATGAAGAGAAACTGAGAAATTTTTAAGTAAAATAAGTAAGTTTAAGTAAGTTTAAGGACTCATTTTCGTCCTTCAAGAAGAGCCTGGTGGTATAACCTCATTCAGATAGAGTCAAACATTTAGAAGCTTTTTCAATTCAAGTCGAAAATTTTACTATTTGCAGAGACTTTAACGCAAGGATATGAAAATCACCATCTGTTAATCGCGTTTTCCGTCTGGAAATGAGTTGGGTCCTTCCGACCTTGCACTCATACACATTAAAATTTTACCCACATTTCATTTTTCTGCCCGATTTTTGCACTTTTTCTTAAATAATAACGGAATTTATTTATTTATTTGGAGTCAAAAATTTAGAAGCATTATTCTTTTCTTTTCAAAGCGAACGAAACAAACAATTCTCAGAAAATGTATAAGCAAGTACCTTTCATCAGGCCAAAATTATCAAAACAGATGAATTTAAAAATGTTTTACTCGAGCTTTTCAACCATAAACCAATTAAAATGTTCACGAGTTTCTCCGACAGGCTGAATTTAACCTGAGGAAATTTGGCAACGTCTCACGGCTTATGCGGCGTTTTTCCTTAGCACAGCAGCGTATTCCATCGATTTATTGCAGAGTTCCGGCTGGGCTCTATGCATTCTCGCGTTTTTACGCGGTCGTTGAAACAAAAGTGGAAGAGATTAATTGCCGCCAATCGTTCTGAAGCACGGCTGCTTCGCGGTCACGGGCTTTTTAACACGCTTTACGGTTTTATTGGTGGGAGCTTTCCGTTTCTTGGGATTAACGAACTTGCGGGAACTGCCCAACTTGATTTTTGATGGATAAAAACTTCCTTTTTGATTGATAAAAACTTAACGGTACTATTTGGAGAGACTTTAACGCAAGGGTATGAAAATCACCTACTGTTAATCGCATTTCCTGTCTGGAAATTGCTTGGGTCTTCCCGATCTTGCCCTTCATACGGATTAAAATGTAACCTAAATTTCATTTTTCTGTCGGGTTTTTGCGCATTTTCTTAAATAATAAAGGAATTATTCAACTTTTTGGCGATCAAAAATGTTAAATCGAGAGCGACCAAACACTTGACTTTCCAAAAATCGCAAGCTACCAGTAACGTTCCTCAGATCATTTATTTTTCTTCTTCTTCTTCTTCTTCTTCTCCTTCTTTTCTTTTAAACTACTTCAAAAAGCCTATGAGGGCTAATCTTGGCGCTTCAAAAATCATATAGCTTTCTATTTCGATCATAAATGTTTACATTATTTATTATACAATTCAGAGAGCACTTTCTAACAAGCAGTGCGTTAAAACAAGCTTTAATCCAGACACATAATCCATGAAAATATCCCGTAGCCGTAACAGTTAAAGTGCTCATTAAGACCCGCCGTCTTGTACGCGCAAAACATCCGGGGACTTTCGCAAATCATCATTGTATTTGCAGTGTGCGGAAGTGAGGATGACAGAGAAAACGAATTAAATTCATAATTAACGTTAGTCTTTTCGGGCGTGCTCGTAATATTTTCGGCGAAATTTTAATTACATTCCCGACCAAAGGACTGCGCGGGTGCAAAAGGGTTTTGAATGCGAGACGATTTATGACTGATAGTGCGTTACTTGCGGTTTTACCGGTGGGGGATAAAGATGATGTTGCCAATTTTCAAAAACAAACAGAGGACTTTTAGAATACTTGGATCTCTTTCGACCAAAATTAAGAGGAAGTAACTTCTAAATAGTAAAATGAGAAGTCATGTATAACATTAGAATGAATTGTGTCGAAAAATGAAAATTTACACTGTTCCAATGCGAAAATTTACAATTTCATCAGGAATTATTACGAATCGGAATCAAATTTCAAAAAATTAAAAAGAGGGTTTTACGATCATCCCTGACCGCAATAGTAAAGCCCAGTCAATTTTTCAAAAAAATTGAGACAAAATGTTAAAATCTGCATTGTTTGAATAAGAAAATTTACAATTTCAACACGTTTTATCAAAAAACTGTTTGTGTTAAAAAAACTTTAAAAAAGCGGGCTCAACTATGGGTTATTACCTGTCGATGACGGCAGAAATCATGGAAGTCGATAGGATAGACCTCAAAAACGATTCATCGCCAAAAATGTAAAAGAGGGTCCATCCATCAAGATACTCAGTGCATCTTTAGAGGTAAGAGATATGCAAATGAGCCCCTTTTGGCAAGCTAGATAGCGAGTCGTATGGCGGCCCTCTCTTCTTCATTGAGAAGCAGAATTAGATTTCTACCTCATCTGGACGGCCGCATTGTCCTCATTATTCCGCTGTGAGGAATGATGACATCGGTACCGGAAAGAACAAAGCGAAAAGCAAATTAATGCTTTAAGTCCACCGTCGTTGTCACGTTTTGCACGGATTCACCATTCTGCTTCCGCGTTGAGAAACTAAAATTGTAACGTTGGAAAAAAATTGCCAGCGTGAGAAAAAAATAAAAAGAGATAACTGTATCACACTGGAAAAAAAAAAAAAAACACATTGGATCTAGAGTCCAGACTCTTAGGAACATCAACAAGAAAAAGTACTCTTGATTCAATCAGAATCTAGCTTAAATCAAGAACCAAGCCTCTTAATTTAAGCGGATTTAGTTTTGATTCAAGCAAAAATCCGATTGAATCAAGAGTATTTTTTCTTGTCAATGTTTTCAAGAGTCTGGACTTTAGGTCCAATGTGTTTTTTTCCCAGTGTAGGAGAAGTAATTCTGTATCATTTGGCGCAAATAATACGAAACAATTACCAAACTTGTATTATGTGAACAGTTTAATGTTTGCGAGCAATAAATCGAGAATTTTCAAGAGAACGTTGTAACAGTTTTTTGGTGCTTTTGTCACCTTCAAGAGCATTTCATTTCGAATGTTTTGAATAACATTAGTTATGAAGACCAAACACTCTCGAGTTAAGGGACAAAAATAAAAGCGCCACGCTCGAGCAAAAATTGTTTCATATTATTCAAGGGGCAGTTGAAAATAATGTCTGTCTTGGACGGACTATTTTTTATCGATAAGATTTTTTAAAATTTAAGAATTTTACTTATTTACATTTTGTTTTATTAATATCTTTTTAATCAATATAATTTATTTAAATAGAGTTAGGAAAAATAGACGTGCAAACTCCCTTGATGAAATTTCGTCACTTATAGGCCTGATTTTCCAGAAATTCTCGGTCCCAAAAGCAATATCCGCAGTCACGAAATTGAGTTATCTCAGAAACAATGAGAATAGAGTCTTCGATCATGACGTTTCTATCGTATCGATGAAGTGCACGACAAAAAAGCTCTGGGTGCGTGTGGACAATAAAACAAGTTTGACAGAGTTCAAATCTCCACCGAAACCGTTTCCAGCCAGAATAATTAATATATCGCTCTCCTAGACTGCCGTGGCAAGGGAGAACGCCATATGAACCTTCAGGCGTTGCCAAATTTCCTTTGATAAAACACGACTCTCCCGGTGAACTTATGAATATTTTCCTTCCAATATTTCAAATTATTTTGTTCGCAGTTTCACCCAAAGTTTCTGAAAATTTCAGGGGAAAATATTCATAACTTCCCTCAAAAATAAGCATTTTAGCGAAGGAAATTTGGCATTTCTCGAATGTTCATACGGCGTTTTTCCTTAGAAGGGGGGGGGGGGGGCACGAAGGAGCGTATTCTGAGCTGATGAGGGTCACTTTCGCTGACGGATGAGCCCGATGCTCGGTGGAAGTTCGGACACTCGGTTTGATTGATTAAAACACCGCCGCGGCCACTCACGCATCGAAGTGTTGCCGACCGTCGTTGTAAAATTCGCCTGCTTCACATGGATCCAGCTTAAGAGTAGGCGAAGTCTGGCGGTCACGGTTGCGGCTTGATTAATCAAACGATTTCGGCATTCACAGCTTGATTCGCTGGATCCGCCCGTCAGAATTGATCTGGAGATTATTTTCGTGGCCGGCTACTGCCGATTGTGGTAGAGCTTTCACAGGCTTTGCATTGTCACGCGACACGAAGAATGGAGAGGAGGGTTATTTGGATTTACCGAACCGGATCATGGAATTAAGAGGAATTTAGCATGTGCTAATGCGGATTATTTGGAGCTTATTATGAAAAAAGACATACAGGGGCGTATTCATGACAGAACTTATATATGGGCCTGTCTCGACTCTCGAATGATCTGAAGCTGCTTCCAAAAACGGCACTTTTTTACTACCGGAGATTTTTTACCGTAAAACTCCCCCTCTAATATCTCCCCTTTAAACCTTCCCTTCAATTAGCTGGTAATTCTTCTATGTGAGAAAAATTTTCAGACGATCCTGTACGCAATAACATCTAAAACATCTGAAAATTTCAAAGAAAAATGCGCATGAATGTCGTCAAAAATACAGGTTTTATCAAGGGAAATTTAGCATCTCTTGAATGTTCATATGGCGTTCTTCCTTGGCACAGCAGCAGTGCAGTGGTTAATACATTTTATGTCGGGTAAAATGACTTTCAAATCACCCGTTAGAGTTAAAAACTATCGCTCTGGTCATCAAAATGATCTGAAATCACAACAGAATCCTTTGATTTCTGACCCTGCCCAACGATCCATTCACGACAAAACGTTCCGTGATGAACCGACGGCGAGCGCAGAGGCTCTGACGTCATGGCCGTGGGTAGGTCGGCAAACTGGGGACGGAAGGGGGGGGGGGGGGGGTTCAGCGGGGGAGGCGAAAAAATGCTAAAACCCATCAGTCGGACGGGAAGATGGGAGATCGCCCGGTGGAAGCCCCAACTCAAACGGCAAACGTGACTTTCGTTTCCGGTGAACTTGCGCTTGCGCTTTCTTTGCATAACAAGTTCCTTGGCTCGCCGCCAGATCGCACTGATATCCCTGTAAAACCTTTGCAGCTTGGCTCTAATAACCGAATAAGACAAGCTCGAATTCCTTTGAGTCGACATTCGACGAATTCGTCGTATTCCCGATTGCTGACTCACGCATTTTTTCCTACCCAAGCGTTAAAGTCTCTGAGTTTTGAATTGAATCATCCGCAGGTAACCACTCAATAACGCAGCAGTGATATCCATTTTCAGCGAGAGAGCTTGGCATAAGTAGACAGACTAGTTCCGATCCAATTCCGATCAAAATACACCACTTGTATTGCATTTTGCAATAAATTAGGGACTACGATATCTGGCTTATTTTAGAAACAGCATATTTGACATACATTTCTCTATACAGGTAGGCACTTTCATGGATGAGCCTGAAATTGCAGTTTCTAATTGCAAAATGCATTCCATATAATGACTTTTTGTCACCTAGCAACATTCCTCTCTCTGATAGACTAATAATCGTGGCGCCTCTGATTGATAACTACTCTTGCATTTTTTCTATCCAATCGTTAAAGTCTCTGAGGGTATAGAGTTAGGATGTCACCTTGCAACGTTCTTCTCTCTGATAGACTAATAAGCGTAGCGTCTCTGATTGATAACTACTCTTGCATTTTTTCTATCCAATCGTTAAAGTCTCTGAAGATATCAAGTTGGGATGATCCTCAGGGCCACCACGCCACCAACTAAAGTGCCACCATTCATCATATTTTGTCGCACGGCACATTTCCGCCAAGTTTTCATTCGAAAATAATGACAATTCAAGATTTGACTCCCGACACATTTAGCGCCGCCCAATGTAGGCGAATTTTGGATGGGAACTTCGATCGCGAATCGAGACCTTAAAAGGTCGCTGCGGTTGATGTAATACAACCGGTTACCGATGAGTTTCCGGCAAAGCGCGGCACCGGCGATGGATGATGGAAGCAGGGAGCACTACCCGGGACGCACGACACTCACGAGCCAGCGCTGCCAGCCCCACCAAAACCCCGCGGATTTCCCGAGGTCCCGAAGCGTTTTTCGGTTCGAGGCGGCAACGCTGCCAGTGAAAGTTCCACCGTTCGGGCACCCGGCGAAGCTTCCTAACCTCTCCCGGCGGCGGGGCCTTTGTTTCCCGGCGTCGGAGTCCCTGGACCCGGCTCCGTTGTTGTTGTTGTTTTCGCTCCTCTTTCCGACGCGTCGCGTCACGCAAGTTGCAAGTCGCGAGCGGCTTTTGAGCGCCGCCGGGACTCCGCGCCACTTCCGTCTTCGAGGCCGTGTTTACACTTGCCAGCCGGGGTCAGGCGGGGCGCCGCGCTGCCACTCCGAGGGCTGTGTGCCGTGTACCCACGCCTCCACCGCGCGCCGGCCCAAGCGCGGAAGACGCGAGCTGGAGGCAATGTTTCAATCAGCGCAAATTTTGGACGAATTCCAACTGCGCACGGAAAAAAAAAAATCTCGGTGTATTTACTAAGAAAAGGGTAAAATTACCAAGAATTCAGGGTTCTATTTGATCCCAGTTTTTTCTCGGTCAAATTACCATTTATGGAATTGGTAATTTTACCCAGAAATCTCGGTAAAATTATTGACTTTCTCGGTAATCTTACTGGACCTTGGTAAAAACGCCAATATTTTTTATCGACTGTGGTAGAATTACCGAGATAAAATGGCAAAGTTACCGGGAATTGATTACCGATACAAGTGGTATTCTTACCTGAAAAAAACAGTAAAAATACCGGTTTTTAGGTAAGCTTACCAGTCTGTCTTGGTAAAATTACCAATAATTGGTAAAAAAGTGAGATAGTAAAGGTACCAACGGACCGTGGTAAAAACGCCGAGAATTTTTGTTCAGTGTACATTTTAAAAAAATACAACGGTAGGTAACAAGACTAGATAAAAAAAAACACATGCTCCAAGACGTTCCAGCTGGAAACACCACAGCATTCTTCAGTTCGATAAAATATCCATAATTTCATCCATGAAGAGGGGCTGAGGTGTTTTCAGCCGAAACGTATTGATGCGTGTGTTTTTTTCTAGCCTTGTCATCTACGGTTGCATTTTTTGAAAATGTGTGTCTTGTCGCAGGCTGCTAGTATTTAACATACCTCAATCAATAGGGAAACGAAGCAATCCTATTGGTTGAAACGGGTGGTTGAAATAGACTAAGGTGAGAAATGATAAACTAACTACAGGGTATCTCGTATAGGTTTCCGTTAAATTAGTCCATTACTTGCCTACTTCGTTAACTGCACCTACCCGCCTCCACCAACAGGATCGCTCTAATTTCCCGTTATCTTCTCGGTCTATCACTTTGTCTATCAATTTCAATTATCAGCCCGTAGTCCGCGAAATATGAAAATTGAAATGAAGGGACTGGTGTAAAAGCTATTCTGGTAGTTTAAAAACGCACTAATTTCTTTAGAATGTCAACTGCCATGGATGTTGTAACCTTTCTAGGTACCCCACTCCAGCAGGCTCCAAGTTATTAGGCTCATTCACTTTACGGATTTTAATTTCTTCAGTTAGAGTGTTCTTAATTAACTACGAATGGCTAACCAGCGTCAGTCATCTTCAAGAAGTCTCATAAAATCATATAAGTTTAAATTACAATCAATCTCTCATGGCTATTAATCAATTCAAATTGGTTCAACTTCAACAATTTACATGAAATATCTCATTAATAAATAAAAGCAATTAGTTGGTCTGCTCTCTTCCGTTTTGGGCACTTTTTCTAGATGCCTTAAATGGATTATCTATACGGCCCATTTAAACTCATAGCCACTAACAAACTTCATGGGATTACGCGCCCACGGCTGTTCATAATCTTTGATCGACAACGTGAGAGCTTCACAACCGAAAACCCGTGGAATCCACCCAAAAACACACCCAACCAGATTGTATAACCAATTTTACGAGGGCACCGGTCTCGGTCTCGGTTAACAACGTGAAAATACCGCACTAATAAGTCCCCTTTAAAATATCAACCGGCACACAAATTGCATAACCGACTTTATGAAGGCGCGCATAACCGTCGATCGGAGATCGGACTCGTCTCCGAAAAAAGAGAGAAAAAATCGTAAAAACGCGTAAAAACAAACATTGCGCAACCGGTTGTAGAATAAGGGTCAGACCGCGCATATGCATAACAGGTCCGGTCACGATGGACCGAAAAAAAACCGGTTTCCGGTTCGACGTCCGATTCCGTAGTAGGAAGGAGAGAGAGAAAAAAACCGAGCGGGATTGTCTCTTCCTTAATTTATGCTCGTTGCGGGCTTATCTAATGAACTCAGCCCCGGAGCCCTCAATTTTATAGGTTATGTAAACCGGCGGGAACAGCGTCCGGGCTTTTTTCAGGTGGTTTTAAAATTGCAACTCGGCGTTGGCGGATTGCAGCCGGCTCCGGTTGGAGTCGATCGGGAACGGGTGGGTTTTTTGGTTCGATTTGGCAGCGTGGTTGTCGGGGAAGTGCGGTGCGTGGTGCGGTTTCAGGATGCTTAAATGTGGGGCAGGCGCGGGAACTATCTCAGGCACGTTGTCGGGAGGAGATTATGGGGCACGGAGCTTGGAGTATCAGTGCGTTTTTGTTGCCAGCTTGGCGCGAATGGAGCACGAAAAAAAATTAAATGTTGATTTGGCATTTATACTGTTAAAAAGATGTCCGACAAGTTTCAAATGCTGATTTTACATTACAAAAATGCTAACATAACATTTTAATTCGTTCGTTTTGCAGCGGGCGTAGTTACGTTAGCATTTGTTAAAATGTAAAATCAGCATTTGAAACTTGTCGGACATCTTTTTAACAGTATACATGCTAAATCAACATTTAATTTTTCTCCGTAAGGTTTTAGACGAGGATTTCAAGCGTGAGAATTTGTTTTCTGGTGACAGCGGAGGATGGTGAGAAGAGGAATGGTGGAAAACTTCAACCCTAGTCCGAGAGACTCCCCCAAGACTTCGATCACTAGCCGATGATTGCCAAAATGGCGGATTTCGGCAACGCCATCACCCCGAACGCATAGTTCTCTTTTCCTGTGTGCCACAGGCACAGTGCTCCCTTATAAAGGCTTGGGTCCTGCTTTGCATATTTGTAGTAATTTCTAAATTATTCCTTTGTACAGACCAATAGTGATGGCAAATAAAAAATAAAAAAAAATAATAATGGTAAAAAAAAAGACTCCTATCATGTCAGATCAGGGCGCTATAGAATTTTGTAGGAGAGGAATAGGATGAAGAATGAGAGGATGATGAGTGATGCCAAAGGGAATTAGAAGTAAAAGGAAAGG
This sequence comes from Bemisia tabaci, assembly GCF_918797505.1. Lineage (NCBI taxonomy): Eukaryota > Metazoa > Arthropoda > Insecta > Hemiptera > Aleyrodidae > Bemisia > Bemisia tabaci. The sequence continues at coordinate 10,186,995 of NC_092802.1, read as the reverse complement.
AAGATGAAGGATATGAATAGCAACAACCACTAGAAGAAGAAATGGGGAAGAGGAAAGAATAAAGAAAGAAAATTACCGAGAAGAAAAAAATAGGAGAAGTTTTCATCCGCCTTTTTCTTCTTCCTCCTCCTCTTCTTTTTCTCATCAACCTTCTTTCTTTTCTCTTAAAAAAATGTACAAAAACCCTTTTATTCGCGAAAATATTTTTTAATTGAGCCTTTTGCCTCCCTAAAGACCCTTCTTTCTTTTGCTCTTTTGTCCCCTCCCAGAGGCATTCTTCGTGCAAGCATGTCTGAGACTTTACCATTAACAAAAGTTCAAATGATTTTTAGCGGAAACTACACTGCGTGCATAAATTCGTCAGGGGTGGAGAGACAGTGACCTATTGTGCCAAGAGCTTTAAGTGAGAGGAAAACCGAGTGTTATTTCATAAGTTTGACAACACTGGGTACAATTTGGTCCGTGCGCGTTCCCGAGTAACTGCGTAAGTGATTTTCATTTCTCTGAGGAATGGTTCCAAAGCACTACTGGTTCGCGTTTCCGCCATAAATGATCATAGGTCTCTCCTCTCGGCTACAATCTGAAGCCGGATCTTTAGAACGAGTCCGCAGAGAGACTTTTCCGCCGACGAATGAACCAAAAGTCCAGTGAAAGCTCCAACAAGACTGATAAAATTACTTCGCGGAGAGTTTTTTTTTATTTTTTTCCCCCTTTAAATGTAATCAATTATAGCGAGAGAACACAGGAAAAAATGTCTCACACCGAAAAAAAAGTGAAGTTGATTTAACATTCTGGAGGTAAAAAAAGTGCGCGAGAACTTGGAAAGGCTGAATTACCAGCTACAGCAGTTAAATTTACATCTTGGCATTGCTAAAGTAACTGGTGCAGAGGGTGATTTATAGCATTTTCTAAAATCTCGCACACTTTTTTTACACCCAGATTGTTAAATCAACTTCACTTTTTTTTTCGGTAAGGACTGTGGATCTAAGAGCTTTTTTCCAGTGAAAGGAAGTAACAGAGGGGAGGACATTTTCCCGATTCCTTCTCAATAACAATTCGGACTCGGATTGCAATCATTGCTTCGAAAACTAAAGCTAGGAGGCGCTTTCTACACGGAATCGCGCCAGAGAAACTGCAGAGTTCAGCCGAGAAGACGATGGTCGAGGGTCGAATCGCTAAAAAACAGACGGTCAAATACTCAATCGACTGGCAGATGCACCAGAATTACACTACTCCGACCAAGGATCCAGTCAATGGACACTGAATGGAAAGCACAATAGAAACCGGTGGATTTGCATAATTGTGAGGAATTAGCTTGCACTCTGCTCAGCCCCCCGTTTCTATGTTGTGGAGCGTAGAGGTAATGGAGATGAAGATGAGTGTCTAGGAGGTTGTAGGCATAGTATCTGGTTGTAATCGAACCGCAGTTTTCTTCTCCGAAGTAATTAAAAACAGCGTTGTCGAGTACATCGCTGGTGAAAATGTGCACATGTGAAGGATACAGAAAGAGAAGGAGAGAAGAAGAGAAGAGGAAGAGAAAAGAGAAAGAGGAAGAATATGAGAAGGAGAGGTAGAATAATATATTTATTAATCATTTTTTATATATTTTTTTAATTTTTTTTTATTTTCTGCCTGTCTTGTCCGTCTAAATTGCAACATTGCCCCGTGAAAATCCATGGAAAAAGGAAAGTTTGCCATTTTATTGGCAACAATGAGACGCGTAATGCCATCATCCCAATGACGCTGTGATAGCTGCTACAGCAAGAAACAAGTCAAAAAGGTCTTACTCAGCCGTCATTCAAAATCACTTAAGAGCGAGAGAAATTCCCTCGTCGGCAGATTATAACAACTCGTTTTTATACATGTAAAGTTGATGTTACATGCATGTTTTCGATTCAACTGTCTTCCAGAGGCGCATTTTGATAGTCATATTCAATAATATTTCGCCAGAGCAACTATTTTAACACCTATACAATGCTTGTCGTATGCACACAAAATTGCAGGCGCTACTAAAGAGATCAAAGTTTACCGTCGTGTACAGTGTAGCGTCGAAAGTAAGGCGAATAAAAAAATTGAAGAAAAATGAAGACAGGAGATAAAGAGATAAAAAATATGTATGAGAAAACGGAAAAGAATAAGAGGAGGAATCCTATACGAATATAGGACGAAAAAATAGAGAAATAAGGAGGACTATTCTTTTCTACTCTTTTTCTTTTTTTTCGTCTTTTCATCCCTTTCTTCTTGTTTTATTTCTTCTTCCTCATTTTATTCCATTCTTCTTCTTTTCCTTTTAGCTTCCTCTTTCAATCCCTTTCCTCCTAATTTCCTTCTTCTTCCTCTTCTGACCTCTATTTCCTTCTTCATCGTATTTTCATTCCATTTCCTCCTCCTTTTTTTTTATCCCTTTTCCCTTCTTCTTTTATCTCCTTTCAAAACTACCGAGGTAGATGCAACAGGTTTCCTTACGTCTATGCAATCGGATTGACACCTCGAGGTACCTAACCAAGAGCCATCATTCAAAACCGCCCTAGCTCGCTGACATTTGTAGACACTTCATCCATCAATTTCTCCCGACGGAGGCAGAGATCGGTGTCATTAGGAGTCTCATCACGTTGCTCGATGGCGATGCTCCGGGAACAAAGCGGCCGGCGCTCATAATCCGGTCTAATGATGACAAGCGTCCATAAACTCGACGAGAAAAAAACAGTCGAGGAGCTGTACGCCCAACACGCGTCGAAAAGCCGAAAATCATTTGTCGGTAGCTGGATCCTCGTAAGCCAAATTGGATAGGGCGCGAGCCGTGATTAGTGGAATGGGGATTAGGTTGATTCTTAATAGGTTATCATTTTTCTTACCGTGTATCCGTTCGCTTGGGCTAATGCTTAAAGCACGTTTTGTTCTTTTCTTAACCACTTGGGGGGCCGTTTTATCACCTCTGCGAACTGATTATTGAAATTTATGGACAAAGCTATAGGCAAAGAAGACGTAGGGAGTATAAAGCGATCCTATTGGTTGAAATGAGTGGTTCCGATAGACAAAGGGAGGAAATGATAGACTAACCGTCGGGTCTCTCGTGGGTTTCCGTTAGTTAGTCTATTACCTACCTCCTTTGTCCATTGCAACCACCCACTTCCACCAATAGGATCTCTCCATATCTCCTATGTCTTCTTTGTCTATAGCTTTGTCTATCAATTTCAATAATCAGCCCGCAGATCAAGATTCCAGATCTGGTTAGCGAAATGTTCATTCGCTTTCTTTGGAGTACGTTTGTTTCATACTTTTTTAGTCAAAATCATGATGACGTTTTTGGAGTCATTGAAGTTAACGGTAACCAGAGTTTAATAAGTTAACGCTTTGACAGGTGCTTTTGGAACAGGAAAATGGCTCCATTTCCGGTTCCAATCATGTTTCTGACGATTTTGCCTTTTAGAATCAGTCTTTCCTATTCCTTAAGTTGCATCTGTAGTAGAGGTAAGGAATTATACAATTTTTTAACAAATTTTTCCAAATGCTGAATTCATATTCCATTTTCGGCAAAAAAACAATCCATTACGCTAACAGACACACTGTAGTTGTTTATTCCCAAAATTTCTTTTGTAAAACCTGAATCAAAGCTAAAAGTATCCAAACGCGGAAATTAAGTTTCATTTTATGGTTTACGAGATAGTTCCTCGGGAAAAACAGCCAAATAGTTCTACTGTGTGTGTTGGAGCCGTTCCCTGCCAAAATTCTAAAAAAATGACCGGTAATTTTACAAAATTCGTTCGATATCTAGATATCTGTTCACTTCCGGTGTAGCTGTACCTTAAATATCCCTCTCCTTCTCTCCGTCCTATCAACACCGCCGCAATCCAATTAAACTCATCATTGGTCAGCGATGACGTCAATTATTACCTCTGACGCAAACACCTCCCCCCTCCCTGAGCCCGAATTCACTTTCAGATCGACGGATCTTTTTTTCTTGTTTCGAGAGATCCTCAACGCGACGAAACTTTCGCGCCAGCTTAATCTCTCACATTGTCGCCAGACCTCGAGCTAAACCCCTCCTTTGCCGCGATTTTAACACGGATTCACGAGTGATCCGACAACGCGGGCCGCATTTACATAACTTCTAGTATGACTCGATTTTCATTTCGTTTGGAGCGGCGTCAAATTTTCTGTCGCGCCGATCAAATCGGTGGCTCGTCGTAAAAGCTCATCCGGCCGGGATCGATGCACTATTACGGACTGTTATGGCCCGGTATACGGCCCGGTATACGGCCCGTACCAACATAACGCGGAGCGCTTTTGTGCCGGCGCTTCCCGCGATTTGCGACCGCTAAGTTGGTACTTATCGCTCGATTTTATTTTGCGCCTCGACCGTTTTCCTCAGCTCTCTTCGGGGCGCTCTGCGACGCACACTGGATCGAGTCAATAGGAGAGGTCGGACAAAATTTGGAAACTTTAAACGCTTATAACTCCGTTTATACAACACTTTGAGGTTCTAAAAGTGGTTCCATCGGTTTTCTCGTGAAAATTTCTTCCCAAAGGACCCCTTGAAATGTAGATTGTGATGAAATAAACGTTAAAATTTACAGCTTTTGCTAAAAATTGTATGTCCGACCTTTCTGATTGACTCGAACCACTGTGGGCCGGTGAAAAAGTGACCATGTCACGGTGTGATTTTTATGTTGATTGAATTTTGGACGGATCGAGCATAGTTTCCGAGACTGAATTTAATGATGATGATGGTGCCTCCTTTTATGGCCACTTCACACGCTGAAATTGATAATCTGTATGGTGGTTGTTGCAATGGCGTAATTTTGCAACTTTATAGTTTTTGACCTGGTTTTCTACTTAGTCATTGAAACGGCTCAGGCGAACTGATAGCTGTTGCATTTCGACCACATTGTGTAATTCGCAGAAATATCGTATATGAGGGGCTTAGAGGACAAGGCGCATAAAAGTAGTTTTCGAAAAAATTGAGATTCAAATTCGAAAAATTTGATGGAGAGAAATTCCATGGCTGAATTAATTTTTGAATTACTGATTTCGAGTAAAACTAGTCTTAGTGCATATTCTGTGAAAAATTCGCTCCCAAATTCCAATTTTTCAGCATCTAAAAGTCAGCTCGTCACTTTCTTTTCGCCAAACTGCCGTGCTACGGAAGAACGCCGTATGAACATTCGAGAGTTGCCAAATTTCCTGCGATCAAATGTTCATTTTTGAGGAACGTTATGAATATTTTTTCTTTAAATTTTCAGAATCTTTAAATAAAATTGTGAACTAAATTAGGTATCTAAAAAATTGGGCGGAAAATATTCATACATTTACCAGGAAATTCGCGTTTTTTAAAAAGGAAATTTGGCAACGCCTGAAGGTTCATACGGCGTTTTTCCTTAGCATGGCAGCATAGGGATTCATGTAATTTCAAGATTTCAAACACATATTCGTGGAAATGGCAAAAACTACTCTTAGGCGCCTTGTCCTCCTGGCCCCACAGACATCATATGCTTATGAGAAAACAAATAAATCATAAATTTGCCCTGGCAACATCGCAGATGACCACGGCGACATCCATAGTCTCCATGGCCGACTCCTGTTGCACAGTTCCTTGCACTTTCTGCAATCAGAGGAAGGAGGGAGGGTAGGTTCCGAGCATTTTTTAAACGGGCAGTAGGGAAAAAATACCGGCTTGGAGTGAAATGCTCCGTCGAGGAAGGCCGCCTCTCCGTCTAATAAGCACCTCTTGGGAAGTTGCAGGTTGCAGCGTGGTGTGAAACTTACTCCACTTACGCTACTACACCATCGCCCATTCGAGGTGGGCTTTTCCTCTCGGATGATACTAATCGGACCACAAACACCGCTGCCACTTATACTTACCGGTAGAAAGCATTTTAAAAAGAACTAATTTAAACTCAATATGGCAGCATTGTTGTGAAAATTATCCAGTGGTTGAAATGCTCAATAAATCCCTGGTAAAAATTGGCGATAGGAGCTGCGTTTCAAAATACCACAAGAGTTCTTACAGCCGACTGAAGAAGGCAATAGGGAACCATATAGCTAGCTGTGGAAAGTGGGAAAAATCATACGGCCGGGCCACACGAAGCGATAAAAAATTATACAGCCGGGCTATAGTTCCTATCGCCGGGCTTTACACTTTATCGTCATCGGCTATAAAAAATTGTGTAGAAATTCGTGTGCTTTGTAAATCCTTAAGTTTGTTCGGAACCACCTTAATATTTACAAAACGCACATTATATTTTCCTTTACTGCATATTTTTGTTCATCAATTGAAATGAGAATGATCCATACAGAGTGTGCGAACATTTCAAAGTCATGAGTTGAAAAACGCTGACTCCACGAGATTAAATATTAGAGCCTAACACAAAGCGGAGCGGCGGCGCACTGGCGCCTACAAACCTAACAGGGATACTTCACGCATTACGCAATGCTTGAAGTATCCCTGTTAGGTTTGTAGGCGCTGGCTGCCCGCCCGCCGCGCCGCGCAGCAGCGTATCACGGCGCTTGAAGCAACTATCTCACACCAGAGGATTCACAATCCAGATTCATTTTTAACATGAAATTTAGAAAATTTCGGACACCTACTAATTCTTCATTGACGATGATCAAGGTACAGTAGACTCTCGATTATCCGATAAATGTGAGGTGGGGAAAATTGGATGATTGAAATTGTTGAAACAAGATAGAAAGAAATGTCATTTCTTGCACTTTTTGTAACCAGGAAACGCAAGCTAGAATTTCCTATGATATTAGTAAAATATCGTCATTTAATGGGGGAAAAAATACAAGAAACTAATACATAGAGGTTCAGTTACACGATCAAATATAGAGACATCAAACTGAAGTTCTGATTGGTGGAAAAAGACCTGACGTGAGGATGCGACCAATGAGAGGCCCAATTTGATGGCTCAATTTTATCGTGTAACTGGACCTTAAATTTTGAATTTTTTGCCACAAAACCGGTCTCTGTTGTGTCGTAACATATCCGGAAATGTTTCGTTTCAGCGGTAAAAAAATTGTGTCGAACAATCGTGGCATCTCTGAGTTCTAGCGGAATGTATTTTTCTGCATGTCACCGATAAGTCGACACTTATATCACTCTTTCCGTCAACTCTCTCGGTTTCCGTTTATCTAACGTCCAGCATTTGAGGACGCCGACGGCTTTTGACTCGATCGACGTGACCAGACGATGACGTAATCTCTCGTAAGAATGCATACGTGCAATTCGCTTACACCTCCGTAACAATGTGTGGGAGTCGGATGGAAGTTCTCGGAATATGCATGAGGCGAACGGTAGGAGCTCGGGGACTCGCAACTTGCTCAACGCAAACAACGGACTCCTCGGTGAGCGAGCGCCTCGAATTTGCATCCGAGCGTGATGAGTGTTGATTCGTTGAAAGTGAAGTGCGTTTTGTTTTGTCTCCTCTAGCCACGCGGAAAGAGTCATTGTTGCCAGCTGTTGTAGAAACTGAGACTTGGGAAAAACACTGGCGAGGTAGCGAATTCTGGAAAAAAAAAACACATTGGATCTAGAGTCAAGACTCTTAAAAACATCGACAAGAAAAAATACTCTTGATTCAATCAGATTCGAGCTTAAATCAAGAACCAAGCTTCTTAATTTGAGCGGATTTCCTTTTGATTAAAGCTTAAATCTGATTGAATTAAGAGTCCTTTTTCTTGTCAATGTTTTCAAGAGTCTGTACTCTAGATGATGTGTGTTTTTTTTTTCCAGTGAACAGCAAATTGCGGAGGAAAAATCCGGAAGAAACCAGAGTGCTTTCAATTTTTCGTATATGCAATTTACACGACACCAGAGTACGCTTAGTTGCATTCAAGTTGTTAGTTGCGGTACCCAGGTATTGCGGGCGGCGAGCCCATGAAAAGCGTTAACGGAGAAATTAGGTTGAGCGAGGAGAAAGAAAGGAAAAAATTGTAAAGTCATTACAAATTTTATGCGCCATTAATCTCTTGACAAAAGCATCCATTGAAATAGAAAATAAGGACACTGGAAAACAGTCTTGGATCCAGAGTCTAGACTATTAAAACATTTGACAAGATAAAATACTCACGACTCAATCGGATTTTTGCTGGAATCGAGAGCCAAGCCTCTTAATTTAAGTGAATGGAGAATTTGCACGGACGTTTTTTATTGCTTCATCTGAGAGTGGCTAAAAAACTGATTTCGCAGTATTTTTTATATTTTTTTCTGATTTGTGAACTAATATAAAAATAGGTTTTAAATAGAGAAAAGAAACCGCTTAGTGACGTCAGATGGCGGCATTTCCCATTTAAACAAATTTATCTCGGCAAATTCGGTCACATTATATCTCCTCCAATAAATTGTCCAATTCATGACCCACGGTCATCCTCATGATCAGTTCACCTTGTTGCATCCAAATAAACGCGAAATTCATCAAATTTCTGACACCTGCGATTTCTCATACTGGAAAAAAAAACACATTGGATCTAGAGTCCAGACTCTTAAAAACATCGACAAGAGAAGGTACTCTTGGTTCAATCAGAATCTAGCTTAAATCAAGAACCAAGCCTCTTAATTTAAGCGGATTTCGTTTTGATTCAAGCAAAAATCCGATTGAATCAAGAGTATTTTTTCTTGTCAATGTTTTCAAGAGTCTGGACTCTAGATACAATGTGTTTTTTTTCCAGTGCAAGCAAAAATCCTATTGAACCGAGAGCATTTTTTCTCGTTAAACTTTTTAGGAGTGTAGACTCTGGATCTAAGAGACTGTTGTTCTAGTCGTTGGAAATCCTGTTCGGAAATTCCCTCTCTCGAGAATCCGACAACGGCCGAGGATCTCGAAGTCGGGAGCGCGCTTGGACCCAGACGGGCGACGAAAAGCGCCTAAAACAACGAGCACCGTGATTGACTGGTCCGGGGCCGGCACCGGGTTTCTCCGGCAGCGACGGCGGCGGCGCACAGTGGATCGAGTCAATCAGAGAGGTCGGACAAAATTTGGAAACTTTAAACGCTTACAACTCCGTTTATACAAAACGTTGAGGTTCTAAAAGTGGTTCCATTGGTTTCCTCGTAAAATTTCCTTCTAAAAGCACCACTTGAAATTTAAAATGTGACGAAATAAACACAAAAATTTGCAGTTTTGGTCAAAAATTTCATTAAGGTTAGCGAACATTGTACTTTACCCAAAAGGTAGTAGTACTTCAAATTTTTCGGTAGGTGAAATGTAGCCAAGTGCTGGAAATGATGTAACATTTTTTGGAAAACTTACATTTTAGTGATACAATTTGAACAAATTTTATCGATTTGGTTTCAAATTTGGTCGAATTTTATCAATAAAATGTAAGTCACAATGTGTGTCTTTAGCACAGTGCCCAAAAGGTAGTAGTACTTCAAATTTTTCGGCAGGTGAAATGTAGCCAAGTGCTAGAAATAATGTAACATTTTTTGGAAAACTTACATTTTATTGATACAATTTGACCAAATCGTATCAATTTGGTCAATTACCAAATCGTATCAATTTGGTCAATTACCAAATCGTATCAATTTGGTCAATTACCAAATCGTATCAATTTGGTCAATTACCAAATCGTATCAATTTGGTCAATTACCAAATCGTATCAATTTGGTCAATTTTAGCAAGTTACTCAATTTTATCAATTTGGTATCAAATTTGGTCAAATTTTATCAATAAAATGTAAGTTTTCCAAAAAATGTTGCATTATTTCTAGCACTTGGCTACATTCCACATACCGAAAAATTACATGTCCGACCTCTCCTATTGACTCGATCCACTGTGCGGCGGTGGGATGATTACATTCAAAACGGAGAAAAATCAGCGACAATCACGCGATGCTGCCAACGGGACGCGATCCGGCCGGAGATTACCGGGTGGCTCGCACTCACCTTCATCTCCATACAAACCGCTTATCTGCATGGGGTTCCCGCGGGGAGTTACGCGGTTCTGGGTAAAAGGATTGTCGCGCATGCACGGCCGCCGGCTAATGAGCATCTATGACAGTCATTGTTGACGCGCACAGACGTTCGCTGGACGTTGGGCCTACTCGGACGTGGACGATGACGACGGGCGCTCGGTCATGCGGTGTTGTTTGGATTCTGCCGCGCTAAGGAAGAACGACGTATCAACATTCAGATGTTGCCAAGTTTCTTCTGATGAAATATTGAGCTTCGAAGAAGGTTATTAATGTTTTTTTCTTGAAATATTCGAGAGTACGGATATATCGGTAATTTTGAGGGTAGGGCATGGCGCTTATAGGGCCCAAAACGGCAACCAACCTATAAATTCAAATTATCTGTGAAATAAAAGCGAATTTCCATTTCAATTTGACAACGTTCCTGAGTCTCCGGTTTCTATCCCATTAAAATACCACTGTGCATATTTCAAACGCAATTACCGCGCCGAAAACGATGGTGTGAAACACATCAGAGAGATTCACCACGGTGGACCATAGTGTCCCGGTGCTCAGTCTGAGCAACTCCGTTAAATTTTTCACGGGGGATCATACGGACTACATTTCGCTTCTTCCTGTCCTCATCTCCGTCATTTTTTCTTCGCCGTCTTCTTAAAATTTCTTTCTTCTTCTTTCTCGCCTCCTTCTTATTCTCTTTCTTCTCCTCCTCCTGCTTCTTTTCTCCTTCTTCTCCTTCATCTCTTCCTTTTCCTCCTCCTTTCTGCCCGTCTCCTTTTTTTCGAATTTCTAATGCGTCCTAATCTGACTTATAAAAGTTCCGAGACTCGAGTCTGTCAGATTGAGGTTAAAACAGGGAATACTTAAAACTAGAAAAATAAGCAAAAACTAAAAAGTTTTAAGGAGCAATCCGGCGATGTTGCCTGAACGCAAAGCGATGTGCGAGCTTTCTTTTTCGGCTCGGGGCCCGGGATGGGTAATTGAAAAGCAGAAAAGCGCATCGCTTCACGATAAAAAGCGCACGCGGCACCTGCCCAGCCTGCCTCCCGGAGTCCCGACTTAATGACTTTAAAATCGATGTCACCTACATGCAGCCTCGATCGCATCGCAACTCCAGTAATGACCTCCTCCTCATTCCGTAGATTATCGCTAGGTGGCGCCGTAGTTGGCATCTTCAGGGAGAGAAGTTTTTAAGATACACGGAATTTTCCAACTTTTCCATGGGTTTGAAATGGTGTTTCCGCATGATAACTTCATACAAATGATTTAACAATTTCCTTTAGGCGCGAAGTTTCTTGAAACTGATCAAATTTTTCGACCTGCGGCAAGAATTTCAAGGTTTCACGGGGCAATTTAGTTAATTTTAAGGACGGGGCAAAATTTCTTGACTTTTTAAGAACTTTGTCGCTACACCGCTGAAAAATCTTCAAGTGAAATTCCGGGCGCATTTCTTTCCGGAACCAATTTTACTCCCGGAAACACGAGAGATAAAACATGCGGAACGAAATCTACTCTTCATGCGGATTAACCCTTTTTTTGAGCGTATTAATGCTAAAAGGAACTATGTGCATTGGGTTTGTGTGCAACATAGTTCCTTTTACCATAAATACGTCCATTTTTACAGAGCGTAATCCTTAAAACTGCTCCATTAGACGTATCAGTCTGATCGGATATCAAAATGTATGATCGGGGGGAAAAATAGTTTATTGATATGAACATTTTTCCCAAAGGAGAACTGCAATTGGTTTTAACAGAAGCCGTAAGCGGAGCGTCCTAAAATACATTAGCAATGCAGGGAAATCACGCACATTCTGACAACCGTGACGAAAATCGCTCGTTTTCATGAATGAACGGAGTTATGAATGAGCGAGGACAAGTTTACGCTACAACGAATACACACGCGCCACGGACGGATGCGTTTGCGTAAACAATCCGGACTGTCGAACTGTGCGGGAGCCCGTGCATTCTCGTCGCAATAAACGATTTTTACCATCGATATGGCAACTGTGTCTGATTGAGGGCTTGAGCCGAGGGGTCATCGACCGATAAGCGCCGCAAAGGTCGGTGAGCCACTACGAACGACCTTGTTCGTTTGACCCAGTGACCGGAATGAGGATCCCGAGTTAGGATTGGAGTCGTCCTTTTTCCTTGTTGATGATGACGTCAGTTGGTTACAGAGTGTCTGACTGACTGAGAGTCTCTTCAGATTTTATGATTCTTGTAGAATTTTATCAAAGGCCAGGACCGTTTTTTGTCCGAAAATTAATTCGGGGAAGGCAGGAATAGGCTACATTTGGTGAAGAAACAATTTGACGCTAAAACTGCCGTGCTAATGAAAATCGCCGTATGAGCCATCAGGTGTTGCCAAACTTCCTTTGACAAATCACGTATTTTTGGGAATATTTTTAAACATTTTTCTTCTGATTTTTCAGAAAATTTAGTTCGTAATGTGATCTAAATAGTCCAAAAATTGTAAGGATAAATATTCATTATTTTTCTACGAGAATAAATATCGGTGTCAAAAAACGCGTTTCGGGCTTTCAGGAAGCGACTCAACTCGACAGCGACTGCGTGGCTACGCTAAATGATATTTCGCCTTCAATTTTCGAGGCAGGCCAGACATCATACATCCGCATCAATATTCAATTATAGTCGTCGGTTAAAGGCGGATTAAGATATTTTGGATTTTGATTTCCTCTAAAGTGTTTAAACACTATTGATTTCTTATGGACTACTATTTTTATGTTCACAGGTTTGTTTGGGGGCCCTCTTGCACATAACACTAATATGGGCCAAGGCAGTGGACCTCTCCCAACAAGTGGGTTTGAAAGACCCATCGCAGATCCAACAGTAAGTATTCCGTTGTAAAATGTATAATGAAACCTACTTATTAAGCCTCTTCAACGACGACTTCCGTACAAACTAACAGTTTTTCTGACGATTTTTGACAGAAAGTTTGACTCTGATTTCATAGATACCCGTTTAGTGAAAAATTAATGGCAATCGTCTAAGATAAAAAAAATAACTGGGATAGTGAATTCACGAGTGTCAATTTCATTGATGAAAATTAGAATACTGGTGGTGGGTGCGTTCAAATTTATTTATGTTTTTAAACCACCCTTAGTGAGTCAAAAAGTCAACAATCATCTTCTCGCTTTCCCGGAACTTTAATTTTTCATGGCGGGAAAAATGATAAAATAAATGAGGCTTAGTCAGTTTCCAGAATCTAAAAAAATCTCAATCCACCCTTTTCATCCATACAGGCAAAATCTGAGGGCAAAAATATTCAATCTCATCTCATGGACATTCATAACATTATGATAATCAACGGGACATAGCCGCAACTCAAAGAAGGATAAAGATCTTATGAATACATTTTGAGAGATATACTTTTTCTGGGATTCCACCGAACGACAGTACCTTAATTGCATTTTATTCAACCATTTACTGACCTTTCTCTTTCTTTCAGGCAAGAAGCATATTGGAGATTTTTAAGAAGTTTCGTCACAACATTACATTTTCGTGACAGTTGAAATATAAGAGTCGAGTCACAGAAACTTAAAATATCCAAAATGTTATCACCTTTTCCCACCATTTTTTGTTCCTTTAAACAGGGCATCCACCCACTAACTAATGTACTCTTCAAATCTCACAGAATAACATTTTCAGGAAAATGACCTACCAACTTACTGGTGCAAGAAATGAAACTTTCGAAGTTTTCATTTCAAAGGGTAAGAGCAGTTCTCTGCGATAGTGTGGGGACCATACTTGAGACTAGAGCCAAAAGGGTTGAAATTGGGCCAAAACAGAACAATAGGCACTCAAACCTAAGGACACGGAACATTTGGGACTCAAGAATCACGAAATCCTCGGACACAGAATGACATCGCACGGACTTCAAGAAAAAGTGAATGTTGACTTAAGCGGTCGACGGCTGCAGAAAACGAAGCAACATCGAGCACCATCTCATACCGTGGACTTTTGACTAGTAACATATTTATTCAGTGATCAGCAAGACTGGACTTAATATAGTTTTATTCCTAACTTTCAAGTTTTTAGTGCATTTGAACATTTATCCCGATATTCTTTGAACTTTTACCTCAGCAATCCACACTAACATACTAATCCATTTAAAAGACAATTTTAATAAGATCTAACGCGAACTGATCAAAAACAAGAGACTTACTCAATTGAATTCGCCGGAGTAGCGATGAAATGTTCGAACTTTGAGAGTTGGTTCATTAATTTTCTTCCTTTTCCATTCTATGAAGTTCCAAAAAAGATTTTAATTATTTTTTGAAGAGTCTCAGTGCATTTACTTATTACTACATTTAAAGTGACTTTAATGCTGAAAAGACAATTTGAAATGTGTGTGCCTCCTCAATGAGTGTACAGGAATAGTGCTTAAATGATCTCTTCACAGGACCAAGTTCCGGACAAGACACACTTAAAAGCACTCAATTTCTTTGCTACTTAATTATCCATTCAAAATCTCAGTGGGATAACTTCCTTTCATTTTTTTCACCACCGATCTGTAAATTTAGCTCCCTTTCAACTTCATTTTAGGAAGAAAAGACAAATATTTTTTAACGCTTCCTCTTAATAAAAAATCAGCGAAGGTGTAAACATTGAAATCCACAGACATGAGTGATAAATTTGCAAAGATTATTCTTGGAGCAATTAGTTTTTCAGAATTTCATAATCCAACTATTATTATGACAGACATCAAATAGACCTCGAAGGGATTCCGGTTTAACGAGAAAGTTTCACTCCAGTTACATTACAGATCGGAAACATTATGTTGATATGACTTCACGAACAGGTGGAATTAATACGAACTGATTTGTGTTTTTAGGGTCGCTGAGAAGCGAATCGGCGACTACGGACATGATGAACACCATCACCCACACCAAAAGGGCTACTGGAAGAAGAAACTCATCTGGAAACCCGGATGGGTCAAGACCTGGAAGCCTGCCAAGAAGCAAATCTGGAAGCCATCGTGGAAGCAGATCTGGAAGCCCATCTGGGTCCCAACACAGAAAGCGGTATGGAAAGAAATCAAAGTCCCTGACTGGAAGAAAATCTGGAAGCCAATCTGGGTTCCGATCTCCGTGCCCGCATGGAAAGAGGTGAAAGTTCCTGACTGGAAGAAAATCTACAAACCTATCTGGGTGCCGATCAAGGTCCCTGCCTGGAAAGAAGTGAAAGTCCCTGACTGGAAGAAGGTGTACAAACCAGTTTGGAAACACATCGAAGTTCCTGCATGGAAAGAATACCAAGTGCCTGACTGGAAGAAAATCTGGGTGCCAGAATTGATCAAGGTCCATGTGCCAGGAAGCAAACCTTTGGGTAAAGACGATCACGGCTGGGAATACTTGGCTCACGATCTGTGGAAGAAGAAGGTAGTCTGGAAGGTTCACTGGAAGAAGATCTGGAGAACCGAAAAGAAACAGATCTGGGTGCCGTCCAAGAAGCTCGTCTGGAAGGAAGACTGGGTGCAGATCTGGCGAACTGAGAAGAAACAAATCTGGGTTGAGGACAAGAAACTTGCCTGGAAGGAGGCCTGGAAACAGATCTGGAGGGTCGAGAAGAAACAGATCTGGATCAAGGAGAAGAAACTCGAATGGAAGGAAGACTGGAAGCAGATCTGGAGGCTGGACAAGAAGCTCATCTGGGTCCCAGACAAGAAATTAGAATGGAAAGAAGCCTGGAAACAAATCTGGGTTCCTGACTGGAAGGAGATCTGGGTTCCAGCCTGGAAGAAGATCTGGAAGCCTGTTTGGATCTCAGAATGGTTCCCTGAGCCAGAACACCACCCACACCACCACGAAGAACACCATGAGGAACACCACCACGGCTGGGACAGGAAGGATACTGGAGCGACGCAGCTTGTCGACACCGTCCAGGTGCAACAGCAGCCAATCCAGCAGATCGACACGAGGCCTCAGCCATTCCAGCAACAAGTGATCCCGCAAGGATCGTTGCTCCCTCAACAGTAAGACTGATAGAACTCTCGTTGTTTCACCATTGCTCCAGGGTGTCGCGGAATCTCTCTAGACTATCTCGCTCCTCAATTCCGGTAGGAATGAAATACCTCAAAAAATAAAATAATCGTAGCATCTCAAGTACCTGGCAGGCTCTTTGGGAAAATTCGCTAGTCTGATCGGTGTTACGAGACTTTCGAATTTCACCAAAGAGAACAGCTCACGGTTCCTATTGTGAGGATTTTGATTACCAAATGAATAATAATTGCCAGAGACATCGAACAGATCATCAGAAAAAATGAGCTAGTTGTAAAGAACCCTTTCTGCAGCATCATGATGCCGAAGGCATACTGTAAAACCAAAGATGAAGCTGAAAATTATCAAAGTTCCAAATTTTGTTGACACCCTGTAATGCCATGAAATGACGCGAGGTCATTTTTGTGCCACAAATACATTCAAAGCTTCCAACTTTATCAAGTACAAAACTAAATCACTGCCTTCAGATGTTGCAGCAATATTGTTACAAGCTTGTTCCTGCCTTCTCTCTCCATACCAGTTACTCTAGTACCTACAATTCTCTCTAAAAATATTGATTCATAGATTAGAAAGGATTTATTCTTGAAAAAGTAAATATTTGTTCATGCTTGTACCTGACCAAAGTTACGTCAACGATCAAAATACCAAAACCAGAATTGTTGCGATGCTAAAGCTGTGTGATATTAATAACAAAACTGCCCAAGCAAAATTGTTGCAATACCTACTTAAAGCTGTGTAATTGTTACTTGACAAAACTTATGATGTTCAGTTCTTCACCTTTTGAAAAAAAAATGATTGAAATTAGCTCCGAAAAGACTTGTGATTAATGAAGATTGCTGGTTGATTGGAATTACTTTAAATTAAAGTTGAAAGATGCCAAACCAAGACAAGATGAGTCATGACACTTTCTCTGATTGTATACGAAGAAAATCGGGCAACACTTAAATTGATTCAAACTTTCGGCCGCTAGAGAGGGGACATCATTTGTTTTTGTTCTTTAACAATCTTGTTGTTATTTTGTTTTCTGAATTCATTTTGCTTTAGTTTTAGGAAATTGTTGTAAATATTTTTTTACAAACACTTCAAATGTATATAATTAGCCGTAAGCTCTAATTGTTACTTAGTATTTAATGTTACCAAATTTGTTTCTTTCGCCACAACCTTTGCTATTTCTTCGCTGACGAGCGATTCTTTTGTAAATAATTTCCTCGATAGTGATAATATTGTAATTACAATATGATCATTAAAAAAGATAAAAGAAACAAAGAGTAGTTATTATTTCATTTCCATTTCAACAGTGTTCTGCACCCTGCAATTACGAGAAATACAGAAACCAGAAATAGCAAAAACATGAATTACTATTGGCGTGAATACTTAGAGCAGTGCACAAAAGTATGACTCAGCTACAGAGTTTTTGCTTTGAAAAATTAAAAATAAGCTCTTAAAAAATAACTGATGAGTAAATTTTATTATTAACATTAATACTTGTGAGATGAAAAATGCCCGTGAGCCCGGAATTTCTTTAATTTCTCTTAAATTTTATGCAGAGGTCTGAAATTTCTTCCTCGGCTTTATTTTGATGATCTGCACATCATTTGCGTATGCAAATCACCAAGTTTTTAATTTTCCACACTTCAAAAAAAATTGTTCATGATAAGACTAGGCCCCCAAGAAATCAAGCATTCGGTAAATGGTAAACACAAATCCTTTTAAAAAGAATTAGAGAAACTGATAATGAAATTTTGGATGATGCACTTCATTATTTACGAAAAATACAGCAACACATCGTTGACCAAAGTGCGAAACCACGTATCTTCGTTTCCAACGTTGGAGACTTCCTGTCATACTGTACTTTTTCTTTGGAAAAATAGTCAAAGTATTTTTTTGAAAACTTCTTAGATTTTTCTTCTGTGTTAGCAGAATATTCTGTGTGCATTACAAGCTGTAAAGCTGACTTATTCCTCTTCAAAAAAATAAATTTGGAGCAGAGATTTTGGAACACCGCAATAAAGATACAAGGGTTTTGCATTATGGCCATCGACATATTTTTGAAAGGATGTGAAAACATCCATTGAAATCGTCATAAAAGGACTGATTGTTGTTCTTCGTGAAAAATAATAACTGCTATAGAAATCAAAAAGTCAAACTTGGTAGTGTTAAGGTTAAGGCAGATGCCACTGGCTCTGAGGTCCCGGATTCAATTGCCAGTTGGTGAGAGGTTCCTATGGTACTTAAAAAACCTGTCATGGTGGCCTTACATGGATGACCAAGTAGAATTTTAGAGAATAAAACATGAATTCAACAATATTTCCATTTTATTTTGATGATCAACGATCGTGAAAATAAAAAATAAAACAGCTCATTGAAAAATAAAGCAAAATAATCGATAAAAAATCATGAAGACGTAAAAGACTAGTTTTTGATAATACAAGGTCTTCGTTTTGACGGACTTACATTATTCATTAGACAACAATGAGACGAATTCTAAAATACCAATATTAATTCTTGGGCGTGATTTGTGCCTGCTTTGGTTCCTTAAACTGTCTTGCACCCAGAGCATAAATTGCTGAAGGGCTAAATATAACTTCAATTTGGTGTATACAATGATGAGCTGAATAAGTGATTAAAACCACAGGATTTTCCATCAAGTATCACTTCATTAGCATTCTATCATTTGCAACATTAGAAAGTTACAAAATCTAGTTTCTAATAAAAAAGCCTTTTTTTACATTAAAGCTGAGAGCTTTAATTTACAGGCTGATCATGGATGATACCTTCCAAACTATTCCTGCTTTTGATGATTAAAAAAATTGCAGTGCCATTGGTCTCATTACTTAAGACTGCTGAAAGTGTTGCTGGACGCATTTACATATGAGAAGAATTAAACCGCATGGTAGAGCACACCTTTGTGTGATAAGCGCACAGGCAAATAAAAAACAAGATCTATGAAAGCAGACTTGATAAAAAAATTCAAAAGAGCTACGCGCCTGGGTAAAATGAAGGTCTACTATGAACAAAAGTAGATAAAACGAGATCAGAATTCTTCCAAGCTCCAAGTTTTACTACACTTTGAGATGTTAGCTCATTATAAAACATTATAAAACATTAGTCTTAGCCAACTTTTAATTGTTGAGCTATGTCTACTTACAATGCTGGCACAGTTAAGGAGGATTCCTTAAAAATGTTCCTTGTTGTGATTTTAAATATGTGAGACAAAGTGCCTAACCGTACTGATGTTATATATGTATTCTCTCTTAGTCTTCACCTACCTGTCAGTAAAAATAAAAAAATAGTTGACTTTAAATTTTCAAATGCTGAAAGCAACAGGGCACTTTATGAAATCATTGCTGATTTATTCTTTAAGGGCTGATTTCAGAGTTAGGAGTAACAAACGGTCACCAAAAGACCGATTTTCACTTAAACTTGGACTGCATTACATAAAAAAGAACCATTATTTCTAGCTCATTTTAAAAACAATGATTGCAATTAGTTTTCCTGAGCAGATAAGTGCTTTCATGGATGAGTTTAGAAATATTAGTTCTTTATTGGGTAGAACAGTTCATCTTACAATTTATTTTCTCAGCAGTGCCTAAGTCCTCTTTGTTCAAGCAACACCGGAAACAAAAAGGAGGAAAAGGAAGGATTCAAAGTCATTAAGATCAGTTACTCTTTAGATTTTTTAGATGAAAGGACCTTACTGGATGTTGATGATTTTGGAGAGGCGGCTACGGTTTCAGATTCTGAGGACTTGTCCGAGTGCTCAACGGAAGCCTCAAATTCCACAGGCTCGATGAATTTCTTGTTTGGGAATGGTGGTGGTCCTATGATTGAGACAACATCATCATAATTCAAAGTCTCTTTCTTTAAAAGTTCTTCAGCAAGCTGTAAAACAAAATAAATAACATTATTTATTACATGAAAAGTGGGAAATTTTTCATGGACATTGTTTTATTTATGAGAGAGACAGGGGTAGCAGTTGATCATGAATATTTCATAAAAAAACAAGCAAAAAATCTCTGATATGTTCCCTCAGCTGTTTTCTGTGTTGACGTGTTTTTAAGTTCTCCCAAGAAAATGAGTACCATTGAGATGAAAGAACGATCAATTTTGAGAAAACTACACTACGGCTAGAGAAATGATTTATAGAAAAACTATTATCTTGCTTTGTGCTTTGACAACAGGTGCATTGACTAAAGGTGTCACAGATTAATCTTTTCTAAATATGTACGGCCCCTCTCTGCCATCTTGTTGTTGACCTGGTGCACCATTTGTACGCACTGCCACCAGTAAACTAGAATTCTAGAGGCAGGTTACCGTTGCTGGTGTTTAATATTGCACTATATACTACATGTGATCCGGTCTGTGAAAAGGGACCTTATCTTCCAAAAATTCAAATTAAAGTTGTTGGTGCCACTGCAAGGGCCGAATTTTATCGGCTCTTTCACACGGTGATGCAACATCCATCCATGAGTCCAAACCTCATCACCAGCTAATCAGAAGCGCCAAGCTGGACTTAAGTGCAGTTGAGGCTCGTCATAAATATATTTAAGTAAGGAGAAAGAGCCAACAAATTTCGGCCCCAAAAAGAAAATTTGCAAATTTTGGTGCAAGTTTCGGCGCCTGAAAGCTTAAATATTGAGGAAGATGATCCTGAAGTTCCAAGACAAAGATTCTCAAGTTATAGGTTAAATTTAAAGTGGAAGATACAGTCCCATTCAGAATTTTGGCATGAACACAGAGAAGGAGTAGCAAGCTCCTTCTGGGACAAAGATATTAAACTAAAACCATGAGTAGCTTGTTCCAAAAGCTTTCAGGGAACGTTTCCTGTTGAGAGCTCAAAATCGCTAATTTCAAAATCTTGTTCTCTTTGAAACTTTTCTCCTAGAAGATAAAGTCCCTTCCCAAATATCCTGTCATATATGTAAAACAAATATGGAAGCACACAACACCAGCCTTTTTACATACATTCCTGATTCAATTGAGAACACTTACAGCTTTTAATTTATCTGAGTTATTCCTGAGTAAGTCTTCAGTTGATCTGTATGCTTTGGCAACCAATCTCTGGATCTCCACATCCATTAGAGCTGCCAGTTTTTTGCTGTAAGGTCTTCGACTTTGTCTGTCTTCTTCTTCAAATGAGACTAGTCCAACATTTTCGCTCATTCCAAACTGTTTTACCTGAAATACAAAAGTACCACCCTTTATCATCAAATTTTATTCAATCTTTCCAAGACTCGATTTGTACATACAACATTACTAAAATAAAATACTCAGTAATTACACATTTTGAGAGCAAACTAAGCTATTCTGCAAACATGATTTCTCCTGGTAGATTGTTGTTGGAAAATGATGATGATGATGAATATGAAGAATGAATTGGAAGATGATCAATTGGACGTATTTCTGGCAAACGGAACTATGTGCATTAAGACATGAGCCCTGAGACCCATAAGAATGTATGCATTTCAGGGCTGATGTCATAATGCGCATAGTTCTGTTTGGCAGAAATATGTCCAATTAATAAAATTGGCAGTTAAAAAAAATATTAATTTTTAAGTAAAAATAGATTGAACAATAAATGGGGACGTACCTGAGCAGCAGCCATTTTAGTAACTTTCTCTAGGTCATTTTGTGCTCCAGTCGTAATACTGTCAAAAGTGAGTGATTCGGCTACCCGTCCACCAAGAGCCATACACATACGATCAAACAGCTGAAATTAAGTAATCATGCAATTAAAGACACAGAAACCAACAAAACTTGCCATAATTTAATTTTAATTTTGCCGAAAGAGCTACAAAATTGAGAGACACATCATTCTTTGTCAATAGTGGTTCAGCATTAAAGACTGGAATAGACACTGAGGAAAGCGCTCTCCGTGAATTTTCTTTTCTAGAGAAATAAACTTTAAAATATTTGACTGAGGCTCCACGATAAAAGCGAACACTACTCAATAGGAAATCCGTGTTTCTGAAATTTCATTTTTCAGTAATTGGCTATCAAAAGTCATCAAATTCAATTTTATAATATTAAAAGGTTGAAAAATCAAAATAGACGGATGAAAGCAGTACCTCTTCTCGTGTGTAAAGTTTTTGGTCCGTGGGGATATACTGAGCAAATCCCAACGCCATAGTGGTTCTAGGTACAATGGTAACTTTGAGTAAGGCATCAGTGTATGGTAAAAGCCAGCCAACAAGTGCATGACCTGATTCGTGATAAGCTACGACACGCTTTTCAACAGGTGACATTGCATGACTTTTTTTCTCCGTCCCACCAACAGTCCTTTCAATGGCATATTCGAGGTCTTTGTCTTGAACTGTTTTTTGCAAGCTCCTTGCAGCATGCAAGGCAGCCTCATTACAAACGTTTGCAATATCTGCCCCTAAAAACACAAATATTATTAAATGGCAGGCATTTTATGATGTTATTCTTAGTAGATCTTTTTAGAATCAAACCAGCATTTGATGCGTTACATCAATTAAGTGAAAATTTTGGGTAAACTTTTGATTTTTTTCTTTTGCTAAAAAAAACTACAGCTCTGACGCAGTTTACAGAATCATTTGTACAATTGAAAATTAAAAAATTTCAAGTAAAATAATCTAGAAAAGAAAGGAAAAACGATTTGTAAATCTGCTGTTATTGTAAAAACGAGTTTGCTTGGTCTCATTAATATGAATAGGTTGAAAACTTTCTTTTCTTTTCAATACTTTGCGGGTGGATAAAAAAATTGTGTTATACCTCAAAATATCCCTGTTTTACGTTTCATTATTGTTTTTTACGACCTCTCCCGAATTGAGTTGTTTTTTGACTGATTGCTTTTTTCTTTCTATGGTACATGTAACAATGGCTAACGTTTGAAACCACGTATCTCCGTTTGCAACATTGTAGATTTCCTGTATTACTTTATTTTTTTCTTAGAATAACTAGTCAACGTAATATCTTGAGAACTGCCTTGATTTTTTTCCTCTATTAGCAGAACATTCTGAGTAAATTTCATGCAATAAAGTTGGCTTGTTTCTCTTTGAAAAAATAAAATTAGGACCGGAAATTTTTAAACACCACAATTGAGATATGCGGTTTTGCATTTTGGTCATTGATAATACTTGGACTGTGAAAGAATCAAGGTATTTATGAGTCGCAAGAGTGGAATGAGAAAAAAAGAGGATATTACAGTGAAGAAAAAGCCAAGAATATACTATAAATTAAACATCGTGACATTGAAAATATTTCAGATATTCAGAAGAAATATTTTTCACTTTGAGAGAAGAAAAACTGAAATTTTATGAATGAAGGAAGTGCAATACAATGAGTTAACACATACCACTGAATCCTGGGCTTAAATAGGCTAAACGTTTTGAGTAGGCGCTGGGAGGTTTCTCTAGTTTTATTCCTTTTAAGTGTAATTCAAAAATCTCAATTCTTTCCTGGAGATTTGGTAGATCAATTAGAATATGCCTGTCAAATCGTCCAGGGCGCAAGAGTGCCTGCAACAATGAGAAAAAACCGATTATTTCCTTGATACTATCATTCATATGAATGTTGTGAATGAAAAGTTCCTGTATTACATTCTACACTCAAAAAAAATTCAAAATGAGATGGGTTCAGTTGAATCAAGCGAGGGATAGTGAGAGATCAAAATTGATTGTTTCAAGTTTTGGTCTGCTTACATCTCATTTAAACGGAAACTGACCATAATAATGTAGAGAAGAGTTGGATATTTTTCTACTGTCAGTACTTATCTTTGGAATCATTGGCTCTTTTCTAGTAAAATGATCCCCTGTCTTATCTACAGATGAGCTTTTTTGCCAAAAACTTCTTATGTTTTTGACTGCAGATTATATTTTAGTAGACAAGTAGAAGTTAAGGATTCTAGAGATGAAGAGCAAAAAAGTATTGAACATATTTCGTAGCTTCTGGGCTTATACTTGGATGTGAAGGTTTAATTTGAAGAAAAACGTTTGATTCTTGCAGACATTTGCATTGAGTTACAAACTTACAGAGATGCATTATGCATGGTTTTTTAATATACTATAAGAAGAAGATATATAGCCGGGCCCTGGTTAATTGCTGTTTAATTACATTTTGTACGTAAATAAATGTAAATAAACAGTAATTCACCATGGTCTGGCTATATTCTCTTCTTATAATACATGTAGGTACAAACTACCTACTTAAATATTTTCTAAAGAATGGTTTCCTTGTTAGTAAAAGGCAGAGTTCTTCCTGGATTTTTTTTCAATTGTTCTGCATGAAAAACAAGTACCCATATTCTCATTGGCCACAAAAAAAACATATATGTACATATATTAGAGGAAGAAAGTGGTAGGGAACAATAGCATACTACTAACAAGTCGTTCTTATAGCGCTTCTGTGCGCTCAACGACACCCAACCACCACTGATAGCGATCCTGCCAGAGCTCTTTGGTTGCCTTAAGAATGTCCTAGGACCGTTTCTTCAACTGCCATACCTCAATAACAATAACAATCGGGAACAATAACGTATTGATTAAAATTTATGACTAAAGCTAAAATACATGACACTTACACTGTCCAAAACTTCCGCTCGATTTGTAGCGGCCAGCATTAGAACACCCTCTTTTGAGGCCATTCCGTCCATCTCGACTAAGAGTTGATTCAGCGTTTGCTCCCCCTCTTGAGAGTGCCCGTCAAATGGACCACTACCTCCACGCTTCCTTCCGATAGCATCAATTTCATCGATGAAAAGAATGCAAGGCGACCTTTTTCTGCCTTCTTTAAATAGATCCCTAGAATCATTTAAACATAATTGTTTCATTTGTATTCCGTCAAATTTACCACAGGTTCTTAAACTTTCGACATCATGACAAATGTCGTCTGAATCTTTTCCCGACTGATTTAGAGCTCAGCATAGATTTTAGTTGAGCTATGCATTAGATATTATGAGGCACAAATCAATTCATAATTGAGACAGTTAAGTCTATGAAGGGGAAGGTGCAAGAAACTATGAAGAAGTGAGTGGACCAAGAGTTTCTCAAGAATTTGGAAAAAATGTTGGTGGTTGTTTGAACCTACCACAGAGAAATTAATGTTGAATGGGGTAAAAATAAATATTTTTTTCAACCTCATGGTTCGGATAGGTAAAGAATAATTCAACGTTCCAGAGATTAATGATTTTCGAAAGCTTCAAAATTCGCCAATTTGAACCTCAAAGAAGGTCCGAAACAACTTTTATGGATTCAAAGTGGTTGATTTTTCAGACAATTTTTTCAATGTAAAAAGGAGTCCTGAAACTAGCTGAGTTTGGTGGTTTTTGAATCAACACATTTAATTAAGAGAGACAAAATACAATGGAGTCTTGATTATTTTGATATTATTATCTTGATCAATTAGGCAAAAAGTAATAGTCAAAACACAGCCCTCTGTATAAACGTCTAAACGTCTTCTTGAGTGTTACACATGCTAGGCCTCAAATGATTTTTACATGCTCTGAGTAAGCAAACTTACTTTAAACTCAAAGATGCAAAATATGGACTCTATAGTAATTATACAAGACACCATTTCAATTGGATTCGCTCTTATATAAACCGCTAGTGTCCTCCTTTCCTAATTTTGAGGAAACTGCAAAAATTGTACACAAATCTTTCAATCAAGCGATCAAATAGTATCCAAATGATGTCCTTTGAATCCTTCAAACCTACAATCGAAACTTCCAGACCCCTCAACCCAAAACTCCAAAAAACTCATAATATGAAAAAACGGACATTGGCGGTTTTAGCAGAAATCGATTTAATTAATAGTTGGTTCTTCATCAATTAAACTGGTATCATTATCTGGGTTAGATTTGGTTCCAACTAACGAATATAATCAAGAACCTAGTACATAGAAATTAGAGGAAAACCTTGTTAAGAATAAGTATTAATTATACAGGAGAATAATTTTTACCTGACTCTGGCAGCACCCAGCCCTCCAATTTTTTCAATGAACTCTGATCCGTTCATCGACAGAAAAGGAACATTAGCTTCGGTGGCTACAGCTTTTGCTAAGAGTGTTTTTCCACAACCAGGTGGTCCTAATAGTAGTGCTCCTTTTGGTACCTGTGAAAGGGATAAACATGTAAAAAAAATTTCTAAGTAATGAGACATTTTAATGAGCTTAATTGAAATATTAAGTTGGTAAACAACAAGAGAAATAAGTGTAATTAGGACATTCCCTCTTCTTCCGAACACAAAGCTTCTGGAGACCGAGCAGGCTACTTATGCAATGCCTACAGCTTTCAGTTGTTCAGAGATGTGACTGGAGTGTGGTCAATTTATGAAACTTCATTAAGATGATTCGTCAAGCTCAAGTGACGTGGTCGAACTGGCATGCGATATATCGCATTGATTGGGTCAAAAATCTCGGCAGATTTTGAATTTTTAGCAAAAAAAGGACAATAGCCCCTGCGCATGAGCTAAAAGATCATTCTAAACCCAAAAATTGGCCAAATTCAGAGAAATGAAAGCAGAATAGTGTTTGGAAAAAAACCTTGCATTCAATACAGAAATCGATAGCTGAATCAAATGGGAGGTTTTTTTCCAAACACTATTCTGCTTTCATTTCTCTGAATTTGGCCAATTTTTGGGTTTAGAATGATTTTTTAGACTCATTCGCAGGGGCTGTTGTCCTTTTTTTGCTAAAAATTCAAAATCTGCCGAGATTTTTGACCCAATCAATGCGATATATGCATGCCAGTTCGACCACATCACTTGAGCTTGACGAATCACCTTAAACTCAGGTATAAAAAAACTTAATATGATGGCAAAGGGGTTCACCAAATAGTTGGCCTAGCTAATTGCAGATATCAACAAACTAACATATTATGAGAAATTTGAGGCAAATTTCGAAGAATGATGACCTTTTAATTAGTATAGACTTGTCGCAATTGAGCAAACATTTTTGCAAAAATTTTAGGAATATTAGATAATTCCAATGAAAACCTTACCTTTGCTCCAAGTGTCTTGTATCGATCAGGGCTCTTTAAATAGTCAACAAATTCAGCTACTTCAACTTTAGCTTCCTTTAAGCCAGCTACATCTGAGAATTTGACACCTTTACCGACTCCTAATAAAGGGTCAACAAGCGTGAACTTGGCTTGCCGTATGGTTGACTGGAGTAAAAAACAAACATACATAATTAGATGTCTGAGAATATGTGGAATAAACTTCAAGCTCAAAAATTCAATTTTATCTACAAATATGTGAGATAGCATTGGCAAATTAGAAAACTAGCAAGAATTGGGTTCAATATTTTTTATATTACAAAGCGCCCAAACAGCTGATTGAAGCTCACTAACTACCGCTTGCAGTTTCCAATTTAGGTGGTTATCCAAGTATGCTTCTATAAATTATACATTTTTGGTTACACTGATTTGAAAGAGATCCTTGATATGAAATAAAAAAAAATAGTAATGGGGGGGGGGGGACACAGATGAAAAGGAGATAACAGGGATTGAGTCTTGGCTTCAATAACTATTAATCTCTTAGCGTAAAACTATGCTGACAATGAAGCTTGCTTAGATCATTTCTGTGATCAGGCCACTAAATTGTCACTTATTATTATTGGTAAGGAGTCATGGGCAAATATGACGATCAAGTACGGCATTTTTAAGACAAAGTTTTGAATAGCCTTGGATTACGAAAAACATATAAAGAAAATATATACTTACCAAAGGTTTATTCATCATATTTGATCCGAAGGAGCTGAGCTGAGGGAAAACAGCAAGCACAATAGCTCCAGCAATAAGAATAGCAAGAATTTTTCCCAGCGGAAAATCATCACTCCTCTCATATACAATGGGAACAGCGGATTCTATTCGGATACCAAGTTTTCGTTCGACGTTACGCAATTTTTCCTCAAATTTATTGACATCGCTAACATTCATAAAGAATGTCTTGTAATCCAACTGCAAAACAAAATTTCATACAAGTAAGGAAATAGTTTTAGGAAATACACGTCTGAGAATCTCTTCTTTTATAGAGAAAAATAAAATACAAAACTGATTGTGGTTTGATGCTTGAGTCGTTGAGACCAAGCAGTTCGTGATTTAGCCAATATGCATTTAAATTCAGTATAAAAGTAAATATAAAACATATTTTGAAAAAAAAAAAAAAAAACATGAAATTTTGAGAAACGGTGGCTAAATTACCAACTCTGTGTTTAGAGAGAGACTACTAGGAGAGAACTACCCCTAGAGCCTCAAGCAGAATTTCAGTCGATTTTCGATTTTTCCATAAACATGTTTTTCAACTCAAGCTGAACTTTTTAAGGACAAAGAGGAAAACACCTTGGATGATAAAGAAAGGATGTTAGGAAAAAAGAGCCTCCGGTATCTAAGATTGCATTGACTGGGCACTTCCATTTTATGTAAAATTTAGCAAGTTTTGGACCCGTGATTTGCCCTCTCAGAAAGATTTTGTTTCATTGTTTAGAAGCAATTAATGAATTAAAATTAACAAGAAGAAAAGAAATAATATAGTGTGCATGGACAAAAGTATTGACTTAAGCGTCAGTATATTTTTAAAGTTTTTTACTCAGCTTTCTGGTGCATTTGTGGAGGCATTTCTCATTTGTTTCCAGTTATCTTTCAATATTTTCTTAGATCTGTATTCAACAGAAGTGTTTGCTTATTTGAACAGTGTCAAATCCTGTGATGCCCAAAAAACCATGATGCTGATGAAATACCAATTTTTTTTCCTATCAAGGAAAAAATCTTAGGCAGGAAATGTTTGAAATTCCACACTGTGATTCAAACCTTCCCTAACGTTTTCTGAAAAATGTGATGCACAGAAACACCTCAATGCCTACAAGAATCAAACTGTCAGGAGAGATTCTACAAACAAGACCATACTATCCTAGACAAACAGATAAACAGAGAAAAAGTGGTATTCAAGTATAAAAATAAAAGATAAGAACCTTAGAGAAATTTATTTTCTACTTACTCTTTTGCCTTTGATAATAGCTCCTTCATGAAGATGAATTGTGACAATATCAGAATCTGGCCGAACGATCACTTCTTCTACTTCTCCTTTTGCTAACATATGATGCACAAACTCATTCCAGGATACAAATCTCAACATCTGCACAGAAAATTATGATTTGAAAAATCGTTGCATTTCTAATTTTATTTTATTGAGGGCGTAAGACGCTTTATTTCAAAACCAAGACTAGCAATTCTAGCACCCGTAAATAGACTTAAGCCTCATTGGTTGATTGGTGGACTACTGGTTGAAATAAAACACCTCCTGTATACAATCATCCATATGTTTTTATTTATCTACAATTTAAAACATTATGAATGGGCTGATTATTTTGAAAAACACGTCTGGTTTTTCAAGTAAAGTGTACTTTATTCTACGCCAGTTTTTTCATGAATCGAGTTTCCAGAGGGTAAGTGCTGGTGTGCAAATGTCAAAAAAATTCTACAGACACTCCTTTATAGAGAGTAGGTCATTTTGACAACACTCGAACAAATGTTAATTGAGTTGAATTGGGATTCAAATGAGGACCAATTCGGAAAAAAAGTCATGTCAATTTTTTCTTCGTTTTTATTCCTCCCCTGCCTTGGCATATTATATAGGTACCTAACTAAATGGTCAGTTGCTGAATGACTTAGTACTAAATCTCTACCTTTGTATACTCAAAAACCAAGGGCAACCACAAGTTACTGGCTGCATTTGACAACTTCTTGACTGATGTAAGATAAATGAACTTGTTATTTTGTAAAATGCTATCAGTATTGTTTTTCCTCCTTTTCTTCATCTTTTGCTGAGTACCTCAAAAATTTCAAATTCTACTAGGTACCTATGTTTCTATTCATGGGCATGTCAAAAAAGTGGAAATATCATTATATCTTTGCATCATTACATATGTAGTACGGGAGAATGACCTTCGTCCGCGTTAGATTCGTCATATCATTACGTAGTTTGCCAACATTTGAAAATCGCAGCGCATGATAACACAATGGACCTGTTGCAAACTTTTGCTGGAGCAAAAATAAGAGATTTTCCTCATAGAT
Source organism: Bemisia tabaci (assembly GCF_918797505.1). NCBI lineage: Eukaryota > Metazoa > Arthropoda > Insecta > Hemiptera > Aleyrodidae > Bemisia > Bemisia tabaci. The sequence goes on along the minus strand of NC_092802.1, from coordinate 10,157,037 downwards.
AATGTCTGAAAAATCATGATGAGCTTATTGGCAAACTCTGAAATGCACTCCTAACTTCACAATCTGCATGAGAAATTTGCGTTTTTTTAAGTTTCCCGCTTCAAAAAGGATACCACGGCACAGGTGAACATTGCGTTGGAGGAATCGTTACATTCTGCATTCCTACTCTGTGCCAACGAGGCCCCTTAAAATTGCCCCCCCTCCCCCCAAAAAAATCCCAATTTTTCTGTTTGGTGATTCTTTGAAATTTCAACGCTCGGCACCGGACTCTAACTTTTTCATAAATGTGCCTTGAAATACAAGCAAAAAGTCAATTTGGCCCCTAAAAACCTTCAATGGCCTCTAAAAATCGAGCTTGATGGGCCAAACGGCTCCTTAAACGCAGTTTTAAAACACAGCTTGGAAATTAGAGGGGCAGTTAATAAAACACTCCTCAACCAATTTTACTCACCTCTGGATTTTGTGAGTTTCCTGCTAGGATCGAAATGAGTAAGTAGCCGAGCAGCGTAAAAAAAATAGCCTTCGAAAAATATGCTATCATGTCCTTTTGCTCATCTTCTTTCTTTTTCTTATCTTCGTCATTGCCTGTGGCTTTTTGGTAGTTGTGATTCGATGAGTGGAATAATCGGACCTGGAGATTATTGATGCCATTTTGAGGAGGAAATGACCGACTGATCAACTGGTTGACAGCTCGAAACTCTCGGTTGATGTGGCGTAATACCTGAGATGAAAATAGAAATCAACATGGTAGATGAGTCAGCCTTAAGATTAGATGATGGTCCTATAAAAAAATGCTTGAGGATTTGTCGATCAATAAGTAATTGAGTATTTAAAGCCACATTTTTCGTAAATCTCTTCTCACTTCTCTTGATTTGGACTAATTAATGCTAAACAGAACCAGATACAGGTAGGAAAGAAGGGGCGTGCTTGTTAGTTGAGGGCCGTAAGCAAGAATGGGAATTATAAATCGCCAGTGACATCAGCACCAACGACCGAGATAGACAATACACAGAAATTCTCAGGAGCCAGAGCTACAGGCAAAAATAATACGGCTTTGAATTTTGAGGACTCCACCGATTTGATGGACACCGGACAAAAATTAGGGCTTTTTTTATCCTAGCCATAGAGGAGTACGATAGAATGCGTCACTTTTTTAACGCAGTCCACTGAAGCAGTCCAGCCTGTTCCTGGTATTCCAGTAGGACGCTCGGATCCCTCTCACGAGGTGGGTCGCAAGCTGTTACGTGCTATCCTAACCTCAGTCGATCCACTATGAAACATAGAGATCCCAATCCATCGCATTCCATGGACAAAAAAAGCCCTGTAGAGAACAAGTGGTTACCATCCAATAACAGCAATTTACCTTCTGATTTATACTATGAGGCCTAAGGAGATTGCTGACGGTTCCAGCACATGATTGACATAAACTTCGAGTCAACGCAGCATTATGGTTCAAGATGGAAATATTGAGAGGATTGCGCTTTATGCCAACGCGAGACTTGGTACCAATTGCTCTCAAGTTTCTGACGATTTCAATACCCATGCCGCAAGTTTAGATTCCAGAACCGCGACAGAAACTAATCGTATTGATGGTGACCTGGTAAATTTGAAATCAAATATCACATTTGATGATGTTGACAGGATCTAGCAGGAAATCTGAGACTTGGAAGCGATGTTATCCCACAAGGTGAAACCCCAGAGGGTGATGTAACAGCATTGGCTCAACACGACACAATGCTAGACAATGAGGAAAAATACAAATTGGAAAATACTTAAAATTGAACCTGGGAATTTTGAAAAACCGATCAAAAATTTAGACGATCACTTTAATTCACTATTCACGAAAATGATTATCACCAATTACTAGAGTGCTGATAATGGACACTGTTTGTTGTTATTGTTTTGAGGTTAACCCGTTATCCTGTTATCATTTTGCGTACAATGTTGCCTTTGCTAATTTGAATCACAAGATTCATAGATTACTATAAAAATAAGTATATTATGAAAAGGCAACATTTACCTCTCTCTTCGTCTTTCCTATCCCCACCACGAACCTTCTCAATTAAATTTCAAATTCCGCGATGATTCCGCGTTTATGCCCCTTGTCGAACCAGCGGAACTCGTTTTCAAGTGGTCCGCTTGCTTCGCATTCCTTTCTCTTTGAACGCAGAAATTGCAAGCCGCGAGCGAAAAGTTCTTGAAGTGAAGATAATGAAAATGGCGATGCAAAGCGATGGGTAGATTGATAGTTCGTGTTATGATGAGTTGTGTTAAAGTTTTGTAACGTTTCGCGTCATTGAAATGCACATTGTGAACACTCGTATTTTGAAATGAAGTGATTAGTTTTGTTAATAATGTCTTCCTACTACTTTATTTTCTTCGTTTCCGTCGTGTTTAATCTGCAGACGGCAGTTGAAAGTAAGGCGTGTTTATTTTTAACTTTTAAGGATTTTCGCCTATTGTCCCCAAATCGAAGTGCTCAATACTCAGTGACAGACCGATATCCTTCCATTCATCTGATATTACGCCATTAATCCACTTTACTGGACCCCTCCTCATGTGCCAAGCTCTTTTTCCCTGCAATGTTTTGGTTGTTGTGACTTGAAGCAGCTTTCTCCCCATGCCTTCAGCCCTACTTATTTCCATCAATCTTCCCTAGCTCATGAGCACCATTTCTTCTTAAACACAGCTAAATACTTTTATAGGATTACCTCCAGTCCTAACTTATTTCATGTTAAGGTTTATACTGGCCTCCGATGATTGTTTACTGGGGGATTATGATTACCACATATCGGCTTAACGATGAATAGGAAAGCCATTGTCATACTGTTGAGTGTTTTAAACATTATGAATCAACTCAATGAAACCTCCGGTAACAACCATTTGAAGTATTGATTTGCTGTTGATTTGACGGGTTCAATTCTCTCTCTGTCACTCTTCGCTGAATTTTAATGAGGATAAGGATGTGTACCGAATTAGCATGAATCAAGCTGAAGAAGCAACGCTTACTTGTTTTACTAAACTCAGTGCACTTATCTAATCTATAAATTAAATCATCCTAAGTTGATGCCATGTGATGGTGCTTTAGATTGTATTCATTATTTGGGGCTAGTAACTTGATATGCTAGAATTGTGCCTACCAGGAAACAAGCGTTCCGAAAGCACCAGTAATATCAGGATTCACAATGTGATTAATGTGCTAGTACATTTTACCCCATGTAGTCATTCAACTGAGAACAAGGTCATTACATTCCTTGGTCACGACCATATCAAACCTTTCTCCCTATTGATGCGTACAAAAACAAGTTTTGACTTTAGTCTGAACATACCATGGAGTGAGCTTTATCTAGGAGTGCATAAATAATTAACTCATTTGCGGCATGCACCTGAGTAAAAGGCCAATAGAAAGTCTAATAGAAGAGAATAGTATTAAGAAGAAAGAAGGAGCCAGCATGAATGCATGTGAATCGTGCTCAATGACTTTGTTGCATACTTAGCAGCTGTTAAAGCAAACGCATCGTATGTTGAGACTAATGTCAATCAATAATTACCTTTGAATTAGCACCACTCAACATTTAATACATGCAGTCAGATGGCACCACTAATGAGCGGTGACCTAAACAATACTTGACTCTTGTCCCTAGAGCTCACGCATCGTATGTTGAGACAAATGTCAATCCCAGATTAGCTCTAAGTACCCACCACTCAACAGGTTAATACATGCAACGTACATACAACTTGGTTGTTTGTCTCAACATATGATGCTCGAGCTCTACGAATGATGCATCTGCTGTAAGTCTATTCCAATCTCATTGAACTGATGAAAAACATCAGTTAATGTTTTTACAGCTTACTTACATGTCTCCATGACTTGTTTAAAGTTTTCAAGAACTTCAATTTATTTTTTTTCTGTACAGGTTTACTCTGCTATTGTGACTCATGCAGTACCACTAACTACACTTGTGTAACCGATGGCTATTGTTTCACCTCAAGCACTCTGGACGCGAAGAGCGGTCAATCGGTCAAATCATACAGGTAATATCATACCATACACATATCAGATCAATCTGTTCAGTTACCACATTTCTTTTGATGGAAAATTCCTGAGTGAAAACACATTAAGTGCTTTCTTTTTAACAACTTAGGCGCCCTCGATTTCACCCATTTACTGGTGGAAAGTCAACAGACCCACTATAGTAACTAAAATGTCTCTTAATAAGTCATTTTAATTACTCTTTCAACCTCATTATGGTTACAGGAAAATTTGTCTTTATCGGTATACTTACTTTTAAACAGTTAATGTAGGATGTACCCTCCTAATTGATTTTTCAGCACACGACGGACTAAATTAAGTTTAGGAAGGAAAACCTGTGTTTCACTTTCAGTCTGACTTGCACAGGGGAACATGAAGTACAAAAACCAATGGAAAACATCCCTCCATTTATTTTTTATTTTTTTAAATGGAGGCATCTTAAAAATAAAATAAGGCATACTACTCACAGTGAAAATCTTGAGAATACCTATCAATTATCTAAGTGCGAAACTACATATCTTCGTTTGCCAGGCTGGAGACTTCCTGTCGTTCTTCATTTTTTTCTTTGTGAAGCCAGTCTACGTACGTTCTGTAAAACCGCCTTGATTCTTCTCTGTCAGCAGAATATTCCGAATGAATTTCAAGCTACTAATTGTAAGACAGTTTGTTTCCCTCCGGACAGGAACAGAAACTTTGAAACACTGCAATGGAGAAACATGGTTTTGCACTTTAGGCAAATATAGGCCATATCAATATATGGTCTAACTGTAAATCAAAGTATGCCGTAGTTCAGCGTGAACCAAGACTTAAGGGGTTGAGCTAATTTTGCTCAAATTGGATGAAATTTAGCATTGAAAACAATTAAGGAACACCATTAACTGCCCTTCTAATTCGTAATTATATTTTTATTAATTAGGCAGCATTAAAAACTTACAAGAATTACTTATGGACCAAAATTCTAACCTCTACCACGCTTTTTAGGTATTACTTGTAGCTGGTCTGTTTCGCGTACGTGAAGACTTATCAGAGATCATAGCTTATATTTGTTCTGTGGCTCAACAGAGAACAAATCAATTTAATGGCTAACTTAGATTTTGTAACTCCAAGTCCAATAGCTTTTTCCCCCTTATTTTATCCTGTTCTATATACCTATTTTTACCTTTTTGCCTTGAGTTCTTGACAGGGTCTAAAAAATTATTGAAACAGGAAAAACACATTATTTGATACAAGAGAGAAATATTCCTGAAGCTAGCTGTTTTCCTTTTATTTAACGTGCGTCCTGGTTAGCATTTGCATCTTTTTTGTTCAGCTCACTCTGAAAGTCACCCATCATTTCCTTTTCCTCGGGGGAAAAAAAAGATTCACACTTAATTCAAACATTCCAGGGTAGTATTTTAAGTCCATTTAGGTGCAAATTTCCACAATTTTGAGACATACACGCTCACTATTTTAATATTTTAGCCGAATTGTTTTAAACACCTCTCTCCTTGTCACGGGCAATCACGGCAAGTTGATGTATTTTAAGGATGCTGGATATTACTACTTTCACTGTAGAGGAGAAAAAAAGGGAATAAAAAAATTTGTCCTTGATCAAGTGACACAGTTTTTCATCCAGTTTTTCTGCCCTTTTCTGAACAATTCCGCTGAGTTCAGTGTCCTGCCTCTTTTTATTTAATAGAAGCTCATGAAGCATAGTGATACTGAAGAAGGGAACTTCAAGCTCACTCATTTTTTTTTTGCTCACAATTGACATGTATGGAAGGTTAACGAGCTAAGAAAAAAGAATTCCAAAGTTTTTAGTGGAGAAGGGAGTCATGATAATTACACGATTGTGTTTTACAGTTTTTACAAAAGTTTTTGTGGTAGAAGGAAGTACCTACTTCTGATTCAAAATTATTTTTAGGACCTTTTTCTTGTTCTACACCACAAACTTGTCCATTTCTTTCATTAATTCAACTCCAAGATTTGATAATTTACCATTTGACACCATTTATTGAATTTGGCCTGTCTGTTGTTGTCGAAGCAACTGAAGCTCTGTCTTTGAAAGTAAATTCACTGGGGGTCCAAGTCTGTTAAGCTGAAGAAGAACGATGTAGGAAAATTTAAGAGCCGCGGAAAGTCCCCAAACATGTATTGTTGAGAAAAGTTATGCATATTTTTCCTTGAATTTTTCAGATATTTTAGATTAAATTTCGAACGTTGAAAAATTTTAAGAAAAATATTCACAATTTTCCCAATAAATTCCTTTTTGATTGAAAGAAATTCGGCAACGTCTGAAGGCTCATACAGTGATCTTCCTCAGCACAGCAGAAGTGATGATGATCATTAAATTTTGCATCTGGCAAAATAGAGTGAGACGGGGAAAAAAGTAATGTAGGTATGACCATTTTTTTATTTCGATTTATTTTCAAACATTCGCATTCTCTAAAGAAAGAAAAGAAATGGCTGTCAGAAGCAATAGGCTGCCTGTACTTTGAGTGTAATCTGATGTAATTATTATGCCGCTGATGTGCTCTGCTGCCCGTTCAGATTCTGAAAAATCAATGATGAGTAAACTGCAACAGCTCTTCAGTACGTAATTTAAACGGGAGTTTGAGTGACTGCAAGCGGTAGATAAGATGAGAGAAGAAAAAAGAAAATGCAGTTTCATGCATCAATCTTCACAGCAGTTCAAATGACCTTGATTGAATTCGCTAAGATAATTAATTAATTCCTTTCTTTGAGAATGTAATTTTCTCGCTTATCCTCCTCGGAGTGTGTCAGAGTGAGTTAGTCTACCTTATCAGAGAGGCAATCGTTCCACTTATGATTTGCTCTTTTATTAGGATTTTGGGGGGTGGGGGGGGGGGGGGGGTCAGACTAGTGGACTTCCTAAATGAAATTATGCTCACTGAAGCGTCTTATAAGACTTTTCTTCTCTCTACTTTTTTCTCCCTGAAGTTTAGAGGTCAAAATGATGCCTCTAAGCCATAGAGCATTATCTCTCCAGTTTAAATTTTTTATGTTGTTGTTATTTTGCACCGGGAAGCTGCTGTATAAGCATTATTACCCAACTTCATCTCCATCCAAAGAACGTTTTATCTTTTGGCAATGACGTTTTTCTCCTTATGCCTTTGTCCCCCCTTCCATTCGTCAATAATTACCTCTCTTCATAAATCCAGGCAGTAATCTGCCAAAGGTTACTGTTCCTTTCAAGACTCATAGGTTGAAAGAGTGGATATTTATTTGGAAAGTAGACAATTTTTTTACTGTCTCGTAAAGCTATGACTTTAGTTTATTGTTCTCTTGATATCTTAGCGGTATCATTATCTGCAAAGAGTTGCGCTTAAAATTTAGACGAACCAAGCAGATGTACAAACATGTGAAGTATTGATATGAGAGGTTAAGGAATTTTGATGATTTTGCTTGGCAAAGAACTGGGAAAGTTAGGTATTTTTTCTGCGAGTCTGTAAGATACCCTGCCAAACTAATTGTTTAAAACCAGCTTCAACCACTCTTATATGCAAATGATGACTTTGGCCAATAAGTTTCAAAGTAACTTCCAAAAATATCATAAACCTCATTGCCTCTCTGCAAGTTTAGATGAGAGAGGTGATAAAAATTCACTTTCTCAAAAATATGCGTGCCAATCAGAAACTATTCCTCCAAGTGAGCATTTCACTAAGACTTCACTTGCCTGTTCAGGTGACTTTCCATGTATGCCTACACCTACAGCCAATCTACACTTATCTCACAACCAAGGTTTCCTCTGTCAGTCATCAAAAACTCTTTTTCGGTCCATACTTTTTTCAAAGCTCAGTATTGCTTCTTTTTTTAAGGGGCCACAATGTTTTTCTGAGGCAGAACCCTCCCTTCCCCCCTTTTTTTGTCGGATGAGTTTTATAGCCCTTTTCATTTTCAAGCCAAAAGTTTTTTTTTTTTTTCCTGTGCGAAGTCGCAGTGATTCACTCGATCCTAAAGTGAAATTTCTGTACTGTTACTGATAAAACCTCGGAGAGAACACGGCTTTGTGATAGTAGAAAAATTTGTCTCTCGATTTGCAACGTTGCCAATTTCTTGTCACATTTTATTTTTACCATGGTAAACTAATGAACAATATTTCTTCGAATTGAAAAGGGTTAACCTGAATCAACCCAGCTACATCAGACATTGCCAAATTTCATTTTCCAATTCGTTTTCTGAAAGTGAGAAGCGAATCGAGCTTCCAGGAATTTTTCGGATTTTTTTAACCCTTTAATGGCAAAGAAACCCTGTTTTGAAAGTTCAAAAACTGTGACCAGTTTGAAACTATTTTTTGATGATGTAACCAGGCGAGAGAAGCATACAAACTTGTTGGTTTTTTCCACGAAATTCAGAATAGGAAAACATTTACTAGAACCCTGTAAATATTCCTTACCACCGCTTCATCCAGAGAAAGCTGTGAAACGTTTTATTGTACGGTTCTCTCTCAGAAAAATATAAAGTGAGAAGAAATTAAGCAAAGTAGAAATCAGTTAGGCTGTCTTCGGTTAAATTTGTCGAAGTAGAATTGATTCATTTATCCTGTAGGAATAGATTGGCCTCGAAAAATTTTAAAACTCATACATTTATTCGTTAAAAAAATAAACATAATAATAAAGTAACATCGAACATTTCAATGACGAAACTTCCAAACCACGTATCTCGGTTTGCGACCATGTAGACTTCCTGTCACTCATTATTTTTAAATGGAAAGTTACTCGATCTCAATTCTGAAAAAAAACTTCCGCGATTTGTCCTCTCTTTGCGAAGGGAATTCGGTGAAAACTTCAAGGAATGGGGTGATGGTTTGTTCTCGGAAATAAAACGGGAGTAGAGATTTTATAACGCCGCAAATGAGATACGCGGTTTTGTGGCTACACCGTCGGGTTTAAAGTGTCACAATGGACCACTAGACAAGGTACGAATTTAAGCAATCTGATACATGTTTCTTAACCAAAATTTTACGTAAAACACGATTTGCGCAACGAAAATTACTGAGACTAACTCCTAACGAAGATATTAACGTTTTTATTTCACATTGGTTACGAGGAATTTGAATTGCCCGCTCACGAGAAACTCAAAGCTCTTCGTGAGTCAAATCGCGCACCACAACGGTTTCAGCGAGCCTCTCAATCGAGCAAACGTTCATTTCCCACCATGTGTTGTTCAAACTATAAGCAATTTGCTACAGCTGAGCCAAAGCGTCAAGATTGAGGTTGCCAGATTTTTATATCGCAGAGACTGTCATGATAACGTTTAGCGCGCGATGTGAATTACGTAGAGCATTGAGTTTTAATGAGCGGGTAGTTTGAATTTACGCTTCAGGAATCATTAAATATCTTTGTAAGGAGTTTATTTCGGTGATTTGTGTTGTGCGCATCGTGTTCTACGTGAAATTTTGGTGAAGAAACATGTATCAGAATGCTGAAATTCGCACCTTGTCTAGTGGTCCATTGAAACATTTACATGTTTCTTGATGTTCGTCTAAGAATGATTTGCTTCAGTCAGCATAATCTATCCTCGGTCGAATTCTCGATGGAGAGGTGGCAACGCCTCCAACAGGGCATTGATGTTGTTTTGTTGATTTGTATACTCCAAGTGCTTCGTGAATTTAAAGCTGGAATCAATTTTTAACTCATGATTGTATTCACTCGTAATCGTCTTTCACTCACGATGCTTTAGTAATTCATTATCTTTCACTGCCATCGAGTACCTTAATTTTTTCGAACTGAAGAGTTTGTTTTTCTATTCCACCAAATAAATTCTAAGTACTTCTTATAGGATGAGCTCAAGGAGCCCGTATCGTCGTGTGAAGTACTCTCTCATCTTAATTTTCAACTGCCTGTTTCCTTTCAAGCTCGATCAATTCGTTTCAGATATATATAGCCGTTATCAATTTTATATCGTTGTTAAGTATTGAACAATGACTAAGATCAGAGCTACGCACCTATGTTTTTATTTTCTATTTCTATCATCCACACTATTGACCATCAATTAGATACCTCCGGTACTCGTAATTGGATTGCATTTTGCAATAAGGAACCATTATCTCTGGCTCTTCCATAAAAGCACTTTTCTATAAAAGGAAACCAATGGCATATATGCTGTTTCTAAAATGAGCCAAAAATAGTGCTTCCTTTTTGCAAAATGTGGTCCAATTATGGTATAATAGTCAGTCAAATGTATGCACTTGCTATAGTTTCGTTTGTGGCCCGAGAGAATGAAGAACTAGACTGCTGTGCTAAGGCAAAACGTCGTATGGTCATTCAAGAGTCGCCAAATTCCTTCCAGTAAAATTTTTATTTTTAAAGAAAGCTATTAATATTTTCTCATGAAATTTTCAGAAAATTTCGATCTGATTACGAATGAAATTCTCGGGAAAATTTAAGAAAACATATTCATACATTTCCCTGAAAATTCGTATTTTCCCAAAGGAAATTTGGCAATGGCTGAAGGCTCATGTGACGTTTTTCCTTAGCACAGCAGTATTGTCAGTGGAAAAACCCCAGCGGCTAACTTGGTTGCACGAGCATTAAGTTTTTAAAGTGGCAGAGGAAAGAGTGATGTTCATTCATTGGCTGTCAACACTACTGACTCATTTTTCACTCGCTACCTAACAGTCGTAGAAACTAAAGTTCAAAGCATTATAGGTACTTTCATGAAAAAATACCGTGGCTCCTTTTATCCTTTCAATGGGTTTCAGCATTTTTTGTGTGTGTCATAAGTAATCATCATCACAAGTAAAATTTAGAATATGATTTCCTATCGTGAAAGTTGAAATCTTAGGAACGAAAGAAGGAGGGGGTCATTGAATGAAGAAGACACCTCAAGCTTATTCAGGGTGTCTAGCATCAGGATTTTACAGATTCCACCTGGATTTGAGGTCAATCAGGATTTAATCCCGATTTCATCAGGATTTGAGGAAAAATCGGTCGTAAAATCAGGATTTGAGAAAAGTCAGCTGTTCGCATATTTTCCGTCAATAAATCCGTTATCCGTCCGTTAATTTTTCTCTGCATAAAGTCAGGATTTGGAAAAATTATGAAATCAGGATTTAGCAGTCAAAAATCAGGAAAAATTAGAATTTCATGAGAATTGTCCAAAATGAAAAAAGAAAAAAAAACTAACAAGGGGAGTCTACGAAGTGACATCCTGGGATTGGGTTCATTTTGCTTGTACATGAAGAAGAGACAAATCTAAGGTTGACGTATTTTTTTTTAGCCGCCAACTCCCAACCGTTCTCGAGATATCGATTTTTAAAGTTACGATTTTTGCACGTTTCCGCGCGGAGTTCCGGCGAGTCAACTGAGCGCCGGCAAGCTGCACGAAGCGTGTTTCCTATCAGCGCTGCAGACCGGCCATCCCCATCAACAGCTCCGTGGCCGAGTGGTAGAGTGTTCGCCTGCAGTTCCACTGTTCGCGGGTTCGAATCCCGCTCCGTGCCGTGACTTATAGGGTACGCCGCAATGCGTTTTTACAAGTTTTCTTTATTTTTATCACACAGCAAGGGGTCCGCCCCCTGGCCGGTACGCGGCCCAACCCCCGGGGCGAAAAGGCGCGTTTCGCGGCGAGCGAAATCATCGAAATCGACCGTTGACGGTTGCAAATTCAGAGTAAGGAAAAAGTCATTAAGAATATTGTGTGGTGGGAAATTTTTATTTGAAACATCATTTTATCATTCAATTAAAATTATTTACCCAGTAACCGTCAACGGTCGATTTCGATGATTTCGCTCGCCGCGAAGCGCGCCTTTTCGCCCCGGGGGTTGGGCCGAGCAGTGGCCAGGGGGCGGACCCCTTGGTGTGTGATAAAAATAAAGAAAACTTGTAAAAACGCATTGCGGCGTACCCTAAAAGTTACGGCACGGAGCGGGATTCGAACCCGCGGTCAATGAAACTGCAGGCGAACACTCTACCACTCGGCCACGGAGCTGCTGATGGAAATGGCCGGTCTGCAGCGCTGATAGGAAACACGCTTCGTGCAGCTTGCCGGCGCTCAGTTGACTCGCCGGAACTCCGCGCGGAAACGTGCAAAAATCGTAACTTTAAAAATCGATATCTCGAGAACGGTTGGGAGTTGGCGGCTAAAAAAAAATACGTCAACCTTAGATTTGTCTCTTCTTCATGTACAAGCAAAATGAACCCAATCCCAGGATGTCACTTCGTAGACTCCCCTTGTAAGACACCCTGTTATTTCAGTTGTACATGCTTAGCCTTCCCTGATATGCCAGACGTCCTTTTGCCGGTGGAAATTCAGGTCATTTTGAAACTCGAGGTTATTTGTCGGTGTCACTCAGAGTGATTGCCTTTGATTGTGTCCAATCAGAGTTGCCGCCTCGATTTAGTCTATTAATCCCTGATTCCAGTACAATCTGGTCATAAGTGCACTTCTTGAGGCGAACTGTCAAAACATGTTTTTATCTGTTTCATAGGCAGATTACTAGTGTTCAGTTCTACTTGAAAGTCATTGCAAATTAGATAAGATAGTTACATTTGTAATGGAATTTCTTCTCTCGAGTTCTCAGTTGTGTGGGAATCAGTTGCGTCCGCAAATCCCTTGATTTTAAAGTTCCAATGCTGAAATTTTAATATAAGTAAATGAATAGACTGTGGCTTCTCTGAACTTGTAGCTCATTTCTAGGGTTTACCATGTTTGCTTCTATTTTACTTTCTTCCCCAGAATATATAGCTGTCACTGTTTAAGTTTATCTCACATTATTCACCCTGCAGAGCTTTAAAAAATATATCTTCGTTTAAAAATTCAATCAATTTAAGTATGGAAAACTCTCATGGCTGCAGCTATTGAAGATCTCTGTTAAAATATTTTAACTACTATCAGTTTCTTTTATTTTTTCTCATCAGTGTTTTTCAACAGCTCAGCAAAGAATAGAATAGAAAGTGTATTTTACAGGGTGTCTAGCATCAGGATTTTCTCGAATCTATCAGGATTTAATCCTGATTTCATCAGGATTAGAGGCAAAATCTGTCGTAAAATCAGGATTTGAGAAAAGTCCTTAGAACTTAAGTCTAAAGTTCTGTTTTCGCATACGATTATGCAGAAATTTTAATTTTTTTCCGCATAAAATTAGTATTTGATCAGGATTTGGGAAAAATATGAAATCAGGATTCAGCAATCAAAAGTCAGGAAAAATTAGGATTTCATCAGGATTTCAAATGATGAAAAACAAGACACCTTGTTTTAATAGTACAGTAGACTCTGGATTATCCGGATTAATTGGTGCCGGGCCCGATCCGGATGAAAAAGAAATCCGGATAATAATAGTAAATACCAATACCACCAACCAACACCACAGTATTCTTATTATGTATACATCATGTACGTACCAACACGAATTTAAAAGGTTAACGCCAAACTGAACGACTCAATGGTGATTGTGAATGGTAGCCGACAACAATAAATTACAATACAACGATTAAAGTGCGCAATGCGTGAAGTATTCATGCAGTTTTGTAGCCGCTAATGTGCGTTTTAGGCTAACTAACCGACTGCACTGCGTTTGGCGTAATGCGAGAAGTATTTTTGCAATCCAGTAGGCGCTAATGCGTTCCACGCCGACCTCGCTGTTTGGCGCAATGCGTGAAGTATTCCTTCAGCCTTGCAGGCGCCAATATGCCTTGCGACCGCTTCTCCGCGGATCCGTTCACTTATCGGAATGCGTACGCAGTTACATGGTTGCAAAATCGATCCGGATAATCCAGAGTCCGGATAATACGAAGCCGGATAAACCAGAGTCTACTGTATTGTAATATTTACTATTGAAATTAACTTCTTAAAGTAGGACAGTAGCAGGAACACTGCACCCATTCATTGCTAAATAATAATTACAGAGTGGGTATTTACAGATCAGGAAAATCCAGAAGTGTTAAGGAGTTTCATCAGGTCATGAAAATCAGAGGAAAGACAAATCCCCCCCCCCCCCCCCGCCCCCGCCCCCTCATTTCCTGGCTGAAATATTTTATTTTCTAACAATATCATGATATGCGTGAATGATCGATTATCGATATCTCTCCATTTGAAGCTATGGTAAAGAATCGATTATAAAGGTGCTCGTTGCGGACAGCCTGTTTATCGATCCCTTTCCATGTGTTCAAATGGCAGATAAATCGATTTATCGTAAAACACGCCGCAACGCTGAATTTCATTTTCGCGGAATGGATTAACTCGGTATCTCGACGACAGCGTTGCTTTCGTCTTTAGTCAGCGTTTCTAATTCCAGCGTTTCTTTGTTCAGCGACCAAAAGAAAACCTCTGAACCAATATTTTTTTCCATAAATTCTAGCGCGTATTGAAACACAAGATGGAGAAAAGTCATGCAGAATGTCATCGATAGTTTTGCTTAGTAAAATAAAATTTGATCACGTCATCGATAGTTTTGCCTAGTAAAATAAAATTTGATAGAAAGTCTGCATCGCTACAAATATGAGGATAATTCTCTTGTACAACCGTTGATGTTCAATTTGTGAGTCTATTACTCAAGGAGTCTTCGTAAATCTACCTCCTATTTAACCTCTTTTAACCCTCTTTATCAGTCAGTTCTGATGAGGTTTATCTCCGCTATTTTAAGATTCTTTTTTTTCTCGTCAATGTATCAATTAATTTATTAATTGATTAATTAATGAACATTTTGATAAAGTGGAAAAGAAGCCTAAATTACCGCCGCCTTCTGTGATCATGTCGAGCATCGTCTAAGTGTGCAGCAATTATTTTTTGTCGAAACTGCAATTGATGCAGCAAAATCCTATCGTCCATTTTATTTAAATGATGCGTTGGAATACTCCCATCATCACGGGTACGATGGAAATTTTTTCCCCCCTAATCTGCCTCGCAACCCCAGGGTGTCCACAAGTCCGGAATTTCTGGAAAGTCCGGAAATAGTACTGATTTTTCAAGGGCGGTCCGGAAGTATTGAAAAAGTGCGGAAATTCCGCAAGAAGGTCCGGAATTTTTTTTTCATTTTTCTGTTATATTTTTGTCCCAATTTGAGCGGGAAATTCAAATTTTTTAAATTTCTTCAAATCTTAAATCTTCAATTGTAGGTACTGAAAAAGTACTGATATTTATTGATGTTGAGGAGATATCGAATTCCGGAAATTTTTTCATGTTTCTATTATTTTCGTCCCAATTTGAGCGGGAAACTCAAATTTGTGAAATTTTTCGGATTTCTTCAATTGTAGGCACTGAAAAAGTACTGAATATTTATGTTGAGGAGGTATTGAATTCCTTGGGAATGTACTGAAAAAGTACTGATTTTTGGCCAGCCTGTTTTGGTAGACACCCAAAACCCTCTTGTTTTTCGTTTCATTTTTTTCTGAACATTTTCCTCTCTTCTTCGTGTGGAAAGTGGGTTAATATTTGGCTGTCATTTAATTTTAAGATGCCTAAACCAAAGCCAATTTTTCCCTCCTGAGATGCCGCTTATGTGTTATTCAAGACCCTCCACCGAATTTGCTTTGGTTTGCTGTCGAGATGGTGAGCGCTGCAATGAGGCTTTGAAGCCGACACTTGTCGTTAGTACTCCAGGTAAAATTGATCACACGGAACACCCCCCACCCAGCGCGCCAATAACATAAGTGTGGTGTACCCTAACAGTCGTTCATTCATTAATTTGTGTGTGCGTGTTGTTTGTACCCTGCAAAGTAAAAATCTCCTGTTTTTCATAGAGAAAAAAAAGGAGGTGTTTGCATCTTGAGGATTTGTACCCACCTACGTCATCAATGTAAACAAGACGCTCGTTGAGGGTTATGTTGACGCTGTAAAAACGGACCATAATGTCCGATTTTTTTACTTAAATCAACTCTTTATATAATTTCAAGCACTTTTTATAGAATGACTTTTTCCCTTAAATTACACCATTTCCAAGAAAATCGACAGGATAAAAACGTCGCTGTACCCAATGACGTCATCAAAGCTATAGATACTCTATGAAAAATTCCAAGATGCCCGAAATGCAAACACCTCCTTTTTTTTCTCTATGCCTGTTTTTAGTATGCCTCGTGATTATACCGCAAGCGTGAGATCATCGGCGGATCCAGCAAATTGGCAACACAGCTTTTTCTCCGTTCGAGCTTATATATCGTATTCGATACATCGAAAGGTGATATTGTATCGATATCGATTGGTTCAACTTGTAAACACAGCCTCAAAGTCTACAAGTCCGGAAAGTCGGGAAATAGTACTGATTGTTTAAGGGCGGTCCGGAAGTACTGAAAAAACTGGAAATTCCGCAGAAAGGTCCGGAATTTTTTTAAGTTGTTGTCATTCTGTCGCATTTTGAGCGAGACATTCAAATTTTCGAAATTTTTTGAATTTCGTCAATTGGAGGTACTGAAAGAGAACTGAATTTTTCTGTTCAGAAGGTACGTGATCTCTTGGGAATGCACTGAAAAAGTGCTGTTAAAGTACTGATTTTTGGCCAGCCTGTTTTAGTGGGCACCTTGCAAAAGTCCACTCAGAAATGGAACGTGTTAAGCAGAAGAGAACCAAGCCACATCAGGCATTGCCAAATTTAACGAAGCAATTCAATTTTGTACATGAAATTAGTTGTGCGGATTTTTGTGCAAATGTCAGTGAATTTTCTGCATAGTACGAAGCAAATTCCTGAAAATTTTCAAAGGCATCCGCAAAAACGTTCTCTTGTAAATAATTAAATTGCCCAGTTAAATTTGGCAGTAGCCAAAATTTTTAATTTTAAATTTTTAAATTTGGCAATGTGGCTTGGTTCCTTTCAGCTAAACGCGGTTTAAATCTGACGGAACGGGTTATTTTATAGATGTTTGATTATGAGTACGAAATGGCAATGAAAAGTGAAATTGTTAGGAATTTTCTCACTTTCAGCTTTTCCAACTTAAATCCTTAAATTCTTGCTTAAGGTCATGTTCTATCATTTTGAACCAAACGATACATCGAACCAGTATCGAATACGATCCATTGAAATGTATCGATTCCCGGAGGGCTTAGGTGCTTCGGTAAGAATCGATTATTCAACACAGGTTTGAATGGAGGAAAGTCAGTGTTGACAAATCGTTGGATCCGCCTCTGTGTGGAATCGTCAGCCTCCAAAGGGACAGGGCAATTTCAAATAATTCGGCCTTGAAGCCGGTAGAATTGTTAATGTTCACGGGGAAAAAATCCTTATTCCTTAGCCCGCCGTAACTAAAAATGTATTTGTTGATATCATAGCATTAAAGAGTATCCCGCGAACATTTTGGAACAACAAACCCCTGAAATATATCAAACACTGGAAAAAAAACACATTGGATCTAGAGTCCAGACTCTTAAAATCATCGACAAGAAAAAATACTCTTGATTCAATCGGATTTTTGCTCAAATCAAGAACCAAGCCTCTTAATCTGAGCGGATTTCCTTTTGATTTAAGCAAAAATCTGATTGAATCAAGAGTAGTTTTTCTTGTTAATGTTTTCAAGAGTCTGGACTCTAGATCCAATGTGTTTTTATTCCAGTGAACCAAACTGGAGTTCCGGCGGTTTGAAGTTCACAGTTAAAAATAGTTGTTCGGAGGAAGAATTTTGTAAAAAATCGGTCCATCCTGTTCTGGGTATGCAATTGCCAGACAACAATGCACCTGTCCGTTCTCCAATAGCACAAAAATGCTTGCCTCGCATTATCCAGGACACTGGTTTTTGTTTATGTCGGGGATTTTTTCGAAAAAATCAATTAATCGACTCGATTCGATTTTCTTCGAGGAACCGATTTGCATCGATTTAAATCGTGACAAAAGATCGATTTAAAAAATGTCGAAATGATGGAGGCTAAAGATTTGAAAAAAATCGTATGATAATTTCTGGGGCGTTTGCTAAAATTCTGGTCCATAAATCCGCTCAAACGCCGATTCAAGCAAAAATCGGAACCTTCGACTTCGAGAGAAATATAGATTTGTACGATTATTAAGTAATCAAACCCTTTCAAATCGATGCGATTTAATTGTTTTTTCCCCTTTAAAAATCGAGTTTTCAAGAAAATCGATTAAAAATCCTTAACACCAGTTTTTGTCTCCCTCTAAATTCAATTTTATGATGCTACGCGACAAAAACCACTCTACAAACATTTTTGCAGAACTGAGGATCCTTTCCCTGTGAGCGAATTTTCGCTCCTTTGACGTAAGGGCATAGCTCAGTTTCCTGGTGATGAGCCCTGTCTTACTTATTAATCCATACTCCCTGGGGCTCCTATGGAAATCGACCTACGCTCTGACGTCACAATAGCGGCAATACATCGGAGAAGTGAATAGAATGACGATTTTTCCCATTTCCCGGAACTAGTTCCCAATTCCTGAAATTTTGAGATTATCCTGGATTTTCCCCGGAACTTTTGAATTTCCCAAAATGTTCCGAATCTTTAGCATTTTCCGAAATTTTTGAAAAAATCTATACTTAAGGAATCCTGGAATTTTTGACAATTATGGAGTGGGAGAAATTGGAACATAAAAATTCCGAATTCCGGAACATTTGACGTACATTAAATGCAATGCTCCTATTCCATGCCCGTCAAAAGTTCCGGGCTTCGGAACTTTTCTGTTCCAATATCTTCCATGCCATGAGCGTCAAAAGTTCCGGGATTCTTTTAAGATTTTTTCAAAAGTTCCGGAAAATGCAAAAGATCCAGAAATTTCGAAAGTTCCGAGAAAAATCCAGGAAAATTTCAAAAGTTCCGAAATTCGGTACTAGTTCAGAGAAATCGGCGCACTGATTTTGCCCTGCCCTCGCTGTAGTGCTGATAGATAGTTTTCGGTAATTACGAGTAAGTCATACTGACTTGTACCCTTTGAATTCTGTCGAAACACGCACACTGATACCCATCTGTGTGGCCTCCTTTGTCTGTCCTCATTTTATTCCCAAAAAATAACTGTAGTGAACACCAATAATAAGGGCTTGTGTGTGCCGCGTGTGTTTTCTTATCGCAGGTGTTTGGAGAAGTCGGTCTTATTACCACCGGAGAATCCATTTTTATGTCACTATGCGAACCCGCTCAATGACACTTTCGTCATTGAGTGCTGTAAAAGCGGCGACATGTGTAATGTAAACCTAAACCCCCTTCTCCATGAGAAGAAAAAAGGTAGGTCAGGCGACTCATGCGACCTTTTTTCACCATGCAATCGCAAAAATGCAGTCAATCGCACAGAATTGGTGACTGAGCATGAACCTTTATGTTCCTGTCCTTTCTCATCGTCTTCCTCTTTCTCTGTTTTCTTTTTATCTCTTCGCCTCCCCTCTATTTATTAATCATGTCTTTATCTTTTTTCAGTAGTTCGGATTTTGATATGCACGAATTTTTTCTTTAGATTTGCCAAGTTTGCATGGTTGACGTAATTCATCTTCTTCCGTGACCTTTTTCTACTTTTTTAAAAATTCTGATCTCTGAACGCTAAAGCCCTAATCACAAGATACCTTGTGATTTTGGTCAACATTTTTCATTTGTTCAGTAATGTTGCGGTAGCCAATCACCACCTAGTGGAGCAGTGCGCCTTAAGCTCACCCCTAATCGACTACCGCAGACTGGATGGTGATTGGCCGATAAAGACGTAATTTATGCTCGCTCTCGTGTATTTTGTAAATATGAGTGTATTTTCCAAAGGAAATACTAAGTATTCAAGGTTGAAATCTTTAGTTACCTAATCCAAACTTACCTTTCTGCAATTCGCATCCTCGTATTCTTACTTCTGTTTCCTACAAAATAACAGTGGTCGCGGAAGTAAATATTTATCGTTGAAACAAGAGAAAACTTCAAAGTTAGTTTTTTCAGAAGAAAGATTGTGTTCACCCGAGCTATTACCATGAATCTTATGTCATCGGGATACACATCCGTATTCAAGTAGTTTATATTTTAGATGTTTCTCCCGTGTTTTAACATTTAGCATCTTGCACTTTCATATTTTATCTTCCTAAATCACAGCTAATCTTGTCCCTTTAATCATCAAGTGTGATGACAAACTCTAACTTGACTAACCTTGCAAAATTTATCGTTTAGTCAGTTATCCAAATTGCAGACACGTGGTGTATTGACCGTATGCGATTTGGTAGTGAAGAACCAACACCAACTGACCATACCTGGCCACTGTTTAAGATTTTCCAGAGAGCCTACGGGATCGTAAAGGAAGGACCTAAAAAAATTGATTTTTTTTTTTTTTTTTTTTTTTTACTTTTTTTTTACTTTTTGTTTCGGGCATGGCATTCTCAGTTGAATTTCTGGGCAAGTTTGATGGAATGAAACAAATTCGTACGACAGAATCACATTTGAAATGAAGGAAAAATGATTTATCGTATGCCAATATACGGAATAAGGGCGATAAGGGATGCAACCCGACAAACGTATACATAAGCGAAGGGGTTGCAGGGGAATCTAAGTTTCTAGCTATCATAAGAGTTTTTCTTCGTGGCCAAAAATGTAACATTTCAATTCTGTGGATTATGAAGTCTCATGTTACAGAATTCCTTGGGTGGAACTGTACTATGCTGAAAAGCGAAAATTCACACTTTCACGCGTTACCCTTAGCCCGGTCCTTATACCCTCCGACCCTCCGTAGCACTTACTAACACACTCTCACACGATTTCTCACGTGGCCAGGGATGCTAAGTAGGAATGGATCAAGTGAATTTTATTTAGAAGTTCGATACTACTTTGCGCTCGAACCTCTCGGCTGTCATTTTATTTTGAGTTCGATACTTCCGATTCGATGACTTGTGAATCGCAACGTTGATGCGTAATTTTGGTACTGCTTCGCGAGGTGGTCCTAAAAAAAATTCGATCTATAGAAAACCGACGGGTCTGATTGGTCGAACCTGTTGGCAGCTAACGGTGACCATTAGTATTGATGGTTGATAAGACAAAACCGGACAGAACTTCCAGCGTGTCTACCGGTCCCCAAAAGTCCCCAATGTCCCCGATTTTGAAAGGGTGTCCCACATATCCCCGAAAATCCCCAATTTTCTTGTTCAGGTCCCCAAAAATGACAAAAATCGTCCTAAACACCGGCATTTTCAAATTTTCGGCTGCGCGGTATATCCAGGAATAAAAAAACTGAAGTGCTGCTCGGTTGTTCGTATGTTTTCATCGGTTCAACATGACTTAAAAATTAGTCGTATAAAATACGCCTTTTAACGCTCCAACTAGCTCCCTCTCTCACTAATTTGGGGGAAAAAGTCCCCTCTCTTACTATTTTGGAAAAAAAGGTCCCCTCTCTTACTATTTTGGGGAAAAAAGTCCCCAATTTCTGTAAAAAAAACCACCCCTAAAAGTCCCCAAGTTGGGTTTTTCATAACTGGTAGACACCCTGACTTCCCAAAGACACTGAAAAAAACTCCGGCCGTGGAAGCCGTACTTACGGGCCATACGGACGTGCCGTCCGCGTTCCGGTTTCAGAGGCCGAAAGTTCCGGGGCGTGCACCTGAAGCAATCGAAGCTACGGCTCCAGCACCCGGAAGTTTCGGCTGAGCCCGGAACGGACGGTATCTATACAGCCCGTAACTTTTTTTCTTGAGTGGAAGTTCGGAACTTAAAATAAAATTCGCTCATAACTTTTTTTTTCAGTGGAGGTTCGGAACTTTAAATAAAATTCGCTCATAGAACTCTGAATAGAATATCCCAGGTTTCCTGTGATACCGGATTCAGGAAGGTAGAATACCTCTGTAAATAGACCATTGTATGTTGTGTTAATCCTTCTTTCTGCTAGTAGTATGTCTTTGACCTCACGAATGATAAGCCACTTTGATGTAGGTGCTACAATAAATCGCATGTCTTTCCCCCGGAGAACCCCCTCGTGTGTCGGCCGGAATCCAACGAGAGGAATAGGGACTACGCGATCCTATGTTGCGAGGATTACCCCTATTGCAATCACAACCTGAATCCAAGTGTAAATATCACAGGTTTCGCAGGTAAGAACCAGGCACTCTTCCATGTGGGTTTTCCTCATCCGGGGCTCGCCATGCTCAGCTTCCAAGCGATTGTCAGACTAGTTCAAACTAGAGTCCCTTTATAGAGAGAGTTGAGACTGGAGTACCTTAGAGTACCTATACAGGGTGATCCAAAAGTCCCTTCCACCCCCTCTAACTTTTTACCTAATAGAGGTAAAGATTTGAAACTTGGGGGATATTCCTTGGTCAAAGGGAGCTACTTTTTGGCCCCCCTAAAATTTTCAGGGGGCCCCCCTTGGGGGGGCAACGGCTCCCAACTTTTAATTTTCAAATGGGAAGACCCCCTTTGTGATAGCTCGTTCGAAAGAACATAAAAAAAGAAAACTTTTCGCGCAAACCCGAAGTCAATATCTGAAACCGTTACAAAATGGCGGCCGGTTAAAGTTCAAAATGGCCGAAAATTCAAACCGGTTATTTGTCGATGGATTTGCGCGAAAATCGGTATGTAGGGGTATTTTGACACGAGAAAAACGAATTTGACGTTAGATTTTCAAAAAAACCGAAATTTCCAAAATGGCCGCCGGTTAAAGTTCAAAATGACAAAAAATTGATTTTCTTAGAAATCTAAGTTCAAATTTGTTTATCTTATGCCAAAATACTCTCAAATTCCAAGTTTTAGGCAAATCCATCAGCAAAAAACCGAGGTGACAATTTTCGGCCATTTTAAACTTTAACCGGCGGCCATTTTGGAAATTTCGGTTTTTTTGAAAATCTAACGTCAAATTCGTTTTTCTCGTGTCAAAATACCCTTACATACCGATTTTCGCGCAAATCCATCGACAAATAACCGGTTTGAATTTTCGGCCATTTTGAACTTTAACCGGCCGCCATTTTGAAACGGTTTGAGATATTGACTTCGGGTTTGCGCGAAAAGTTTTCTTTTTTTATGCTCTTTTGAACGAGCTATCACAAAGGGGGTCTTCCCATTTGAAAATTAAAAGTTGGGGGCCGTTGCCCCCCCCCCCCCAAGGGGGGCCCCCCTGAAAATTTTAGGGGGGCCAAAAAGTAGCTCCCTTTGACCTAGGAATATCCCCCAAGTTTCAAATCTTTACCTCAATTAGGTAAAAAGTTAGAGGGGGTGGAAGGGACTTTTGGATCACCCTGTATAGCGAGAGTAGGTATGGACAGATCGCTTCATGGAGAGATTAGGGCCCAAAAGTGCAGCCACCCTTCTAACCAACTTCTAACACACAAAACACTGCAAGTCAGCAGATTCCAATTCTAACAAAGATGGCCAAGAATGTACAGAAATAAGCGTTCCTCCGCAAAATTGAGTAAATTTATGCAAAAACTGAGTGAAACACGTGCTTAATAAACGACGGTTTTTAACGATAGTATCAGTAAATCGTTCTGGATAATTGAAATTCATAGGTTGGCTGCATTTCTGGGCCCTAACTTTATTCGCAGAAGCATCGGTGAAGGCCTGATGGATTTTCGGAGTTTCACATATGTCCATACTCTCGCCATACAGGTACTCTAGTGAGTACCTTGTTGAGACAACGCGGCCAGGGTGGCATGAAACGTACGAAAGAAATGAAAGATTGGAAATTTCAGTGAAATATTTCATGTTTTTCAGGGGCTAGAGTATGCAACCTGCACTCAAACACACGAAACTATCAGAAAGTCACAATTTTTTGATTTTGCAGAAGGAACACGAAAAGGAGCTGATATTTTTCAATATATTTCCTTAATTTCTGAAATTTATGAAAGATATTGAAAAATACCGGTTCTTTTTCATGTTTCGCAAAATGAAAAAATTGTGACTTTCTCCTATTTTTGCGTGTTAGAGTGCAGGTTGGATATTCTAGCCCTTGAAAATATGAAATATTTCATAGCCTTGTGAAATTTCATGAAATATTTCACTGAAATTTCCAATCTTTCATTTCTTCCTTACGTTTCATGACACCCTGCCACCCTGTATTGGCGACAATGTAATCTTCATTCCCGTTTGTGACATTGTGAAGGTCTAAAATACGGGAACCAATCAGAAATGGATTCGCATTGTCTTTACTCTCGGTATAGAGGGACGCTAGTTAAAAAGCTTTCAAGAGACTCACGCCGGTCCCTCCGGAGGAAGTTAGTTTCTGAACCAAGTAACAACTCCATGCATCATCGTAATCTCATTTTCGAAATAATGTCTGGTTTATTTCACATTGTAACTGTCCCATTGTCATCGCCGCCGCCTTGGATCATAACTTTAGTGCCTATGTAGGAAGAGTACGGACATAATTTTACACTTTTTTTCTCAGTTCCTTACAATACGTGTGGAAATAGTGGAGGGGGGGGGGGGGTAAAAATGTTTACCATCCCAGGTAGCAGTGATCGCAATACATAGCGATATTATCGGTTGGTTATCGCGATTATATCGGTGGCAATGTATAGAGATACATGCATAAAAAATGGCGATATGTGGCGATTAAATCGCTACACATCGCAATTTTTGGTTCGATAAAATCGCGATCAATTTTCGTCGATGAACTCGAGATTAAATTGCCATTTATTGTGATTTTTATTTCGGAAATATCGCGAGGAATTGCCGGACGATAAAATCGCGATTTTACACCGATAAGATCGAGAATAATCGCTCAGATGTTGACGACCCTAGAGATTTTATCGCCGATAAAATAATTGCAATACATCCCGATTTTTCCGTTGAAAAATGCTACTTGGGATGTTCTCCTTCGAGCTACATTTTATATGAGATTCAGAGTCAAAGCATCAAATTAAAGGGGAAAGAAAATAGAGATTCGATTTGCTTTCTTGAGTCGTAATTCGTCGCCTGGTTGACGAAAGGGCATAAATTACACTTTGAGATGAGCCTGGAAAAGCGTTGAATGATATGGACGTAAAGGTTCACTGAAGAGTGTCGTTAAGCCCCAATGTCAGGAGGATGACTAATATTGTTACTTGTTTTCCTGCTTGATCAGTGCTGTACATGAAATTGTCCTCTGAAATGTATCCAAAGAATGTTTCAAAAGTCCCTTTTAACATCGATGGCATGTTTTAAACCTTCCAGGGGAATTTTTTAAAGTAATAATTCTGTAACTTGTATGAAGCATCTCAAAAGCATGGTTTCGATGTGACACCGCATCAAGTATATTATAGGGAACTATTACCTCCCGGGTAAAAACTTTCCACGAAAGTCAAAGTGCTTCTCTTACTAAAATTGTGGAGCCCTTTGCCAAAAAGACTTGAAAAAGAGCCGTAGAAATGCCCAAATTACGATGCATTCCGTCAAACATAGACCTTCGACGAGCAAAAAATCGTAGTGATTAAGAAGTTAAGCTAGAGTCGGCCCAAAACGGCCCTTATCAACCCCTATCCTTTATTATCGTTGGTCATTGCTGAGATTGAATTTCTTCTCAAGGCTTTTCAATGTCCTTTTGATTCAGTGCGTCAGAAACAATTTTCAAGCAAATCATTCACCAAATGAGAGTTCTAGCATGTAGATAGACAAATATTTACCAATTTCCTCTGTTGTCCCTATATTCATTCACACTGCCGTGCTATGAAAAAACGCCTTATAAGCCTCCAGACGTTGCCAAATTTCCTCCAAAGAAGTATGAATTTCCAGAACAATTTGTGAATATTTTCCTACACATTTTTCGGAGAATTTTTCTCGCGATCAGGTGTAAATTTTCTGAAGCTTTCAAGAGGAAGTATTCATTCCACTCTTCCTACAGAAACGTATTATCGAAGAAAATTCGGCAACTCATGAATTTTCACATGGCGTTTTTCCGTAGCACAATAGCGAACCCCTCCTCTGAAAACATAGTTGTGCCAGTCTCGTTGGTCCTGCAGCACTCGATGTTTTTTTTCTCTTTTTGCTGTGCTTTAGTTATTTGGCCCAAGCTTGTGTCAGTTAAAGTCAAGACGCGGTCAGCAATAGCAGCATCCCAGAGCTATTCCAGCTAAAATTTCCATGAAGACTAGAATAGCACAAGATCAGAGAATGGAAAAATCTTTCAATACCCGCACTTTTAAAAAATTGAAAACAATTTATCTTGTCCATACCGCCAGTGGAAACTTCAGTTGCATTTCTTTTTTTCTTCCTCTAATCAGTTTACACCAGCCGTCAGTGTTTTTTTCTCAACTTGCGTGACCTATTGGTATCTTGGCAAGACAGTTATAGCATGACCTAATTAGTCAGAGATAACTTTTTCTTAATTATTAATATTAATTTCAAGAAATTATTCTACAAAAGGGATGATCGGACATCACTTAAACTAATCAAACTACTGCTATTAACAAAATTTCCCATCCCAAGAGGGAACTTCTTTTTATCTATGTATGTAGTTTTTTCAACATGAAATTTGGAATTGATACTACTTTTCTCTTTGGCAAATTATACATTGTCGACTATTTGATTGGCTCTGAACAAGGTATATTCTGTCATTTTAGAATGTAAGTTCTCAATGCTCGCTTCACCGAGTATCCAGGAAAATTGGTGAGTTCAATGCATGTACTGTAAACATTTTCTGCGAGAATTTGTTTTTTTCTGTGGATTGCACTATTTGTATCTTTTCAGTGGTTCTCTTCAAAAATGCTTGCATGCTTCCGCTTTTGTTTCAATGATTGACCATCCTATCAATTCTACATCACTCTCTGATGTCTTTGAACTCTTTGCACAATGATTCCAGATCCTTTCTAATATAGCATGCATTCTTACACTAACAAAAATCCCCATCTTAGTCTTTTTTAACCTTTAATTGGTTGCAGCATGAATTTACAAAGATGAATTTACTTATTTAATTTTTCAGCTTTTCAAATTTATTTTTCTATGAAAAAGAGATATATTTTAATGAAGTTTTCATTCAAACTAAGCCACAAGGCAAGATCTAGACTTGAAATACCATCACATGTGTTTTCTTCAAAAGCTTTTCTAGAAAACATTTAACAACATGGGAAGTTTGGAAGTAAACCACCGAAATACTTTTTTGCTTTTTGAAACATAGTTTAATGAACCCAGGAACCTTCAGAAAATTTCCTCTCTATTTTACTTAGATGGCTTAATGCAAAAAAAGCGTATCTCAATTCCAACGTGAGGACATCTCTGATTAAGTTTTATGTTCTTCAAGGAAATCAAATCAAAATGTTTCCTCACAATTCTTTATGAATTATTTTTAGAAGAAACGAAAAAATCCAGAGACCATTTCAATAGAGACTTATGACAAATTTTCTCAAGAAAAGAATAAAACATGAGGCAAGACGTACAGTCGTACAATGTCTCTATTGGAGGTACGCATTTTTCGACTTCAGCCATCGAATGACCCAAGAATCAATTTGAAAAAATATCAATTGCTGGCGGTCACTTCACTTGAAAAATTTCAAGGCTTATCTTGTATGAATATATATATTTTGTACGCCTAAAACAAATTTTAAGAAATATTTCAACTAGTCATATTTATTTTACGTATCACTAGAAAAGGTCATGATGAATCAACTTTAGAAAACTAAATTATCTTCATTATGAATTAATATCATGCATTCTATTAATAGAAGTTGGTTCAATGTAAACATTTCAAAACTGATAGAAGTAAACAGTGCTTGTCAGTTAGTTAAAGAAGAATATACATTTTGAAACCTTTCCATTTTACTTACCACAAAATTTACTCATATCTCAATTTCTGAGTTTGGCCTCTTTCATACATGAGTAGATCAGTGTCTGTCATAAATTATACCCTCACGAATGGTTTCTTATCTTAGCCAAAGATCTCATTTTAGTAGGAATACAGACTGCCTAAATGTTGCACCATCATTGGTTCTATAACCCTTGCTATCTTTTACAGAGCCACCGTGGTTCCCTGGTGTGATAAGCAACCTGAATGCCTGGGAACTTGCATTGATGATAGCGTGTCCGATCGCAATGATTTGCTGTGCTGTAGTGATGGGCTTTTCACACCTTCAGCGGCGGCGGACGCTCCACTATCACTGTCCAGAGAATGGTGACGCTCAGGATGGACAGCCCATCCTGGGGGCTTATTCTCTACGGCACATGATCGATATGACGACCAGTGGGTCTGGTTCTGGTGAGTTCCTCAAAAAATCATTATCAATCCTTACGAATCATAAAGATATATTATAGGAGATATGATAGACGCTCGGCAGCCCGTGACAAGATATACCGTAAAAAACAATTTAAAAAGCGGGTAACAAGGCTAAAATTTTACAAACAAAACCAAAACGTTTCTGCTGAAAATTCAGCCATCCTTGGTTGGATAAATAAAAAGAAAAATGGTCAAAAATCTGAAATAGTACCTGGCTGTACCTTTCAAAGCGAAAATGTTGTTATGACAGAAACTTTGATAACACAGTCAACAAAAAACACCGCAAACGGGCATCGGTGAAACCAATCCAGCGCTTAAAGTTTCAGCCGATAGATAGCGACACGAAATAGGCCGCGCTTCTCCTGGTTTTGGAAGAACTGGGGGTAGAGAGCACTGAGTCAGCTCACGTCCATGCGGGAATTACATAAAGATTCACCATGCTTCAAATCCCTATCATTTCCCGCACCAATCTACAAAATAGCTTTCCTTCCCTACACAAGATTTCAACTTGGTTTAAATGGAACTGGTGACCGAGCTCTCTTTGATGATGTTTGAGAGCTGTTAACTCTCAGCCGTCATTCATATGTTGCAACACTCGCTTGCGCAGAAGTTGTTTAGTTTGCCCAATATAGGACACATTGCAGTTGGAGCGAAATAATAAATGGAAGCGTGTGGCGGTAGTCTGCCAAGCTAAGGAAAAACGCTGTATGAGCCTTCAGGCATCTCCATATTTCCATAGATAAAAAACGAATTTATTGAGAGAGTTTCTTCCTTGATTTTGTAAAAAAAAAGAAAGAATTAGTACACAGGAAAATTTTCCCATTGTAAAATATACCTAAATTATTTTAGGGTTTGATTTGACTTGATTAGACTCCGGTTTTTCTGTGTACGGGAAGTGTGGATTAATGTAGACAAGGTCCGTTATTTTCTAACTCACGAGTTGAAGCAGGAAAGGTTTAATGCATCCATCATATTCTGTGTGAAATTTCACGCAGGCAACATTCAGTGTAGTTCTTGATTTCGTACTCCATCTTGCGGTCCATCACTATAATTCTTGTTATGACTTCTTAAGTAGACTTGAGTGTCTAAATTTCATGTCAGCCTAATCTTGAATCCCACTTATACATGAATTTTTGTTTGCTCAATTGCAGGACTTCCACTGCTTGTCCAACGAAGCATAGCCAGGCAAATCACTCTGGACGAAACCATTGGAAAAGGAAGGTTTGGTGAAGTTTGGAGGGGTCGTTGGAGAGGTGAAAATGTAGCTGTGAAGATATTCTCATCTCGTGAGGAACGATCATGGTTCAGAGAGGCTGAAATCTACCAAACTGTCATGCTGAGGCATGATAACATTCTTGGTTTCATCGCAGCTGATAATAAAGGTATTTTGCATTATCTGTAGTGCATAATTCCTGTAACATAAGTTCTAACTTCATATTTAAATAAATAGCTGTTTAAACGCTGTTTAGGATTTTTAAAGAATAATGTGTATCAGACTTAACTAAAATGACACTGAAATTTTTAGATACAAAGCTTATATTCCAAAGCAGCTCGCTCTATTTGAGTGGAAATGGTTTCAGTTTCTGTCAACTGAGGAAGAAAGTGGCTTTTGCGATAATGTTTACTTTCAAATTAATATGCTCTTAATTCATGAAATATGAAAAACAAGAGAAAAAAAGAAAGGAAGAAAAAGTATCTACATTCAGAGTTTTGAGTATTGTTCAAAGCCGACAGGCACAATGCGCAAAATGGGCCTGAATATTCCTAATTGGTGTCTAATTAATTAAAGGCAAAGCAAAAAATGGCATTTAAATATTTGCGGTTAGTTGGCTTCAAAAACGCTGAAACTTAGACAAACTATTTTGATACATACGAATCTACCAAGGATCCATTGAAAGGAATTCTATTTGGTAGTTAGAGAAAGTCAGATTCCTAAGTGCCAGAAGCCATCCAGTATTCATCATGAACTTCTTTAAAAAAAATCAATTTGACCCTTAAAGAACTCTAATGGCCCCTTGATATTGACCAAGCTGACAAAATTGGCCTGTAAATTTCACGGTAAGATTCGAACACAGGTTTTTAGGGAGGATGGTTATTTCCTGAAGATGGATTGAACTTTGTTTATTTCAGAAAGAACCTTTTTGAATGATCATGCTTTGTTCGTTTATTAGTTTATGTCTGAAGTGAGTTGACTTGTTCACAAATCCTGAGTTGCTGCCTTTCTCCATTATGTTAACACAAATTAGAAAAAATATTTACAAAGAATAGCGTGTGAAAGATCAATAGGACAAGCTGGTACGTAACTCTGAGATTATTATGATGGAAGTAAAAGTAAGTATTTACTCTCACTAAAATTGAAGGTAAAAAAGCTAGCATAGTTTTTGTCGTTAAGTGGGGACCTCTTCAAAAATGAAAAACACTCCCAGAAATAATATGATGTTGAAGAAACGGACAGCTATTGCCAAAGAGGTCACGATAGAAATGAGAGGTGTCTCCTGTTTCTATGATTTATGGTTCTGCATCGAAAGCAATTAAAATCAGACAGGGAAGTGTAGTTTTTCTAGTGTTACTGTAGTTTCAGCATGTCCCATTATCACATAGTCCTCACTCATTAAGCTTTTCTCATCTACAGATAATGGAACATGGACTCAGTTGTGGCTGGTCACTGACTATCATGAAAATGGTTCCCTCTTTGACTTCTTGAATCGCCATACAGTGGATATTCCAGGCATGATTCGTATGGCCCTGTCTATCGCAACAGGTTTAGCTCACTTGCACATGGAAATCGTTGGCACTCAAGGTATGTGTTTATTGTCTTGATGTTCTTTCTAATTTTTCTCCGTACTTTTTTGTGGTGTCTCTTTTAATTCTGAGGCAAGTTGTGCCTAACATTTTAAAATTAGTTTCCAGTAGTTCAGTAGTAAATGCACATTGGCATGAGCTTTGATGTCTCAAGTCTGCTGTTCAAAGGTGCTAGAATTGAAAGGGTATTGTTGAAGTTTTAATGGATTACGGACAAGGTACAAATCTAAGCATTCTGACCCAGGTTTGCGCTTCAAAATTTCATGTAGAATGTGATTGGCACCACGAAACCCTCTAAAATCAACTTTTTACCAAGATATCAACGTTTTTTTTTTAGCATCGGTTACAAAAAATTGAGGTTTTACCGTACATTGTAATGCCTAAATTTGCTTCTTGTCTAGTGGTTCATCAAATATTAAGGCAATTCAATCAGTTCATGACACCTTCAAGGTAAAAGTGGGACATAGGCCTCTCAAAAGATGATGCCGATAACCAATCAAATCTGTCTTATTAAAAAGTACACAACTAGGAAAATTTCAGCAGGGATGCAAATTGTTCTGTTTGCTCAAATCGTGGAAGTGCCCTTAAAATTGTGGAGGATGAGTTTTTTTTTTTTTTTTTTTTTTTGTTCAAAGGTTTTCAGATTTAAAACTATTGTTGAATAATTTAACTTTGACATACGTCCAAAAAATAACCCAAATATTTATCAAAATTTTGACTAGCCTGTTGTGTTGACCTCTCTGCAAAAATCCAGCATGTTGCATGAAAGTACAGTGGCCTCCTCGGAAATCGCGTAAGTCTAGAACAATTTGTACCCCTGAGTTTCAGTGCAAGGTTGATGAATTAATACCCTAAGTTATGACAATAATCCATAGTAGTTATTAGGCTTGCCTTATACCAGATTCTCTTTTTCCTTCGTTCAACATATTTTTTTGCGTTTTGTTTCTTACAGGAAAACCTGCCATTGCTCACAGAGATTTGAAATCGAAAAATATCCTCGTCAAATCAAATGGCACTTGTGCTATCGGAGACTTAGGTCTTGCTGTTAGGCATGATGTTACAACTGACACAGTAGATATTCCTCTTAACAACAGAGTGGGTACAAAGAGATATATGGCTCCAGAGGTAAGCTTCAAGTTTCTCTCTTCCTTTGCGAAAGCCACCACTCTGCTGTGGTTTATATTTTTACACGCTACGAAAGGCTCCTAGGCCCAACACTGAGATATTTTGTCAAATTGACATCTGTATTCTGTTCTGAGTTTGGTTGCTGTCAGCTGACAGCAAGTGGATGTCATCCAGTGCTCTGGGTTCAGCCCCAGTTTTTCGGAGCTACTAGCCTGAAGGTCAAACTTTTTAGATTTCATGCTCAACTTTTTTCTGAGTATTGATATTTTATATTTATAGGTATGAATATTATTATCATAATGAAATAGCGCAATTTAGGTACGTTCCCTCTTGCAGGGTATGACAAATTCTGTAATGTTTTTAATTTTTTTATTTTTCTTTACAAAGCTTACAGAAAGCCACCAAGAGGGGCTATTGTAATAGTCAGACATAGAACACTATGTAGTGTTATAACAATATATGAGGACATAAATGTAACAATGGAGTTGCCGACATCTGCCATTTTTAGGGCAAACGCTTTTTTCGAAATCTAGAGCCTCCAAGAATGCCTGTACAAAGTTTCAGACTTCCAGCACAATTTTTCGGCGAGATATGAACTGAAAAACATGTTATTTGTAAAAACAGCAGATGTGGGAATCGACTGTTTTTCCCGGCCGGTGCGGCAGTACACTGTGGAGATTAGAACCCACTTGCAATAACTGCCCGCCCACCGGCCATGGGCTGTAGCTGACACTCAAATTATACGTATCGGGACCGTCTCGCCAGAATTGTTGAATTTTTAACTGATTTTAGAATTTCTTCCTTGTTTTTGTCCTAAAAGTTACAAACGGTTTAGTTTCTTGTTCAATTTTGTGAAATGACTCAGCATTGACTTTCTTTTGGTTCATTTCAATCGTTTCACCAGCCTTACCCTTCCTGAAAACTTCGTTTCATGCATAAAAAAGTGTTTGCAGCAAAAATAGTGGATGTCACATTTTTTTCAAATCGCTGTTACTCCTTCAATTTTTCACTTACATATATCGTAAAACGTGTGTTTTTTTACTGGAAGAGTTGCCCCTCATGAAAATCTTCATAAGAATCCACTCGGTTCTATGGGCGGAAAAGTGCAAAGCTTCAAAAACTTCAAACGCAATTTTCTCACAACGTGAAAACTCGACATCTGCTATTGTTACAGATAAGTCCTCATATATAGACACATAGAAAATCACAGGCATTTGAGTCCCGATCGCTGTTTTTGTTCTGATTTTTTAAGCATATGAGTGTGAGTGTTACCGTTCAGGAAAGAAAAAAAAATCGTATTTATTTTAAAAATCTGTATTTAAATTCTCCTTGTCTGTTTCAGGTCCTGGAGGATTCAATGAACATGAATCATTTCGATTCGTTCAAGAGGGGTGATGTGTATGCTTTAGGGCTTATATTCTGGGAGATCGCCCGAAGGTGCAATGTGGGCGGGATATACGATGAATATCAGTTGCCCTTCTTTGATCTTGTTCCTTCAGACCCCACAATCGATGAGATGAGGAGAGTGGTCTGCATTGACAAACAACGCCCGTCAATACCCAACAGATGGCAGTCGTGCCCGGTTAGTGAACTTTCATCATCTTATTCTTCATCATCCTTTGCTTGTTTCTGATTAATGGGCGACTAGACTAGGTCTAAGCTAGAAGGAAACATCACATGTCTCCTTCTTAAAATTGTACGTAAAAAATTATTCGTACAATGGGAGTTCGAAAACCAACTCCGTAACAATATTGTAACAAATATTTTTAACACCAATCAAGCTGAAGTAAGATCATGCAAATGATTTCAATAATTTTTTTGCTGTTTAACTAATGCTAATCGGACTGCATTTAGCAGAAAGGAACCAAGCCACATCAGCTGTTGCCGAATTTAACATGGCAATTTCATTTTTTACAAAGGAACGTTAGTGCGGATCCCTTTGAAAATTTAGAAGAATTTGCTTTGTACTATGCAGATAATTTACTGAAGTTTGCACAAAAATCCGCACAACTGTTTTCATTTAAAAATTCAAATGATAATAACCCCACTAATAAAAGCCTATGTGCGTGTAGGCTGTTATTGCTCCTACTAGGTTTTCAGATTCTCCGTGCCCTGGACAGTGGCCGTCAGGCCTGTGACCTTTATTAGCCCAAATCAGTAATTGATGTAATACAACATTGTATACAATTGCACTCTACCATCTTTTATCTGCACTAAAACCGAGTGTTACCAATCGAACCCCACGCTTTACTTTACAGCCAGAGATGTAAAATTTCACAAAACTTTCAATTTATGAAACCTTCATCTTTAAAATTTCATGGAACATTTGAAATTTGTGAACTTTTTTCTTTGAAATTTCATGGAGCATTAGAAATTTGTGAAATTTCATCTTCCACTTTCATACAGAGAAATTTTGTCAACCTATCACTCGGCTATCTGATTAAATTAAATGATTGGTCCAAAAAACTCAGATATTTGTTTGTACAAAAAAATTTGGTCAAATTTCATCAGCCACATCAACCATGCACCAATTTTCAATATTTTATTCATGCATTTTATTTACGATTATTTTCACAAGAGAGATCAGTAATTGGGGCATGGTACGTGCTGAGAGTCCCCCTTATGCCTTACAATTAGTTCCGAAAAAATTAATACAATAGCATCCTATCAAGTATGTTCATTGCAGATATCGCATTTACCAAGCAAAAATTCAGATAGGTTATGAAATGCCTTAGATAGCAGAAAATTCCTTAAGAACTTAAAGAAGGAAGCTATATTTCCAATGCAAAGCTATTTCTTAATATTGCAGGGCAGAGCAGTTACCAGCTGGATAGCGGAAAATGTACAATTTTGCTCTGACCATTTCAGCCAAATTCTTGCGCCAAAATATTGGATGTAATACAGTGGGCGAATCGTCCTGTAACCGCTTAGTGCATAAAATTTACCATTTTACATCCTTAATTTAGTTACAATAATCTGATCATATTTCAGGCATTGCAAGTCATGTCGAAAGTGATGAAGGAGTGTTGGTATCCTCTCGCTGCAGCACGCTTGACGGCGCTCCGAATAAAGAAAACGCTGGCGAACCTCAGTGCCATAGAAGATCTCAAAGCGTAACGAGGCTCAGCTGCGCATTACTAGTCATTTCCTACTACAGTGTAAATTATTGAAAAGACAACATCATCTTTCAGACGTAGTCTCTCCTCTTAAGTTTTTTTAAACTCTTTTTTATTTCACAGGCTGTCCTGATGACTCAGGTAAGGTGTACAGTATACTTTTAATTGTAAGATTCCTGTTTCCTACCTTATCAATTTCGCCTCCCCTAATTTATTCGTGTATCGCAGTCAAGATGTTTACTAGCGGGTAAACAAGGGCTTTAATAGTACAACTATTCAACATATTAGGAACTAAATCTGTCAATCGGTATTGGATTATCGAAATTTTTTTACAGAGAGATGTAGTATTGAAGCTACCAGTAAAGAAAACCTTTAGAGCTTTCTACGTTTATACATGTTTGATAATGTACTAACAATTAATGAAAGGAAAAGCTGTCTTGCTAAGGAAGAACGCCTTATGAACCCTCAGATGTTGCCAAATATCTTCCTTTAAAATTTAAATTTTCAGGGATATTTGTGAATATTTTTCCTCCAAGTTTTCAGAGAAATTTTTTTGCAACCTGATCTAAATTACCCGAAAATTCCAAGAGAAAATATTTCCAACTCTGCTTTAAAAAAAAAAAAAAACCATTTATTTAAGGAATATTGGTAACTTTTGATTGTTCCTTCGGGGTTTTTCTTTAGCATGGCAGAATATGGCACTATGCAGTCCAGTGAAAAATTAAGTACGTAGCTGCCTCTATGTGCATTTATATTCCAAATTACGTGCTTTTTCCCTTTTTTAAAATTTTATTTTAATGTTAATTAAAATTCTTGTTATGTGACTCATTGTTATCAATCTAGGCGTTTTGTCTATTTAAAATCATTCATATTTAATTAAATGAGCCAATTAGAGGGATTCTTCAATATTTTCCAAATTTATATCATCATTTTTTTCTTTGTTTTCTCCTGGTGCTGATATAAGAAATCAAAAATTAACTTGGAAAACCCTGAACCATCAGTTCAAGTGCCCAGAGATAGCTTCAAGCATTGTGCACATCAAATTAATTTTTCTATGGATGCCTTAGGCAAAATTGTGATTTTTTTAAGTGCATATTTTTATACTTTTGAATGTTTGACAAGTTTTTATACTGTTATATTTTTCAAGTCCCATCGCTTGCGCATTGATCCCCTCCGTTAAATGTTTTTTTTTTCTTTCAAAAATTTTGCGTGCTATTTTGGTGGAAAGCATACCTATGCTTTAATAACATTCTTTAGGAGTTGTTTCGTTTGTATGCATTTACAGGTCTCAGCAATCAAGTTTCGATAGAAAACAAGTAGATTCCCAATTTACTAACAAAATTTTTAAAATATACAGACTATTCAAGATGACCTAAGTTATTTCTGAACCAACTATTTCATTATTCTAGTATTTGAAAATCTTGAAGCTTGCTGTTAGCAGAAAATTATCTTTAATCATCAGTTTAATGGCATCTCACAGTGTTCTACACAATTTGTGAGAATTATTTTTTTCACTGTGTGGCTGCGGAATATATTTTGTTATTGGAAACGGTCGACATTCAGCCTTTTAGTGTACATAGGCAGTCAAATTGAGCGTAAAGTTGTGCTATTAGAGTCCCAGTAGTTTTTAATATTCTTAGTGTACAAGTATTTTGTAATTCAGGTTTTTTCTTTTCTTTTTTTTATCATTGTAAATAATAACCAAAATGTGTAAGTTTTTCTTTTTTTTTGTTTTTGTTTTTTGTAAGTCAGAAAATAAGTAACTGTAAATTTTATAAAAGTGGATTTGTTCCATCTTTATATTTTGTTCCAACTGGATTCCTAATTCAGAAAACATAAGGAAACAAAATGATTCCTGATGGCAGAGCGCACTCAGGGAAATGACAGCAGCAATTATACTGCCACATGCTCAGGAAGTCTTATTTGTCACTACATATTATTAAGTCCTTAAGCAGTCAGTAACTCGTTGTTACTTTAATTTTAGTAGGCAGCTATCTACCACCAGGCAGCAAATTCAAAGGCCGGAGGAAGAATTCGCTGATTTCCTACCACGGAGTGTTTGCTATCATAGTTTTTTCACCATTCATTCTACACTCTTCAAACATTGTAAAAGTTGGGGAATCAGAGAGATCCCCTTTACTTCCGAAATTAGGAATTTCTAGACCTGAAAATTACTTTCCTCCCAATTTCAAAGCTCACCTGAAAATGATTGATTTTTCTTTTTTGCAAATAAGGCGTAAGTTTTTCCGAACTCAATTTACTGACACTTATTTTTAATATTCCCTAAAATTTGTCAGTTGAGTAGTGTGTTCTATCTTTTCATCTGCTGTAGCTATAGTTAAAACCCATGACTTCGAAAGTAAAAGAGGAATTTGAAGTATTTAAAGGATGCTTTCTTTCCCTAAGTAACTACGCCAGTAAACCGAACGAGTTCCGTACCTCGCGGGCTATGTTCTTTGCCCTGACGTAAATTGTAAGGATTTTTCTGACGCCTTTTAATGAAGTTTGCCAATATCAATGTTCCTCTCAGTAAAACTTATGTAGAATATCCTGTTGATTTTTGCTCAAATGTAAGTATCATTTTTCCCAATGATAAATATTCAGGTGCCATTCGCTTTTCGTCAAAGTGGGTATTTCTCTCTTTGAAGAAAAAGCTTTTTCACTTTTGAAGTTTCGCCATCAATTTTTGAAGATTCCTAGACTTAGATATTGGTTAGTTAGTGAAAAGGCCGATCTAAGAGCATATTGGTGTGTTTGGTTTGCTAGTGCATCACGCTAATGAAGCTAAATCAACTGTTGAACAATGGTTTCACTGTTTAGAATATGATCTTATCTGAAATCTTTTGAGACATTCCTGGTTTTTTTTATCCGTTTATTAAGAGACTATCCTCAAGAAAATATCCGTGTCTAATGCACCACTTACTTTCAAAAATAGACTACTCAGAGGTTGAAACTGTTTATTCATATTGATTGGTTTGCCTCTAAGATGATCATTTATCTTTTAGTAGAGTACAAAATCAAGGGAAGAATTTGAGTTGCATTGGTTGTAAACATGGAGGGTCATTGATCCATTCTGACACATTGACTGCTGCGCTGGGCCTGAAGGTCAATATTTTTCGAGTATCGCTTCACTGTCAGGACACAGAATTTTTGGGGCACTCCACCCTAATGTCATAGAATTTGCTTATGCATAAAACTTGCATCAGTGGCTCTTTCTTGCAAAAAATTGAGAGTACATGTAGCTCCGCTGTACTTCTGCTCTGCATTTGCTTAAACACTTACAAATTTAGAAGGCCGCGCGTTTCGGAGCAGAATGATTTACACTTTAGTAGTCAACTTGTTAAGCTATCAGAATCATCAAAATCCAGCTGCTGTGCATTTACTTCAAAATTTTGTTGAAAAGTAAACACTATTCAAAATCATGAAAACACTTTCTTTGTAAGATTGCGGAGCCTAAAAATGAGAACGTCCACGTTCAATCAGAAAGATCTCATTTAAGCATATCCTGAACTAGGAGGTGGTGAGAAGAGAAATTGACTACGTAGATTTAACACTGGCCAACTTGTCAAAGTAAGGTCAAAATTGTACTTTTAATGTCAGGACTGCGTCCTAATTGTTCGTTTTTTGATTGTGCTACTTTAGACCCCCTTGCTTGATCAGGATGTGGTATGCTGTTAAGTGATTAGAAGTCTGAACTACATCCAGAGACATCATTGCGTTTTTTCTATCTTTGCGTCTAGGAAGAATTAATATTTTTGTTGCGAGTGAATCATTTTCTTAGACGGCAAAACGAAAGAATTGCGCGTGTAAAGGTTCCAAACAGTACATTTCTTTTATCACCTCCTCCGATAAATGGCCATTACTCGAACAAATTGTAGCTACCAATTTTTCAATCACTGTACGATTTTTTGTTTACGTTTAGTTTTTTGTAAACTCTCTAGCTAGGCATCCTGTACATACTTTAGTGTTGTAAAAGACTTCGATTTCTAGTTATTTATATTTTTCATCCCTCACATGTGAATTATCCATTATGATTTCCCCCCTTGTAAATTTAGTTTCAAAACCAATTGTACCTCTATGATTTTTTCGCTCATTTTCTATACCCTTATTTTTAATTTATTTTTTGATAATTTGTTGTAGAACGAAGAATTATATATAACATTTATTATTTTTTACAAAATGACTAAGTTGGTAGTTTTTATTTCCTCTTCTTTTTTAAATGTATTAGTGTTACACGTAGAACATTTCACATATTTTTCAGAATGTTAACTTTTTTATCATTTTTCTCTATCCATGTAAATATTTACAGTACTTCTCAGATTTGTCAGTGCATAAACTGTTCATCCTCTAATTTTCTATCTTATTCTTGCTGAGGTCAGTGAAAACTATCAAGAGTCATTCTGTCATTGCAGCTTTCCTTTTAATGATGTTAGAGAGAGCAATGAATAACAACTTGTGCTCAGGACCTCCCAAGCAACGATTTACAAGTATACCAACACTAATCTCTGAAATAATTTAATCAATCTTGAAATACAGTGAGATCTCAATTTATAGGATTTTACGAGACTGACAAATTGAGCCGTTAAACCACTGAATCTGTCAATTCAAGCTAGCTTAAAGCTCTTGAAGGGATCAGAAGGTCGATCCGTTGAATGCCACCCAATAAATTGAGGTCTTACTGTATAATCAAATCAAATTTGTTTTACCCTTCTTCTCTGTGGCACAAATATGTCATTTATCCTTCACATTATTATTTACTCAAGAGAAGTATCTCTGTTCAAGGGTAGTTGAAGAATTTGTCTGTTTTTTTATTTGAGAACAAGCTGATGAGTGAAACATTTGAACATAGAATTTTGCCTGGTTAATTTCCTCTCTCTCAGAAATTCTGTTGAAAATAACTTGAACTGTACCGTTAAATGATTCTTTTTGTCCTTGCTAAAATGCGATCAAAATCAAACTCTCATCTTTATCGCACTAAGGCTATTGCAGAAAAATGGGTTTTTCACATTATTCCTTTATTTCTCTCAAATATCTGGTAATTTAAACTAAGAATCGAAAAAAATAAGCCAGTGACAAAAGAATGGACAGATAAAGTTTTGAGTAGTTTCTTTTACACCGAGAAATTACGACCAGGTAGATTCAGTGAGAATTATCAGCTCAGTTTCAAGAAATCTAAAGTAAAACTCTGGAAAGGAGTGTCCAGCTCAAATTGTTTAAATCTTATTTTGTCAGGTAGAAGTTCAAATTGTTAAAGTTTTTTTTTCTATATATTTAGTCTAGTCGGCTTCAAGGAAGGCAAGTCCATCCTCCCTTAGAATGACCTCTGGAAATTGTGTTCTTTCAAGGTTTTGTCATTTGAAGGAAGATATTTTATTACAAGCAGTTATGTCCGAGAGAGGTGGTTTTTTCGGTCACCGTGCATAAAATTAATTGATGTGAAATTCTCATACTAGAGGGTAAGAAACTTGAGTGTTTGCAAAGATTTTGCCCTACTGTTAGCTTCTTGATTTTGTGCAGAGGTGGATTAGTAGCTGAGCCAATTAAAGTGACATCCGCTTTCAGTTAGCAAAGGATTATGTTCACAACATTAGGAAATTTGATACTGGATTTTCAATTTGCATCCTGCTCAGAAGGCCGGAAGAAACATAGTATCAAATAATATAAATATTTAGCTGGTGCCAAACTTATTGGCACTGTGTGCACAGTCCTTTTCCACACAGCCATAACTAGCACCATTGCAAGGCAATTTTAGCAGCTCTGAAATATCTCTGCAGTCTTGTCCTGATATGCTGTAACAAGTGTGTAAGCAAACAGCTGCTTAGAAAATTTTGCTCAAATGAGCTTTTGTTCTGCACCACAAGAATGTTCGGTTTGATATTAAATGTTATGCACGATGACAAACTTACCATTTCTCCAATGAAACAACTTG
Organism: Bemisia tabaci; assembly: GCF_918797505.1. Classification (NCBI taxonomy): domain Eukaryota; kingdom Metazoa; phylum Arthropoda; class Insecta; order Hemiptera; family Aleyrodidae; genus Bemisia; species Bemisia tabaci. The sequence goes on along the minus strand of NC_092802.1, from coordinate 10,116,037 downwards.
TGCGTTAAACCGCCACTATTATTAGAAGTAGATATATGCACTAACCCTAATACGTGTAGCAATTTTTATGCATGATTACTTTGCATTAATACTTCTTGGTATTTTCGTGTCTCTGTTATGAGTGTTTCTCATTGTTCTTTGCCGTTTATTATGATTCATACTTTAATTTATGGTCTGTTTCTTTTTTTATGTTAAAATTGTGGTACATTTCTCTTTGTAAGTGTTTCTCTTGAAAAAAAAAACAGCACTGTTTCTTTTGTATGCTTGACAGATTTAGACTTGTTTTGCCTGATGCTCATTTGTATCCTAGCTGAGCAAACAAGGGGTGTCCTACCATCAGATAAAATATAAAAGATCAATATCCCACGATATTTTACTCGGTCATCATTTTTTTATTTGTTCTATTGCATTAAACCGCTGTGATCTTTCACAAGTAAATCAATGGCACCCAATTATTCTATGCTCATTAATTCTATGCTACTGATGATTTCGACAGGCTTGAGTGCATCAAACTGCATCAAAATTCCATTTTTTAATTCAGGACAAATATCGATTAATTGTCAGACACCCCTCTGTTTTTCTCAGAACTACCGCTATGATCGATTTTTTTAATGTCTGTGCTGTTTTCAAATTTTTGTAATCTCTTTATATTGCTCGATGTAAAAATTATCATCATATGGGGTTAAAATGAAGTGCTGGTCAAAGTGGATCAAAATGTATGCTTTTTTCGAAAAGGGGGAAGAAGTCAAATAAAGTTGTAGGTTTTACCTATCAATAATCATAGCAATTTGTATATTAGCCTTCACAAATTAAGAATGTATTCTTGCTTTGGCCTCAAAGTTTAGAACTAAAAATATTTCCTCTTTCAAAGATTGCTGAACTGAAGTGACGCACAGCCGAAATTTATACTGCATGCTCCCCTCTCAAGATACAAAAATGACAAGTTCTCATTTTTCCTTGCTTTCTAGAAAACAAATATTTATCAAATATCTCAGATTTCAACTCCGTATCTTTTAAATTCCACTTCTAGTTTTCCATTTGAAGAAGTATTTTGAACCTCCAAATCTTAGTTTTCACTCGACCTTTTTCAAATCCCATAGTACGTTTTTTCTTCCCTCTTAACGTTCTAAAGTTCAGCGTCTTTCTCAAAGAACAGATTTTTTAGTTGAAGGTCCATCATTTTATATTCTGTATCTTCAATTTTTATCGTGCAATATCGGATCATTTTTATTTTTATAAATATTTTCATTTTCTACTTCGTTAACTAGTTCAAAATAGTTTTCACATTCGAACAACTACAATTTAAATTTTTTTTTTTTTCAAAAGTTTTACACCTGTGCTCATTAGTGGTGCTATTTTTTTTATGAAACCCAGTAATACGGACTCAGATTTTTTTAAAATCTTTATTCAGCGTTTCATTTCCTGTTCTTCAAGTTTCAAAAAGCAAGCAGCACAAACTTATTTCATTGATCAAACTGTTTCATGTAAATGAAGGAAATCTGATTAAATCACAGTTTCAGCAAAAGTTGGTAAATGTACTTACAACTTAAGTACAACAACGGCACTCGCTGGCCTATCCGGTTTTTTGTGCACTTAATTCTTTTGACGCTACATAAGAGGGCCCTTGTATCAATGAGTGCAATCTCTAAATTCTTCTGTCGTAAATGTTCAGTTTAACAGCCCAACTTATCTTTTCTTTTTGTTTTAAAATTTGCCAGAAAGTAATCCAACCGATGCTTTTTCCTTTCTTTAAACTAATCATGCAAAAGTAATTACTCTAACTCATAGATGCATAGTCCTTAAATTTTATGAAATATTTAATGCATCCCTCTTTTAAAATCATAATTTTTTCTATATTATGACAAAATGCTAAATATTATCTGACTTTCCTTCGTCTGCAGTCTTAGTGTTTGGTATTGCAGATTTGAGTACCCAGTCAATAACAGATTTACTTTTATCTCATCCTTGACTTTGACCTGAGAGAAATTTTTTCAGGAATTGTAAATCTTATGCAAAACTATCTTTGTTAGAAATCAAAGTAATAATATTTATTTCCGGGTACATAATTGTGACTGTCCTCAGGGGAAACGTTTTTTGCGCGAAAGAACTGGAACCTGAGTTATTGATATCATTGTATAGAGGAGTCAATCGCTAAAATTTTGGCATAAGAATGCTCAAAATTTTCAAAGTAAATGTAAGTTAAAACAGACCTAAGTTGTTGGCTCAAGATACCCAATCATGATAAAAATTATTCAAGGTTTTTTCTTCCAAGTGTAGGTCTCAGAATGCTCCTATAAAAATGCAACTCAATTAATTAACTAAACCTCGAAATTCTTTGAAGTATTAGAGAGCGTTTCTTGTTCAAAACTTGTATACAGATATGGCCTGATCATCCAACGATACCTGCATTTCAAAACTGCGGTTGAGAACTGAAGTCCCCCTCCTCTGTGGATGGTCCAATGTAAGATGACGAATCTTTTGCAAATATCTGGGTCAAAAAGTTAGGTATATTTTCAAATAAGAGTCAAATAATTCCTACCTAATTTTGATATACACACCCATTAATGTTGCAACAGAAATAAAGTAGAATTGAAGAAAAAATGAATAATGATGAGAAAGCAGGAACTAAAGCATCAGAAAAAGAACCTCTCATCGGTCAAACCAGTGTAAATAAATTACCTATCATAATCGTCGTCATACTTTCTTTTTTTTACTCAGTATTTTTACGAACCTTGTTATTAAATTGTTGGCTTTAATTTAAATTTTGAAACTTTTTGTTCAAATATAATACATTTTATGCATATTTTTTCTAACTTGTTTGTTGAGAGAAGAATTTTTATAACTAAGATTAGGTTTTTTCTTTCTTTTTTTTAAAAAATAAAAATAAAATCAATATTGTAAAATTACTCCTTTTTTTAAAGTAAGATGATTGAATGCACTTTTTTCGTATTTCCTCCCAATTACAGAATTTTCAATAGGTCAGCCCCACAAAAGTAATAAAAGGTAGCTCAATAGATTTTATAACGTTTGTATGATAGACTAACATTTCTTGTATACTTGACAAAAGTCTCTAATCTTTAAGTATAATTGAAGTAATCTTAATTTGCTAGACGTAAGTTTTTTTAAAAGAAAAATATTTTACTGCATAGTTTTCTATCTTTCCTCTATTCAAGAGTATGCCTCTCTATTCGATGAATGTTTCACTTGAAACTGCCGTAAGTCAAGCGTTTTACGTGAAAAATTCATGCAACTTGGTACAAAATGTAGAGTGTAGCAGTTTTTTTGGTTTGACCCCCCCCCCCTCCCCCTTCAACCTGAGCGTAATTCATCTTTCAACTATGTCAGTTATGTAGCATTAGTTTTAACCCATCCTGAACTCTAAACATACGCTTGCAATGTATTGCCTTGATAGGAATGCAGCTATCAATTTAATTTCACTGTAAAATGGTTTTATTTCCCTACTAGTAAGAGGATTTAATGTAAAATTGTATAGGGCTTTACTTTAACTGAGCGCCCAGTGATGAAAAAAAATGTATGAAAAGTTGCATGAGAATAATAGACACGTTAAGGACAGTATGATAGTGCTGTGCTTAGGAAGATAGCTGTATTAGGCTTTGGACGTTGCCAGATTTCCTTTAACATAACCCAAATTTTTTTGGGAATGTATCAATATTTTTCCCTGAATTATTCAGAGAATTTTGTTCTCAATTTGAACTAGAGTATCTACAAATTTAAGAGAAAATTACTCATGACTTTCTTCAATTACTAATGTTTTATCAGAAGAAATTTGACAACCATCGGATTTTCATACAGCGTTTTTGGGTGAAAAAAGGTGAGAGATCAGTTGAAAAATGAATGGCTGATTTTTCTCAAGGTGACTCCAGGCATTATTTTGGTTTAAATTAAACTCTTTATGATTTACATCTGTATTTGATTTTTACTTTGGTTTTTTCAACAATTTGGAAGATATAAAGACAGTAGATTCTTGTCTTGACACAATGACAAATTTCCAATTCCCACGCACTCGGTAATGAGAGCAAGAATCTAGTGAATGAAAACCCCTCTGTTTAATTAACGGCATCCAAAAATGGAATAATAGATTGCATTCCGCAGAAGGGATTCAATGTGATTAGAGATTATCCAAAATCGTGCAACCCCTTTTGCTTTAATAATTGCTAAGTATATGTATAGTAATGGAATGTATACAATGGGTTTCCCTTAAAATTAACCATTTTTTGGCAAAGAAAAAAAAAAACAAAACAAAAGCCATATTCCATTCTAGGCATTTACTAAGTATAGGGATGAAGTTGTGCGATTTTTTTAACACTGAAATCGCGTTGGTTCCTTTCTCCTGAATGCAGCTCAAATGAAATTATTTTGAACAGACTTTTGCTTTCATTCTGAAATATTTCTAAGTTTGATAATGAATTTCTAAGTCAAGTATTTATTACCTGTAAATGCTATTTCACTCGATTGATCAGAGCACAGTCCTACCGTTTGAAAGATATGAATAGAAGTACTTAATGCCTGGATTAATCTAAAACTTTCTCACCATTTTAGAAAAATATTGCTGTGAACTACACCACCAAATCAATTACTCTGATAGCCGCATAATATCGATCAAAGCCTTGCAAAGAATTTACTTCACCTCTTAGAAGCACATAATCTCTTAAAGTTCGTCGCTAATTATTTCATTAAGTCTTCTACTGGATTGAAAAAATATTTTGATATTTAAAATTAAACAAAGAGTTGTTGTTGGTCATGATAGCAGGATTCAGCACTAAGGCGCAGGTCTTGAGTCATTGCTTTTTAATTTTGCCGCAGTTAGGTGATAGTTTTGTAGTTAGGTAAGGTACTTGGTATTGTACAAACTTGGTACCTTTTTTTTATTTTTTAAGTTTGTGGTTAATGTACTAATGTTATTATTTTTTATTTATTAATCTTTGTTTTTTTTTTTAAATATTTTCTTTGCTCTTCTCCTTGTTTTTGTACCCTCTCAGTTAAATCTTAACTTTGCGAAACAGGTTTTATTTTATCATGGTACCTACTCCTTTTTTGAATTTTGTTGTTGTAAATAATGTTACATCATAATTAATACAATACAAATACAGTTTTTGCCTTTTTTATACTCCTGTCTTGGTGATTTATTTTTGTCGTGCTATTCAAGAATTTCAAACACTCTATTTCAGTGAAAATTCTGATTCTAAGAATGTGAATTGGACGTATTTATGCGAAAAGGAGATATGTGGAAGTGGAAAGATGGGGTGTGCTCGTTAGTGGTCGGGCCATAAGAATGAATGGGGAATATAAAGCGCCAGTGACGTCAGCGGCGACGATGGAGACTCCGAGCCGCGGATCCGTGTCTTTAACTCATGAGCCCTGTCCACAACGCTCTCTTGCCATGCCCGCGGCTCATGAGTTAGCATATTTTGGCGCTTAGCTCCTTTTGATTTAATGTCAAATCCCGCTTCTCAATTTTCTCAAAAGGAGCTATATCCACTTTTACATTGTTTCTTATGGCCCAACTAACGAGCACACCCCATCTTTCCACTTGCACATATCTCCTTTTAGCATAAATACGTCCAATTTTGAATAATCGTTTGAATCTCTTTTTTCTTCTTCAACATTCAAGCAATAACTTTTCATGAAATTTTTTTTCTAAAGATAGTACCTAGGAAATCAGATGTATGAGATCATGCCATAAAGTGGAGCACATTTTAGACTGACTATAAGTCTGAGGAACCGAAAAATATTTGGGAATTTCATTTGGTCATGGAAATCGGGAAAAGTCATGGCATTCCACAAGAAAACCTGAAATTTTGACAAATATTGAAATTTTCAGTCTGAGAAAACATTCCAATCAATCAGGTCTCAAACTGTATTTAATAATTACTAAGTGTACTGTAATAAGTATACTAAGTCCCAGTTTGGTTCTGGGTCCAAAATTGAATAGAGGACTAAGAAATGTCTTCTACGGAATTGCAGTGCCTGTCAGTTAAATAATTAACACCTCAAGAAAAAAAGTTTCGCATCGTCCTGTCATTTGTGGCGGCATTAAAGCCAACATTTTTGAATTTTCAGTTCTACACGTGCTAATTGTAGATTTAAGAGGTCAAGGAATTTTGATCACTTTGGTTAGAGAAGACTTTAGAAAGCCATGGAATGGACCACTAGACAAGGTACGAATTTCAGCATTCTGATACATGATTCGTAACTAAAATTTCACGTAGAATACGACGCGCACAACGAAAATTACCGAATTCAACCCCTTCCAAAGATATTTAACGATTCTTGATACGTGAATTCAAACCACCCGCTCATGAAAACTCAATTCTCTACGTGATTCACATCGCGCGCTGAATGTTATTATGACAGTCTCTGCTATATAAAAATCTGGCAACCTCAATCTTGACGCTTTGGCTCGGCTATAGCAAATTGCTCACCTATAGTTTGAACAACACATGGTGGGAAATGAACATTGCTCGATTGAGAAGCTTTCTGAAACCGTTGTAGTGGGCGATTTGACTCACGTAGAGTTTTGAGTTTCTTGAGAGCGGGCAGTTCAAATTCCTCGTAACCAATGTGAAATAAAAACGATAATATCTTCGTTAGGAATTAGTTTCAGTAATTTTCATTGCGCGAATCGTGTTCTACGTGAAATTCTGGTTAAGAAACATGTATCAGATCGCTTAAATTCGTACCTTGTCTAGTGGTCCATTGTCTCCCGCCGAGTCTGTAGACAACTTGTATTCTGCTGTGCCAAGATAGAACGCCGTATGAACCATTAGGCTCCGCCATATTTTACAAATCACAAATTTAGTGAAATTTTCACGGTTTCAGGACACCCTGCCAACGATTCTTTGTCCGCGCACCTGTTTCGTCGAGTAGTTTACGTCCACGCGTAAAATGAACGTATTTCTATCAAACGGAACTATGTGCATTGTGACATGAGCCCTGTTATGCATGTATTCGTATGGATCTCGGGGCTCATGGCTTAATGCACATAGTTCCGTTTGATAGAAATACGTCCAAATAAATAACGGCGACGTGGTCCAAGCGTTTGACAATATCGAAATGAGGAAATTGAGAGAGAAGGAGGTGTTGTTTCGGTAACTCATTTCTTAAATGAAATGTTACTTTATTCTTTTGATTTCTTCTTTTCAAATTGTCATCGGCGAATATTTGGTTTTACTTCTAGGTATCCTTAAAATTTTCGATATAAAATACACCTCATATAAATATATACCTTTTTTTAAAATGAAAATAAGACTTCGTTTTAAAAACATTTTCCAAGCGATGGCATCGATAATCGTGCTACATCATGCTACACTACGTCCAATTTTGAGCGTTTGGTTGCGCATAGGTACACCACGCTGCTGCACATTAGAAGCACAAAATATAGGTAAAAGAAAAAATTAAAGTGCTTCAGGATTTATTAAATTTGACACGGAACCTCCTTAAAATTTACACAGCAGGGTAGGATGGGGTCAGTCCGCCACTTTTTTGCCCCAAGATTTTTCCTGAGTTCCCTAATTTATGGATGAACTTGTTTGAATGCTAGGAGTGATCTTTGGACCTTTGACTATGCACAAAAAAAAATTGGATACTTTAGGTGCATTTTCCCCCCCCCCCTTTTTTGAACCTTTTTTTTTTAAAAAAGAAAGTGGCGGAGTGACCCCACGAGTAGGGTCAGTCCGCCACATTCTTAGGGTCAGTCCGCCAGTGCTGGGGTCAATACGTCAGTAGCAAATGAAGACATGAGAAGTGCTGGAAAAAACAATTTAATTAAGAAAAATGAAGGAAAACAAACATATCTGAACTCAGAACTTCAGTCAGTACAAAAAAATCTATAACTATAAGAATGAAAAGTTAATTTTAAAGGTGTAATAAATTTCAAAATTTGAATTTTTTTTTTTTCAAAAAAAAGTCAAAATATTAATAAAAAGTCGGTGGTTTTGAAATTGAACTACAAACATATAAAGGACTAGCCAGTGTAGCAGCACCTAAACCTAAAAAGGGGTCACTTAGCCAGTAGCAGAATGACCCTCGGCGTCACTGGCGGAATGACCCCATCCCGGCTTCGCTGCACAAAATTGTTACCTGGCATGACAGAAGTAAAGATATTTCAAAGATCAAAAACGGAATCAATAGCCTTGAGTGAGTAGTTTACGATGGTGTACTTACCAAATTTCGATCACCAAACCACCAAAGTCCAGACGAAAAGTTCCAAAAAAGAAAAAAGTTACGATCGGGAGCAATTTTAACACCTGCGCCTGTAGGTTAGTTGTAAACAAATGAATCATGCATGGAACAACATATAGTAGACGAGCACTTCCAACTGCTTACTCCCATGCTTTGAATTTCCCAATTCGACCACCGCTAAGGGCGCTACGGTCAACTGGCGGACTGACCCACCCTGGCGGACTGACCCCATCCTACCCCACACATCATATTTTCCTTTTAACACATATTTTTTTTTTCATCAATTTAATTGAGAATAATCCATGCAAAGTGTGCAAACATTTCAAAATCATGAGTTGAAAAACGCTGACTCCGCGAGTTTAGATATTAGAGCCTCACACGAAGCGGAGCGGTGTGCTGCCTGCGCAAAACGCGCACTGGCGCCTTCAAACCTAACTGGATACTTCTCGCATTGCGCAATGCTTAGAGTATCTCCTTAGGTATGAAGGCGCCAATGCGAGTTGTGCTCTGGCCAGCCGGCTGCCGCTGCCCTGTAGCGTGCCGCAAGCAACTATTTCACAACAGAGGTGTTGCACAGTATCATTCGAAATTGAATCAAACATATTAAGGATGACAGGTATACAAAAAGAGAGCGGTATAGTCCAAAAACTCACTGAGTCCCATGCAGCATCCGTACTTTACAACGTTCCAGTATAATTTTTGAATTTCATTAGAGGAAAAGTGACTCAATTTAGGCAGGAAACATTCTTGAGTATACCGTCAAGAAGATTTTATTTCGAATCAAGAATAAAATAGCAAGAGGATTTCTCCTCCGTTTTTTTAGAGGATTTCGTTCGCAATTATTTGCTCTAAAAATTCCAAAAATTTCGAGAATAAATAATCATAACTTTCTTAAATTTTTTTTCAGTGCGCTCCTGTCGCTCCATCCTCTTCATAGAGAAAAAAAAGAGGTGTTTGCATTTTGGGCATCTTGGAATTTTTTTGATGACGTAGTAGGTCGGTACGGCGACTTTTATCATCGATTTCCGTGGAAATGGTGTAGTTTATGGAAAAAATGCATTCTACATAAAGTATTTGAAATTATATCATGAGTTGATTTAAGCAAAAAAATCGGGAGTTATGGTCCATTTTTCATACTTCGAATTCCGGATTTTGCTGACCAGGTTGTACCAACCTACGTCACAGGGTACACAATCCTCAAGATGCAAACACCTTTTTTTCTCTATGCATTCTCGTGACGGCACTGCGCGTAGAACCTTGCAACTTCTGAATGAGTCTCAAGTGACTTCACCTTCCAAAATGTCTGACAATCGAGGTTGTCACCGGAGCCGTTTGTGGTAGGTGAACATTTGAAATTGGCGAAAATCGAGAAACGAGGCACAGTGGATCGAGTCAATTTGAAAGGTCGGACATGAAATTTTTGACTAAAACTGCAAATTTTGATGTTTAATTCGTCACATTACGAACTTTAAGGGGTGGTTCGGGAAGAAAATTTCACGAGGAAACCAATGGAACCGCTTTTAGGTTCTAAAAGTTTTGTATAAACGGAGTTATGAGCTTTTAAAGTTTCAATATTTTGTCCGACCTCTCCTATTGACTCGATCCACCGTGCGACGCGAGATTTGAGTCGTGCCCAAAGTGGAATTCTGCCGTGCTGAGGAAAAACGCCGTATGAGCCTTCAGGCGTTGCTACATTTCCCCTGGCAAATCACTAATTTCCAGGAGAGTTTTAGAATGTGTGTCTACCAATTTCTCAGGTAATTTTGTTTGTAGTTTTTTTTTTATTTTTTATTTTTAACATCTTTTATTAAGTAATGATACATAATATTAACAAGTTTAATATGGATTAATAAACATTAACTTTAAAATTATATTGATTTACTTAACAAAGACCCCGGAACCGCCTGGTGGCATTACATCGGGGGGGGGGGGGGGGGCTGTTAAAGGGGTAGAATTATTAATCTTATTGCCAGAAGTCTTAAAAAATGATATCTTATCTTCTACTGTTTCTTTTATGTATCTATAGGTATAGCCTAAGTTCCATTTTTCCCTACTCTCTAACATTAACTTTAATAAATTATGTGCATTAATATTTTGTTTCATTTCTAATTCTAACTTACCCCTACAATCGAAATTAAGATTACATAAAAAGAAAGCATGGTTTAGAGTGTCTATTTCGCCGCATACACAATTGGGTGTTTGTAGTTTGATATAAAACGTCTGAAAATTTCAAGGAAAAATATTCATAATTCTCCTCAAAAATTAACATTTTATCGAAGGAAATTTGGCAACTCTAGGATGTTCATACGGCGTTCTTCCTTAGCACGGCAGAATTGCAAGCTCCAAACGGCGGGTTACGTCTTCCTTTCAAACCGAATCCTAAGACGCAACACAATGAAATCAAGACAAATAATAACACATTATTATCCGGCGATTCTTGCCTACCTAGGTACGGACAAGTTTTAAATAAAAAGGGCCCACGGGCTGGCTCACAAAAGGGGGAATAATTTTGCGGGGATCCGGAGCGAGTCTGCTGTTGCCAAATCTCGCTTAAAATATTGCATTGGTCACGATGCTCCTGTCGTGCTTCAGAGAGATGTTGAGTAGAGTCCCTTTATACTGAGAGTCAAGACAATTTGAATCCATTTCTGATTGGTTCCCGTGTTTTAGGCCTCCACAGTGTCAAAAACGGGAATAAAGATTACATTTTCACCAATTGCAAAGATTATAATCTGGAATGGACCAGGGAATTACGGGTTCGGCAAGGAACAAACGGAATGAGAGGAGGAACGGAGAAAGGCATTTGAGAATGGGCCGATCAAAGATTACGAAAAACGTTCAATTTCTGTAATCTTTATTCCCGTTTGTGACATCCATGAGCCGAATTGTCTTGACTCTCAGTATAAAGAGACTCTAATGTTGAGTACATTTATACTGCCGTGCTAAAGAAGAACGCCGTATGAACATTCGAGAGTTGCCAAATTTCTCTTCATTAAACATGTATTTTTGACGCAACGTACAGCCGGCGGCCGGCTGGCCAGAGCACAACTCGCATTGGCGCCTTCAAACCTAAGGAGATACTCTAAGCATTGCGCAATGCGTGAAGTATCCCTTTAGGTTTGTAGGCGCCACTGCGCGTTTTGCGCAGGCAGCACACCGCTCCGCTTCGTGTACCTAAGGCTCTAATATTTTAACTCCCGGAGTCAGCGTTTTTCAACTCATGATTTTGAAATATTTGCACACTCTGCATGGATTATTCTCTTTTAAATTTAAATGGAAATATTCAAAATAAAAAAACTAGGTAGTAAAAAAAAACTAAGCGTTTCTGCTGTTTTGCATTGCATGAAATGAAAAGGTCAAAATGTACACTTGAAACTTAAATCCGTTGATTTTTAATAATCCAAACAATGCTACATTTTTTTTTGGATAGTTGGACAATATTCTGAAATTCGAAACTACAGTTCGGGAAAAACATTTTTGTACATAGGGAAACGAATGGTACATACGTTATTACCGAACTGAGCCAGGACTTTTCCATGCAGTTACATGTTCTTGAGATATGGAAGAATTGATTAGCATAAAAAACTGAAAATCGATAATGTTGACCAAAATTGCGCTTAGTGTTGCCCTCCTCGAAAATTTGGCAACTCACTTAAATCACATTGGCAACGACGCGAGTATAACTTATAGAGCTGGAAAATTGACAAAGAATCTATTGTGAGGACTCGCACAATAGGGCGGCAAATTAATTGACTCGAAAAGTAAAGAAAGCCGGGAAAAGCAGTAGTGAACCCCCCACCCCTCGCCTGGTTATTCCTTTCGGGGATGGAAAAATGGTTCGGAACCCTTATTTGATGTTTGCTCTTCATTTTACGATCCTGGTCCGCAATGCGTCCGGGAGCATATCTCGGTTCGGGTTCAATTATTGGTTTAATTTATTTTTCCACTCGCAATTGTTAAAAATAATAATAATAATAATAAACCAAGAGTTTCTGCTGTCTTGCATTGTATGAAATGAAAAGGTCAACCTGTACAGTTGAAGCTGAAATCCGTCGATTTTTAATAACCCAAAACAATGCTACATTTTTTTTTTTGGATAATTGAAAAACATTCTGAAATTTGAAACTACAATTTGACAAAAATATTTTGTACATAGGAAAACTAATGGTACATACGTTGTTTCTAAACTGAGCCAGGAATTTTAGCTCCTAAATGCAAAACGTAGTCCAATTAGAGAATTTGCAGGTGTTCGACATTTTGTGAGTTTCATGTTAAAGAAGAAACTACTGAGCAAACTGAGTATGATCACTGGTAAAAAAAAACCTCTTGGACCAATGCCGCGGTGCATTGACTTAAGAGTGCAAATTCTTGTCGCCGGATTTAAGAGTCTTGAACTCTTGTTTCGAGCGGATTTTGCATTGATTCAATTTCATTTAAATTCATTTTAATTAAATCCGGCGACAAGAAACTGCACTCTTGAACCAAGAGGTTTTTTTTACTAGTGTTGGTCTCTAAAATGAACAATATAAGAGGATCACCAAATGACGTAATCTGCTAAAATACATTTTGGAATGGGTTAAATGTTTCCTAATGACTTCACAAGGCGGCAGAATTTCTCACTTTAAAATATATCTTTCCACAATTTCCCATATCAGAAAGAAATTATGAGAAGTACTGCGAACGCAGCTCGCTAAGCACTCTCCGATGCAGCAATAAAATCTCCTCGATGCAAATTATTCATTTATTCTCTTCATTCAATTTATTATTGACGCTTTTACCAAGAACGAATAATTAGTTCAATAACGTTTTTCGCTCAGACGCTTTTGGGTTCATTTTCTCAAAACTTCATCTTTGCACTGACTCTGCAGTGACAGCGAAGAGGCCGTAAGTCTCAAAATTCGTCTAATCTCTTTAAGATGAAATCACTGAAATAGCAAAAACAGCACAATTCATCTTAATTGTATCAAAAGAAGACATATGAGAAATCCGTGAGTGCGCAAAAAGTGACGTTAGTCTTAGATAAAACATATTCCTCCAGAGAGCAAATGAAAACAAAGCTTTCAATTGAAATGCCACTCTTTTCTGCCATTTTCGAATCTGAAAATGTGTTCGTTGTGTGCCCAAAATGCAACTGCGAAAGCATGCAGAGGCTATCGCTTACGCCTGTCTTGCCTAATACTAGCCTAGTGTAAAAATGAACTTACCTTTTTATGTACTTGAAATAAAATTGGTCGATTTTGAATAATCTAAACGAATTCTAGGAGTCTTTCGGATGATTTGTGACATTGTGGCAAAGAACGGAGGGTTTTTCAAATAAAATTTTCTGGTCAGACGGCTGTGAACCTATTTCCTCAAAACTTCATTTTTGCACTTACGGCTCTCTTCGCTTGTAGTATGGAAGAAAATTTGCCGAATTTCCTCGAGAAAAAAATGTATTTGTGAGGAATGTTTTGCATGGTTTTCCTTCAAATTTTCAGATATTTTACATAAAATCGCAAACAAAATTGTTTGAAAAATTCGAAAAAAAAATATTTGGGGGTAAAAACTTTTTGAAGAAAATATGGCAACATCTGACGGCTCATACGGCGTTTTTCCTTAGCACGGCAGTACTGTTCCTTGAGGTAGCATGGCAGAGGGGCAGGGGAGTGTTGAAGACTGATTGTTAAACAGAACAAATGGAGACAGTTAGCGCAGGCCGAGGGTTGAGGGGTAAGGGTGAACGATAAAGAGGCCTAATTAACGAAATCAATCCTTGCGGGTGATCGGATAATTTGTATCGGGGGCAGCCTCCCTCAGCGCGAATATTTTTCAAAGTTCCCTCCCTGAGCTTTTCCCTAATTAGACTCTGAATAGAAAGCGATTTGTTCCTGCCGCTGCCCCACTCCTCCCTTCTTATGGATATTGATGACCTCAACTACTCACCTTTCACTGTTAGTTTAGTCGCCCATCGACTCAGAAACTCTTCTTGTATCGCTGCTCTGCCCTGCAAAGGAAGAACCCCGTATGCACATTCGAGAGTTGTCAAATTCCCTTCAATAAAATGTTTATTTTGGAGGAAAGCTATGAATATTTTTCCTTGAGATTATCAGGAACGTTAGGTAAACTTGCTAGCAAAATTATCTGACACATTGGAAGGAAGATATTAGTGAGTTTATCAGGAAATTCGTATTTATCAAAGGAAATTTGGCAACGCATAAAGGTTCATACGGCCTTCTTCCTTAGCACGGCAGTGCTACTCAGTTACAGGCCATGCTAAGGAAAAACGCATAAACATTCAGATGCTGCCAAATCTCCCAGGAGAAGACATTCATTTTTAAGGAAATTCATGAATATTTTTCCTTTAAATTTCTGGATATTGTAGATCAAATTGCAAACAAAACCAACAGAAAAATTGGAGGATAAACATTCACAAATTTCCCTTAAAATTCGTATTTTATCCAGGGAAATTTGGCAACGCATAAAGGTTCATACGGCCTTCTTCCTTAGCACGGCAGTGCTGGTGAGCGAGCGAGTTACTGTTGAGCGTAATTTATAGGAATACTGGTTCGCCTTCAATTGTTGCTCATGCAACACGCGCGTCCGTCGAGTACGAATAGTTGCATGCAGCGCCTTGGCTTCAACTCCGCTTGCTACTTTGCGGTTCGTAGCAAGATCGCCGTATGCCTTCTTACAGAGAAACATCATATCGATTGTTACGGTGAAGTTTCTGACGACGACAATAATTGGAAAGAACGTTGAGCGGAAAATTGAAAAGAAATCTCACAACCGGCATTAGCTGAAGCTGTATTTGTATTTTCGCAAACCGGAAGCTGACGAAAATCCGTGAGAGTCAATTGAACATATCGCACGGCAACTAATCGAATTTTTTTGCGTTCGACTTTCTAGTTTACTTTTCGTAAACTTTTCGCGGATGTTAAGTTTGACCGTCTGAATTGGAGTTAAATTACATTGGAAATCAAGGAAATATTTTTTGATCACTTACGCTCGATGAAAATACAAAATATTTATGCAAAATATTTTTTCTTCCTAGCTTATAGTTGCTTTTTATGCATAGGTCTGAAAAATAAATCAATCGCTATTCATCAATTTTAACAATTGTCCTCGGGAGAAACAACTATGGTGGAAAAACAAATCAAATATTCCAATAAAACGTATCTAAGTATATTGACACAATAAGCCTCTCATTCAATTCTCACGGTTTGTATTTTTGCCTCGCAATCATACACAACAGCCTTGCTGAAAAAGGTGTTGCTGTATACTTAATGTTGTTTATTTTGTCAGCAAATTTTGATGATAGTAAGTCATTTTTGTTTCAAATCAAAATTTAGGTATAGTTTTTCATTTAAATGAGCAATAAAATCGGATCCACATTGACCTTAGAATTGTTATCCAACTATTAATCAAAAATTACGTCGTAACATTTTGATTTCGCAGCTGAACAAACATTTAGCCAGTGATCTAATTTTTACCCTTGATCTAAGCGAGGTATAAAATCCCGATGATATCGATCGAACTTGAAAACTAGATGCGCTCACACTGAAATTCAGAGACTTTCTGGGGCTGTAAAAATGAGACTCCATGATTCCTGCTTTATTCTGGTATGTTTTAGATTATGTAATGGAAAACCTCTCAGCAGAGTTTTAAAATTGTCGAAATTGTATTATGGCAAATTCATTGATAAGTATAGTGCTCGAAAAAAATTGTATTACCATCTTTAAAATTTTGTGTTTTGTGAAAATTGCCAAAGTTCATTTTTTTACGCAGGTGTGTAGTTTAAAGATGGGACACGAATCCCAAAAATTATTTCTGTTTTATTTCTTTTGTGGATCCAACCGAAAATATCATCTATTTTTTTTCTATATGTATAACGCAAAGATTTACCGGGAAAATGAAGTGCTCCCGAGAGAACGATTAATTTCAGGAGGAATGTCATTTTTTTGTGCAGCAGCCTTTCCCGTGATCAATTAAAATCGTTCGAAAAATTCTTGTACATTTGTCAGCAAATCTGTGCGTATCTTTTTAAAGATATGGATTGAAATTGAAGCATTAACTGTGGTTTGCAACGTTGCAATCTAGGTAATTAAGCTCATTTTCGTGTGGAACCATCGATATTTAAGCTCGTTTACTTCAGGCGTGACATACAACTATTTGACCACGAGTGTAAGCATGTTGCAGCTCCGCCGGATTGAAGGCGCGTCAAACTGCGGGAATCTCTTCACAGACTCTCGCTGGCGGGACGAACGCTAAAATTACTGTGACACTTAGGAGACGCGTCATTATTTATGACTCCCTTCTAATTTTCACTATAAAAAACCAAAATAACTATCGTAATAGCTACGATTTAGAATCAGGGACCGGGGTTTTTTTTTCG
This sequence comes from Bemisia tabaci, assembly GCF_918797505.1. Lineage (NCBI taxonomy): Eukaryota > Metazoa > Arthropoda > Insecta > Hemiptera > Aleyrodidae > Bemisia > Bemisia tabaci. The sequence continues at coordinate 10,099,464 of NC_092802.1, read as the reverse complement.
GTAAAAAACAAAAAAAAGGAAAATAGGACTAAAAATAATGTGGCGACATTTCCCGTAATTTCAATTAAAATCGTTCGAAAAATTCTTGTACATTTGTCAGCAAGTCTGTGCGTATCTTTTTAAAAATATTGATTGAAATTGAAGCATGAACTGGGGTTTGCAACGTTGCAATCGAGGTAAATAAGCTCCTTTTCCTGTGGAACCCGATATTTGAGTTCGTTTACAGCAGGCGTGACATACAACTATTTGACCACGGGTGTAAGCATGTTGCATGTCGTAAATTAATTACTTAAAAAAGTATAAAACATTGAATAAGACAATGTCCATTATTCTTCCAATTAAAATTTGAAATGTCAAATGAATTGTCAATGCTGTAAAATTTGCAAAAGAATGGTATGTTGAAATAAATGACTCGGCGAGTTGCAGATTCTCAAATTTTCCGTATTATCCTAAAATGAAAAATACATCTAAATTTCTTCGGGTCAAAGTGTTTCATCCATGTTGCTAAGCATGCGCAGGCAGCTTTCACATTTTCAAAAGGAGCCTCTCAATAAATTTAAAATATAAAATTTTCCTCTCGCATTTGCTTGGTTTGAACTTAATTTGTCGTTTCCTGGGCGTAGGAACACAACTTCATTCCAAGTTTGCAAACTTGATTCAAACAATTCAATTTTTCACAAGAATGTACCTGAAGAATTTATGACACAAAAATTTCTGAAATTTGCACGAGATCAGAAGAAAAATCAGTGAAATTTTCAGTAAAAATTCCTAAGCTTCACTCGGAAAATATTCGATTAGTGAAGGGATATTTCACAACATCGAAATGTCGTTACTTTCTTTCGTGAGGGAAAAGCTGAATGGAGAATTTGCAGGTGTCTAAAGTTTGATGGATTTCGTGTTTTAGTGAAAACTATGGAGAGAACTGAGAGATACCCTTGATCCCGAAATTAAACAATTGGGTATTGGAGGAGATATGACAACATGATTTGATCCTCTAAAATACATGTGTTTTTCAATGGGAAATACCGCCCAATGACGTCACTAGGCGGTGCATTTCCTAAATTTTAAATGCATATTTGAACGTATTTCTGCTAAAAGGAACGGGCGGGAAAGAAGGAGTGTGTTCGTTAGTTCTCGCGCTGTAAGATTGCATGGGAATTATAAAGCGCCAGTGACGTCAGCGGCGACAAAAGGACCGCCCGGCTAGGTGGCTGCCGGCTCCTTCACTCATGCGCTGTTGGGGTAAGCTCACGGTTCATAAAAGCCGCATATTTTGGCGCTTAGATCCGATGGATTTAATGAAAAATCCCACTTTTACATTGTTTCACAGGCAGCCCTGTAGAGCACACCTCATATTTCCCACCCGTCTCTTCTCTGGTTCCTTTTAGCAGAGATACATCCACTTATACTATCTCCTTCATCAGACTTCAGCTCTTTAACATTGGCGGATCCAGCAGACTGGCAACATTGTTTTTCCCCATTTAAACCTATGGAGATATATCGATTCTTGAAGGGGCCAGGTGCTCCGATAAGAATCGATTATTGAACATAGGTTTATATGGAGGGAATCCGGTTTTACCGAATTGCTGGATCCGCTGCTGCTCTTCAAGCACGCTCAGATGTAGCAATAAAAAAATGTCCATGCAAATTCTCCATTGGCTGTCAAAGAAATACTCAAACATAGAAACAACTAGAAACGGGGCTAAGGCCGCAAATAATAAAAGGAAACACATAAAATAAAATAAGAAACCCGGGACGTTTCGCAGGGATCACACCCGCATTTTCAGCCGGCAAACAAAAAATTAAAGGAAAAGACACTATGAGCCTACTCAAGTGAGCTTTTTACTCAAATGGGTCTATGTACGATTTTTAAAACATGAATGCCTTTTTAAGAGTTCCTTTACTTATATTCATTCGCTGGTGTATGAATCCGATCGTAAGGGTGACCCTGATGGTGATCCTGAGGGCGACCTTCGCTGAGATGATGTTGAGGAAGATCTGAAATAGTTCCTCAGAGACTGACCGAGGCTTACTTGCTGGAACCACGTTTTTTTGCCATTAGATTTGTTAGACTGACCACGACCATTCGATCGCGACGAGGACGCAATGCGTTTTAAATCACACGGCGTGTAACTCACTTTCAAATCGTCGATTATCACAGCGGGTCTCGCTTCAGGGTCAGAGATGTAGTAGTCTGTCTGGAACTCAAGCTGAAAGATTTTATATTACACTGAGAAAAATTATTTTAGATTTTACCATACTCAGACACAGTGATCCGAGTATAGTAATTAACACCAGATTGTATGGTAGCATTTACAATATTGTGTTAAGAATTACCTGAATTCTGGTGAATACTACTATAATTCTGGTCATTTTCACTACATAGTATCACTGTGTAAAAAATTAAGTAGACTTATAGTAGCCGTTACCATACCTTTTTTTCAGTGTAGATGTAAGCAGTGGCGTGACCCGTGACGTGCTTTGCAATATATCGATTGATCTGCCATTTAAACCTATGGTAAAGGATCGATAAACAGTGCGTTTGCAACGACACCTTGATAATCGATTCAGAACCAATTTTGTATCTTAGAGTTTGGGTAGAGCTAATTACTTTAATTTTTCCAAAAACTACAAAATCTTTCGATAAAACTCACAATTATTACAGGTGCACTGAAAAAAAAAACACATTGGATCTGGAGTCCAGACTCTTAAAAGCATCGACAAGAAAAAGTGCTCTTGATTCAATCAGAATCTAGCTTAAATCTAGAACCAAACCTCTTAATTTAAGCGGATTTCGTTTTGATTCAAGCAAAAATCCGATCGAATCAAGCGTATTTTTTCTTATCAATTTATCCAAGAGTCTGGACTCTAGATCCAATGTACTTATTTTCCAGCGTGTACATTGATTGATTTTCATATCGACGGTGAAGCTACAGCAGGAAAGCGTATCTCGCTTGCGGAATCTCCAAATCTATGCTTTCGTTTTATTTTATCCAAGGAGGAGACTCTAAACGAGGGAGGGAGGGGTACTGAAGTGATGCTTAAGATTTAGACGAAGTGATCTCGATCACATTTTAATAAATACCTACCCTGAATGGCTGTGTAACGTCAATGGTAACCGCAGCTGAGAACGATTTTCCTCCTTTGAACCGGTTATCTGCTTGTATGGACCAAAGTGATATCGATTTGCTGCTCGTATGTAGGCGGATGTCAAGGGACGACCTCAGTTTTATTTGGAAGAGCTGAGTCAATAATAAACAGAACGGATGATGCTTATGCATGAAATATTGAAGAAAAAACAATTAAACGCCAGTTGTCAAATGTTTACTGCTAAAAGCATTCAAAGTATTATATTTTTCGTGTCAATAACTGTACAATAAAATTCGGGGTTCGTTATGCAGTAGGCTGACCAAGAAAATTTCAGGGATGTGATCCTATCACAATACAAATCAACATCTTGCCAGATAAAAGCACCAAACTATTGTTGCAAATTTCGATCTTCATATTAGCAGTTTTACTAATTTACTTCCCCATGAATAAAGTTATTTTAGTATCAATGTAGGTATAGCATCCCGTTGAAGATTTTTTGGCAATAGCAATTTAACTGTACAAAGCGGTTCTTTCGTACTTTCTTCGAAAAATAAAAAAAATTACAATTTCAGATAACAATAAATAGTCCAGTCAATTTAGCTCTAAATAAGGGTCATCTGGGAAAATCCATATATAGAAGGTTTTTTTGCGGAAACATGTTGCATTAGGCTACCAGAACAACATATCAAAAGTTTACCAAAATCGGCCGTCCGCTAAGGCCGCCATCTTGAAAAAAGGGGGGGCGGGGGGCCAAAATACGCCGCCGGCGACCGGTTTTTAGCTTATATCTTGAAAAATATCGATCCTACGGAAAAATGTCACTGAACCTTTTAAAAAGATCATAAAATTTCCTATTAGAAACACTATACATTTATCAAGTTGCGACTTCTGGTTCGTGAGATATGGCGGTAGTTTCCTGCGGCTAGGAAAGTCAAATCTTGCGAGAAATCACGTTTTTTCAACAAAATCTGTAATTATCTTAAAAACGGCGAGTCTGAGGCAAAAAAGTGTTCTCACCGGAATGAAAGAGCATGAAATTTCCATGCTTAAAATGCTTATGAATTCACTAGGGGGTCCGCCCCCGGAGCGCTATGCGGTCCGAACCAACGGCGACTACTACGCGGTGAGGCTCGGCTTGGCCGCGCCATGCATTGTTGCGGTCCAAGATGAAACGGCTTCACTTTTTTGGTAGATTTACCGCGAGGGTAAGTCATATTATCCATTTAAATATGTGCTAATTTCCTTTCATCATGAACCCCCCCCCCCCTCCTCCCCCTTTAGGTCATGTATGTTGTATAGTTAACAAATGTCAACGGTCGCGCTTGAAGATAATGTTATTATTTTATGATTTCTTATTCAAACTAAATTTGTCAAAAAATCCTCCTTTTTCAAAGTAACTAAAAGGAAATGAATTAATACAAAATATAGAAAGAAGGAGTTTAAATTCATCCTCTGCTTCCTCTTCGATCAGTGTTTCTGCTTGATTGCTGCATCCCAAGCCGGAACAATGTAGACAAATGTCACTGCATGGTAGACCAGCTCAATTACAAGAGCAGCGGTTACTACAGCCTTTCGAACATGTACATGAGATGATTTGTAAAAGTTCTTTGGGGGGGGGGGGGGGCAGGCGGGTTGAGCATAGGCACAAGGAGAAGCCTGAGTTCCGAAGATTTCCACCCCCATTCTTTGGGATTCCGTTTTCTTCCTCTCTAGAGTTGAACTTGATAATATACACGAAGGAAGTGTTGTTTGCACGCATCTGAAGTTGGAGGCAACGTTTGCAGTTTCACCTCAGTTTTTGCCTTGCCAAAGCACGATTAAAACATTGAAATCTGCATTTGTTCAAAGCAGTAACTGATTTTTCAGCACCATACAGCAAAAGAACGAGTTGCTCACCCGCTTGACAAAGCTCATCTTGAGTGCAGTCGGTTTCATCAAATTTCTCAGCAATACAAGAGACTTCGCCACATTTTTCCAACAGTTTAATAAATTTGCCTTTGCCCTTGCCACGAAATGCTGAAGTAGTATCACATCCACTGACGACATGGATAAACAGAATGCTTTTCTTCAAATTTACATTCGATGTTCGCAATTGATTTGAGCTAAAAATTTGGGCTGCATATTTGCCCTTACCTGGTTTGAGTAATAGGACGTCGCTTGATGCAGGCGTCAAAGCTATCATTAGAACAAGGAGGTCAATGTCTTCACCAACGATTAGAGTACCTATATTGAGAGAGTATGGCCACCGGTGTTACCACCTCTGATTGGCTGAGCCATCTTAGGCTGAATGGAGCCCTTAGGACCCAAAAATGGCGGACGCCATAAATTAATGTGATGCAAAATGACTCAAATTGTAGTTTTCTTTGCTTATCGTAACGAGAAATTTACCCGAATGCACTATTGCGATTCTTTACATATTTTTAAGGCTAATCGTGTGCAATTTTTGAGAAAAATTATCTTAGATGTAGTAAGGTTGGCAGCAAGTGCGGTTGGTGAAAACCGTCAAAAGCTGGCAATGACCCCCTCCTATCCACAAAAACCAAAACAAAGCACCGCCATTTTTGGGTCCTAAAAGTCTCTCCATGGGGCCCAGTGGCCATACTCTCTCAATATAGGTACTCTACCAACGATAACAACTTGTTTCTTCGTTCCTCTCGGCAGACTAAGAGCTTCATTTACAATGAGAGTATCCGCATCGTCCTCTGCTTGAGATACATTAACTTTTGACTCCCTGTAGAAAAGTGTTTCGATAGCAAGCAAATCAAACGCGCCTTATTCTTTTCATTATAGATAGAAGCAAGTCCTTGGCCACGGATAGAGGAGTGTCCTCACAAAAAATTAAGGCAGGACATTTCTTAAAGCTATAACGTCGTCACCTTTCAACGCTTTTTGTTCGTATCCATCAAAAACAATTGAACCTTCAAGACCATCATGCTTTTCAACACATAGGTATTAATAAACGATTCCACCGCTTAAGGTAATAAACGAAGAAATGCTTGTCTTATTCCTATTTCTATATTTTGTATTAATTCATTTCCTTTTAGTTACTTTGAAAAAGGAGGATTTTTTGACAAATTTAGTTTGAATAAGAAATCATAAAATAATAACATTATCTTCAAGCGCGACCGTTGACATTTGTTAACTATACAACATACATGACCTAAAGGGGGAGGAGGGGGGGGGGGGTTCATGATGAAAGGAAATTAGCACATATTTAAATGGATAATATGACTTACCCTCGCGGTAAATCTACCAAAAAAGTGAAGCCGTTTCATCTTGGACCGCAACAATGCATGGCGCGGCCAAGCCGAGCCTCACCGCGTAGTAGTCGCCGTTGGTTCGGACCGCATAGCGCTCCGGGGGCGGACCCCCTAGTGAATTCATAAGCATTTTAAGCATGGAAATTTCATGCTCTTTCATTCCGGTGAGAACACTTTTTTGCCTCAGACTCGCCGTTTTTAAGATAATTACAGATTTTGTTGAAAAAACGTGATTTCTCGCAAGATTTGACTTTCCTAGCCGCAGGAAACTACCGCCATATCTCACGAACCAGAAGTCGCAACTTGATAAATGTATAGTGTTTCTAATAGGAAATTTTATGATCTTTTTAAAAGGTTCAGTGACATTTTTCCGTAGGATCGATATTTTTCAAGATATAAGCTAAAAACCGGTCGCCGGCGGCGTATTTTGGCCCCCCGCCCCCCCTTTTTTCAAGATGGCGGCCTTAGCGGACGGCCGATTTTGGTAAACTTTTGATATGTTGTTCTGGTAGCCTAATGCAACATGTTTCCGCAAAAAAACCTTCTATATATAGATTTTCCCAGAAAAATGCTAGATTGACTGGACTAAAAGAAAAACGGGCCACTAGGCAAAGGTCTAAACTAGGAAAGGAGCTACATATTTTTCTGCAATATCTTACATAGCAAACGATTCAAACTTAACGGGGAGTTCGAAAATCAACTCTTGGATGAAATTTTAACATATCAGCTCACATGAAAGTTACCTAAATTATACAAATGACGTCATTTGTATATTTACCATTTAACAAATGTTGATCGGGAACACATATATCTTACAAAGGGGTTGATTTGATTCGTTGTGTAATTTGTTTTACGCATACATTTTTGAGGAGGAAAAATGTTGCGTGTGGCTTTAATTTATACCTTGTGCAGAGGCCGAATCCACAATCGCGTGCAAATATTTATTACCTAGATGAAAAAGATCTGCACATACCTGTAAGATAACATATCCGACGTCAATTATCGGCGTATACACAAATCTGATACATCCTTCTTGTGAACGCGGAGTGCCAAAAGGACTCAAACCATGAAAATTGATGCTCCGAATGTTGACATTTACCTTAAAATTTGGTTGAACTAGCCAGCTCACCAAATAACCACCTCTGCCTTCGTCTGCAAAACAAGTTACATAATATAGAGAGAAATATATTCCATTGCGAAAGGAAAAACGTTGAGTGAATAAACTAAAAACTTATACGTTTTAATATTTCTAAAAAAAAGGACAGAGGATTATATAATTCCTGTTTTTTAGATAGTGATTTTAATATCTACCGTTACTCTGTAAACACACTGAAAGTGTGTAGTTTAGTTTTAAATCATGTAGTTAGATACAAGAAATATTCTTGTAGTAGTTACGGTAAAAAAAAAAAAAAAAAAAAAAAAAAAAAAAAAAAAAAAAAAAAAATCTATCTCTGCGTGGAAGCTTATATTGATACCGCGAAAATACGACAACAGTGTCTCTCTCCAAATCCGATATGGAAATTTTTAGGACATATTTGTGAATTTTCCTTCTCCGATTTGTACGATTTTTGGCGATAAAAGCGCTAAAATCATCGATATCTGAGCAATTATTCTCGATCGTGTCGCAATTATATCTCTGTATAAAATAGCTTTTGATTGACTTGGACTTTAATCTCAATATTTTACGATTTTTGGTTCGATAATATCGCGATAGATAGTTGTTCATTTGCGTTGAAGCGATGAAACTGCAATTTTCTACCCGATAATCAGTGACGTGGCGTGCTTTGCGATCTATCGATATTTCCCCATTTGAAGCTGTGGTAAATAATCGATTATTAAGGTGTTCTCTGCGAACACCCTGTTTATCGATACTTTTTCATAGGTTTAAATAGCCGATCAATCGATATATCGCAAAACACGCCACGCCACTGCCGATAATGTGACAATAAATCGACGTTGATAAAATCGCGATACATTTTCCGATCAAATCGCAACCTATATCGATCACCGCTACTTGGGTTAGGCTGGAAGCCACTTTTGTAATTTCAGACAAACCAGTTATTTCGATCCATGACCAAGTGCCTCCAGCATACCACACGAATCCGCAATTGTCTTTGTCAAAGTTGCAAAAGACATCAAAAGGCCAGCTTGGCTGCTGTTTTGCTCCTGAAAAAATAAACTGTCATGGAGAAAACTCAGGACATCGTCTACGGAATATATGTTTCATTTTGATGCATGGTTGTAGTCACATGTTTGAACGAGATACGTCCAAAAAATGAGAAAGATCAAAATATTAATTCATGTGCTTAATATGTATTAGAGAAAGAAAACTCTCAACATTTTTTTAAAGGTTCACGACTTTTACGTCTTAATTGCGAAAATAAAGACCCTTCAAAAATAAGATCCTTATCACGTGTCACTTTGAATATTAGACCGAAACTTCAAATTCCGATTGGTCCGTTTCTATTAAGAATTACAGGTATTTTACCTATAATTCACCCGAGGTAAAGCACAAAAATAACGATGCGCTTATCAAAAAAGTCAAAAATTCACTAACCGTATTTGCACACATTGGACCCATTAGACGATGTGGGAATTTAAGCATTCTGAGACATGTTTCCTAACCAGAATCTCACGTGAAACATGGTTTGCGCATTATAAAAATGCTGCAGTCAACTCCTAATAAAGACGTTAACACTTTCAGCTCACATTAAGGTTTCAGGACATTTTGTCAACGATTTTTTGTTCGCGCGCCTTTTTTGTCCAGTAGTTTACGCCCACACGTAAAATAAGCAACAGTGACTTATCGGTCCAAGCGTTATATTTTAGTCGGTATGTAAAACTATATTGACAATATGGAAATGAGAAATTGAGAGAGAAGGAGGTGCTGTCATGGTTGCTCATTTTCTAAATGAAATATTATTACTTTCTCCTTTTGAATTATCTTTTTTAAATTGTCATTGGTGAATATTTGGTTTTATTTCTATCCTTAAAATATTGAATGTACAATATACCTTATATATATATATCAAATGTAAAGGCATCAATTTAAATGAGAATAATCGATGCAGAGTGTGCTAACATTTCAAAATCATGAGTTAAAAAACGCTAAATATTAAAGCCTAACAGAGCGGCGCGGTGCGCTGCCAGCGCGAGAGGCTCACTGGCGCCTACAAACCTAAGTGGATACTTCACGCATTGCAGAATGCTTGAAGTATCCACGTAGGTTTGTAGGCGCCAATGCGCGTTTCGCGCTGGCCGCCGTGCGGCGGCGCCTGAAGCAACTATTTCACAACAGAGGTGTTGCACAGTATTATACGGCCCAATGAAAAAGCAAAATAGATACAAACGGTGTTACATCGGTGTAAAGTTCAAAAAGTGAAAGGAAACTGATTCGAATAATGTGATACACAATGAAGTTTGGCGAGAAATTTTTGATCTATAGATTTTTCTTATACGTTAGAGGCGCGAAACCATTGTTCTGCCTTCCCATTAAAATTTTAGGAGCTACCTTGGCCGGAAAGCCCAATTTTTAGGAGCCATCTACTATTTTTTAGGAGCCAAATTAAATTTTTGCATACGGGCCATGGCGATGCTGCGAACGGTGCGTATGGAGAGAGCTTCCTCGCTACTGCTGCTTCCCGAATGCGAGTTCAGCCTGTCAAATTTTTTAGGCGCCACGATGGCTCAGCCCTCCCCCCCCCCTCAATTTTTAGGCGCCAAGGCCCGATTTTTAGGCGCATTTAGCGCATGGCGCCCGGGGAAGAGCAGAACACTGCGCGAAACGCCTGGGGGGTTGGGCTACAAAGCGGCAATAGGGCGTGGTCCCTTAATGATATTACAAAGTATACTTTGACTCACCGTCACACTGATATAGCCTCCGTAATGTTATTACGTCAATACGACTGAGGCGATTATTTAGGTGCACATCCTCAAAGTTGCCGCTCTTTGTTTTCAAAAGAAGCGTTTTCTTTGGCATCCCGAGTATATTCTAGAATGCATAATACTGACATTACGTTCCAGATATTTTACATAACCTTTACAATGTCACAGCCATTGAATTTTGATCATTTTGTAGAAAAGAGACACTCGCCTGCAAAATCCCTGACGCTTTAGGTCAATCTTCAGCGGTGTGGAATAAGAAATTTTTCCGCGCAGGGAGCGCCACCGCTGTGTTATGATTTTTTGGTCCACGCTATTAGAGTCCGTACAGCCGTGCGTGAGTCATTGAGCTTTCATGAAAAAAGGAATTTCTAATAATTATAATCGAAGAGTCATACGTTCTAGCCATAACATTCTTCTTCCAATTGATACTAAAAAAGACGTGAAAAGTAATTTCTGAAGATCTGAAACTTGATCCCGGAAAAAAGTAGGGCTAAGCATGATGACCTTGATGCAACCAATCGCGATTGACCGCTCTCAGCAGTTGCAGATATCTCTCCCACCGTGAGCTACCTCTCTCGCACCTACAGATATTCCATGAGAGAAACTGGGATTAAGTTATAGCTTTTATTATTGAACTTTCAAAGCTCGCGTTTGTTTCTGAGCATTCCGGACGTATGCTACTAGAACAATGAGTCTTAGAATTTAATATATCCGTCATGATATTCAAATAATCACTGATTTCGGAGCCGCATTTTAGCAGCGCGACATGGTGGATTTTTTCGGAACTACAGCTGAAGATTCACCTTAATTAAAGTATCTATACCTTTTATTTAATGTATTTTCTTTTTTTTTTAAGGGTACATTCGAGTTTTTAATCGTATCGACAACTCTGCAACTTTGAATGATTACCAGGTTGGAAGTTAGTACACATGAAGGAACATAATCATTCTCTGGACTTTCAAGTTTTCAGGGATCAAGGCTGAATGAATTATTTTTCTGCAGATGAACTCCTCCATTCCTTGAAAATTTGTCTTCGCCGAAGGGATTCGATCCGAGACCTCCTACATTTGCGTTCCTGGGAACGCTTAGTTTCAGCGTTCTACCGGGCAGATTTTCATGATTTTTGCGGCTATCGACAGATTATCGTCTCTAGATGAGTCCGCTTTATTTAGATTTTGAAAATATGACCCAGGTTTTTTATATTACGTAGTAAAGTTGCAAATTCTCCCATTTAAACAATGTAATTTTTTATAATTTGTCATAGTTCGTTTGAACGTTCTACTGGGCTGATTTCCATGATTTGTGCGGTTATTGACAGGTGATAGTCCTTAGTTGAGCCCGCTTTAATCAGAATTTGAAAATAGGTCCCAGATTATTTTATATTAGGGGAGACCACAAAGCTTAGAAAGGGGGCAAAATTTGAAATTCCCGCCAATGAACAACGGCGGAATTCCAAATTTAGCGGAAAATTTAACTAAGCCCGAAAGTTTGAATCTTTGTCTGTTCGTAGGGTAAGTGAATCGAAGGGATGCTACTTTGCTATACACGCTTCCCAAAAGCGACGAAACGCTCCGTTTCGTTTCGTTTCAGTCTTGGCGTGAAGTTTGAAACAAATGCCGACTTTTTCATTTGATTCTTATTGGTCCAATTGCTCCCGGCCAGAGAAATATTGGATATATGAGAGTCGGTTATGAAAATCTTTTGATTTTTTTGGTCATTCTTATGTCGACGTGGGCCTAAGAGAACGCGAAGTGTCCTCTGGGGGTTGGGCCACGTAGCGGCCAGGGGGCATAGCCCCCTAGTTGGAACTAATATTAAACAAAAAATTCAATTTAATAAAAAAATCACATTACCTTTTTTGCGTATGCCTCTGAATGTGCTCCCATCATTACTGATTTCGGGTCAAAAGGTTTGTCCTGCACATGGTTCCAGTGATTCCAAGGTTCTTTCTCCATCCATTCCATGTTCTCCTATGTAATAAATAATAGTGAAAGTCAGTGTAATGGGTCACTTAAGTAACTAAGAACTCCTACATATCGTCGCCCCTCTGGCGTAAGGGCGTATCTAGATTTCCACGTGAACCCTGTTGTCCATATAATTCCATGTTTACCAGGGCTCACATCAAAATCGAAATACGCCCTTACGCCAGAGAAACGACGATATGTTCTCGCATCAAAATTTCACGCAGAATCCGATTGACACATTGAGAATCAATTCACAGGCGAGAAATAAGAATGTCCTCGGATCGTCGGTTTAAACTTCTCGTCTGTCAACAAAACGAAACCTACCCGTATCAATTATCTGGCAACAAAACCAGCCTCAGTTTTCCTTGCGACGAAATAATTTTCTGAACGTACTGAAAGATATCAAAAACCAAAAAATCCACAATCTAAATCTAAATTATTTTTCTATTATCTACTAAATATCTAACATTTTAGCTACGATAGAGACTACTAATTAGAGAAAAGAGATCCGTCCCCAAGGAAACTATGGCTTCGGCCACCGACTACATAGTACCTTTCGAGTACTTGCATTGAGGGAAAGTATGGTCATTTGTATCTTCATCGCGCGAGAAAGCTGTGCCGTTCTTTGATTGGTCCATGAGTTTTAAACCATCATAATGTTCTTACGAGTTAAACGCCCTCAGCCAAACGTTCGTAGTGGCTCATTGATGCCAAAAAAATATATGCTTTACTTCTAATTAAAAAATACTCCATACCCCATCAGCAGCCATTTTCATTTGGGTTACATATCAATTAATGGTCTCCCACGAAAAGGCATGTTATTATAACCCAAAATTAATTTCATCTTTAAAAAAAAGAAAAAAAAAGTCACAATTCTTAGTATCCAAGCCAGCATGATATCCTTGAATTATCTCCAGAAGAAATCCAAAGATTGCGCGGACTCACCATCTTGCTTATCTACTAACGGCCGAAAGAGAGCCACAGAAGCCTATTTTACGCGACCAATCAAAAAGTAACACATGATGACCCCTCTTTCCCCATACTCCAGTTCATTTCATTGATCCATTGTTTCAATTTTTATGATCTTCTCCGTTTTTTACCGCTTTTGTATTGGAACGTTGGTGGGACCACATTTTGCGATAAGGAACCACTATTTCCGGCTCATTTTAGAAACAACATATGTACCATTAGTTTCCCTATGCAGAAAGGTGCTTTCATGGAAGAGCCAGAGATAGTGGTTCCTAATTGCAAAATGTAATCCAGTGATTTTACAGTGGCAATGCGATGTGTGGATGGACTCAGGCAATTTATGCAACTTCTCTAGTAGCAGTGATCGCGATGAATTGCGATTTGGACTACATTTTGTCATGGGAACGGAGTTCCCCATGATATTAGAATCGTTCCGTTGCTTTCGCTATGGGATTCCCTATACCTCTGCGACCTTGAGCGTTTCGCCCAGTCTCCGATTTTTGGTTGATTTTCCGATGTATCAAAAACCGTTGTATTTTTTAGCCAATCATGTCTCTACGTCAAGTTGTGTTGATTGCTAAAATTCGCTTTCAGCGAGTTTTTTTCCACCTTAAGATGTCGTGTCTGACTGGTAAATCTGCGCAGAACCACGAAGTTCCGTTTTTAGGCAAATTCTTTTTTTTGGGAGGTTCTGATTGGTTATTTTTCGCCATCAGTTTTCTGTTCGTTGGTGCAAAAGATCGCCTACCTCGGTGTTCTTGAGAAGCCGCCATTATCCCACCTCAAATTTTAAACATAGATATAAAGAAATAATAACCATCGTACAAGGTGGAAAATTGCTCTGGAGGACCCGTTACGGATATATGAGCCAAAATCAGAACTCGATTGATGGATTTAATCCATGAATACAGAAATATTGCCTCAGCTTACTGCCGCGATCGCAAATCCATACTGAGATGAACCTTGTGACATATGACAGCATAGGTAAACAATGTCTCACAGAGTAATGCGCTTTAATCCGATGTCTCTTATGACGCCAGTGGCCGAACTGCCGAAATCTCAAGGTCGTCTTTTGTGAAGCCCCGCTCAGCGTCCGAGATCACTTAACTGTGTTATTTTCTCCCATCGCTCTCATACGGCGAGATGGCTCAGTCAGCAGAGACACCATTCTGACGTCGGGTAGATGTCACTTTTTGTGCGAGCGGGGGTTCGAATCTCGCAGGGGACAGTTAATTTTTACTGGTTGTATTGAATGTTTAAGACCAATCATCAAACAATAATTAATACTTGGCAACTTAGGAAGCACATAGGTCCCTTATGATGCGTATTCAGGCATATGTGTAGAGTAAAAATATCATACGTAGGGTGTCCCAAAAGTACCGGGACTGGTTCTGTAACTTCAAAAGTAAGATAGATACGGACATGATTTTGGTCTCATTTTAAAGATCAACTCAATACCTATCGATTAAAACCAAGATCAGCTCAATCGGATAAAAATTGACCGAGTTATGACAATTTGAAATTAGTGAGGAAAGTTTACCCCTACGGTTTTTAGGAAGATTTTTCGCTTACCAGGATTCAAAAAGTTAATATTCGTATCCACTTTCCTCCGAATCTTCCATAACTTCCTTTTGCTTTTCAAAGTAACGTCCATCAAACCGGATGCACTTTTTCATGCGCTCTTGCCACTTATCCAACATTGTTTTCCTGAATTCTTCCTCTGGGATGGCGTTGAAAAAGTTTTGAATTGCATTCTGGATTTCGGTCTTCGATTCGAATCTTCGTCCACGAAGCTCCTTTTTAAGTGTAGGAAACATCCAAAAATCACATGGAGCCAAGTCAGGGCTGTAAGGGGGATGAGGGATTGTTTCAACTCCATTTTTACTCATAAATTCACGTGTTAAGCTCGATGTGTGAGGCCGCGCTTGTCTTGATGGAGTATCCACGAAGCTTTCAAGTCCGACCGTTTCCGGGAAATGTGCATTCTCAACTCCTTTAGCACTTTGCAATAATACGCACTGTCAACTGTTGTGTTTGGTGGTACAAAATGTTGATAAATGACACCTCGAAAATGAAAAAAACACAATAAGCATCACTTTATAGGCCGACTTTTCGATTTACGGCGATGAAGAATCTTCCTTAAAAACCGTAGGCGTAAACTTTCCTCGCTGATTTCAAAGTGCCATAACTTGGTCAATTTTTATCCGATTGAGCTGATTTTGGTTTTAATCGATAGGTATTGAGTTGATCTTTAAAATGAGATCAAGATCATGTCTGTATCCATCTTACTTTCGAAGTTACAGAACAAGTCCCGGTGCTTTTGGGACACCTTTTGTATACTTTACGCCGAATAAGCGAACCTGAAACTTAAATGCGGTAACTTCCGAAAACCATAAATAATCCAACGAAAATAAATAATTGGTACATAACAGCTTTCTTGTATGCAAAGAAAATAATTAAAAATGTTAAAAAAGAGATGTCGACACAAAATTACATAGCCCCTTCAATTCAGAAGATACTACAAACGAACTGTACCTTAACATTTTCATATCCCAGAAGCTAACGTTCCCATGACGAATATTGCTATCGCTAGCGATTGCAAAATCCAACTTGTTGCAATTTGGACCTATAGATTCTAGCCCGGTTTAAAAACAACGTGTGTGCCATTAGTTCTCCTATGCACATAAGTGTTTTTCCAGAAGAGCCAAAATTTATAGTTCCAAATTGCAAAATGCAGTTCATTTGATCGGAGAACGTATCGCGATTTTATCGACGTCGACCTATTGCAATATTATCGGACAAAAGGTTGCAATTTTATCGCATGAATTTGCAATAAGGTTGCGATTTTTTCGACGGCGATTTATCGCAAAATCATTGAGCAAAAATTTGTGATATGTTGAGATGAAATTTCGATTTATTCAGACGCAATTTTACAGAGATAGAGACAAGATTGAGGAAAACAGTGATGTTGGTGATCCTAGCGATTTAATCGCCATAAAATCGATAAAAAATCGCAACTTAATTTCGAAGTATCACTGTTTTTCTGTTGAAAAATGCTACTTAGGTTTAGATCTCTGGAAGTTGTATCTTACCGGTGGAACGTTGTGAAATTTAACGAGCAGATAATTGTCTCTATCCGGCCGACGATGTTCGTCAATTAGACCCAAGGCGTGTCCCAGTTCATGCAACATATAGCCTTTGGTGAAATATTTGGGTCCACATCTAATCATCTGCTTACCTCCTCCTCTTCCCAGTGAATCGGTTTCGCATCCTCCGCTGTAAGCGCAAATCGAGGATGCAAAATTTGTGGAAAATCGAGAGTGATGAAAGTTTGTTGGGGCCGTTTAAGTATTATGTAACGCACTCATTTCGATTGTTTTACCCCTTCTCCCACTTTTAACGCACCCGTAACGCAGCCGCAGCCCTACGCCCCTTCGTCTGAATTACGTGACGCTGGCCTGGCTCCCTCCCCCATTTTCAAAACATCCATTCGAGAAGGTAGGGATTATCAATTTTTTGCACGTTTTTTTCCTCCCCCGGTTTGGATGTGTTACGTAACGTGATAAAAGTTTTTGGGGTCATTCAAGTATTACGTAACGCACTTATTTCGATTTTTTCACCCCCTCCTCCACTTATAACGCACTCGTAACGCAGCTGCAGCCCTACACCCCTTCTATTATATTACGTAACGCTGGCCTGGCTCCATCCCCTTTTTCCAAAAGATTCATTCGGAAGGGGCGGGATTATCAATTTTTTGCACGTTTTTTTTCCTCTGCCGGCTCGGCTTTGTTACGTGACGTGATAAAAGTTTTTTGGGGCGATTCAAGTGATACTTAACGCACTTTTTACGATTGTTTGACCCCTGGGCATGACCATCCTCCCCTTTTTAACGCACCGTGACGCTGGCTCATACCCCCCTCCCCTCTAAGTGCGTAACGTAATACTCGAATGGCCCCTTTACAAAATACAAAGTGGAGAAAAGGGGGAAAGGGGAGGGCTAAACGGCTACATTTATTTTTATATAATATAAAAGTTGACGCTACGAGGGAGATCCAGAGGAAATCGGACCAGTGACGTGGCGTGAATGATCGATCATCGATATCTCGCCATTTGAAGCTATGGTAAAGAATCGATTCCTAGGGTGTCCGCTGCGAACACCCTGATAATCGATTTTTTTCATAGGTTTGAGTGGCGTATCAATCGATAAATCGCAAAGCACGCCACGCCACTGAACCGGACGGTTTTCGTACCCTTGGCCATCGATATTCGAGTATTAATTCCTTACTTTGAGGGACTCTCAAGCAACTCTTCATAAAAAGCACTCTGCCGAATTTCAACATACACTCGACCATTTGTGTTTTCCTGAAACGCGTGTTTTTTTCGCGGCATTCTTTCGGTGTTTTTTTCATCCTGCGCGTTTCCACAGAATTCTCTCAGCGTGATTGACATCTAGCACTGGTAAAAGCCTATGAACCTTTGTTTTTTACCTGTTGAAACCCCACTTCAATTGTGAAACTGCAAAAATGCGTACCTTTGTTGCAGTATTTCAAAAGAGAGCTTTTAAAAGTAGATCCGATAAAAATTTTGGCCTAAAATAACCACAGCATATTCATCTTCTCGAGAATAGAAATCACCGGAGTTTCCAAGAAATGACGTTATTGGTAGTTTTCCGTTTGGAAAATGTAGTACAAAGAGGGGAAGTCTGTGACGCGGCGAATCGAGATACGCAATTCTGCAGTTTTACCATCAACTTGGAGCTACGAAAATGATTACGAAAGCTTTCACGGAGAAGGGTACGAAAGGATCTGAAATATTTGTCGCAAGCAATTATATTTACATAATCGAATGAAGCATTTGGTCAAATTGTTGGGCAAAAAGTCAATTATTTATACTGAGTCGCCGTGACTCCACCTTAAAATTCCAATGCAAACTGCCTGAGCTGAACACTCTCTTCCTCAGTTTTGTACTGGTACTCATTAGAGTTAAAAAAATGTATTTTTTTACTCTAATTATAATTTTTGGAACTTCTAGGCTTTGATTTCCCCGAGAAATGGTGTGGACCCAGCACCGTTTCTCTACCTTGTTATGTACAGTATTTGGACCACTTCTTAGTGTTTTTTTCTCATTTATACTTAGATTGAAATTCTAATTATTTTCCAATTTTAGACAAAATAGGTTATTTCTCACGTAAAAAAGAATTCTATGTAAAATTCTGGATAGAAAAGTATTTTACGCGATTTCCCAACCGAGCATTTATCTTGAAATTTGCATTGTGCCATTACGTGCAGAGTGTTTAAAATGTTAACGTATAAAATACGGAAATATAAGAGGAGCAAACGAAGAAGAAAGCACAATGAGAATTATTGGATTTGATTATTCAATCCTTCCAAAACATTGAAAAATCGTTAGCTCCTCGTCTGAAATTGCAAAGTTACGTAAACAGTCAAAATTCGACTATTTGCCCAGGCATTTGATAAAATGCCTGATTTGACTAATTGCCTGCGACATAAACAAAAGGCTAGTACGTTTCAAACGCAGTGCAATTTTCACCGGCGGCTTTGAATCTCGACAAAAAATGGAACCCATGCGTCCGTTAGTGAGAGCCGCAGTTTTCTATTCCGTGCGGTTGCATTTTATGTGTGTGTTTTTTTATTTTTTTTATTTCATATTTAGTTCATATTCAGTTATGAACTTTTAATGAGCAACATAGTAATTAAATTTGTGGCTTTCTCATCTATAGTTATATAGTTCAATCGAAAACACAGGAAAAAGAAGAAACAAGACTAAAATAAAAAATACAAAGGCAAAACGTTTCGTACCTTCGGTACGGTTCGTTCGGTACCTTACGGCACCATTATCAACTGCTGAAATAGAATTAAAAATAAAAAAGAAATTAAAATAAAAACCAGCAAACGGCGTTACATAGTGAAATTGGTGAAAAAATCAACTAGATTTTTCACCAATCTCAATTAGATTTTTTTACCAATTTCACTATGTAACGCCGTTTGCTGGTTTTTATTTTAATTGCTTTTTTATTTTTAATTCTATATCAGCAGTTGATAATTGTGCCGTAGGGTACCGAAACGTCCTGCCTTTGTATTTTTTATTTTAGCCTTGTTTCCGCTTTTTCCTGTGTTTTCGATTGTCGTTTCCGTTTCGGGCTGCTTTTACATTCTCCTTGTTTGACTGTTATATAGTTATTTATATTAGTGTAGAGCTACTTGCAGCAGAAGGATCGGCCAATTAGAATAATTATTGGAAATGACTCTGATGAACCTTACTCGTATTTGACGTCTTCATATATAAACACGTAATCTCGCTCTCCACTCCTCTCCTTGAAACGAATGCAAGTTTGCTTTGAAAGGTCTGCCATGGCCCTAATTACACTCTTGCATTTTTTTGAGTCCGGGCATTCTTGAACAAGATAAAAACAAAAAATAAACTCAATTAATGATTATCCTTTATATCTTTCATTATCAGACTGCCCCCTCCCCCAGTAATCTTTGAATGCTATTGTTTCCTAAATCGAAACGACCCGAAACATCAACTGGACGGAGTTAAACAGAAAGGAACCAAGCCACATCGGGATCGAACCGAGAAAAAGAGGTTTTAAGTTTGGCTCCTGCATAAGACTCAATGTAAACGATAAACTTCAAGTTCTGTTTTTGCAAAATTTGCTCCAACAAAAACTTTGAATTTTTGGCGATAGATAGTAGAGAAGTGGTTGAGTTCAAAACCACTCATAACTCAATTTTTTCCAAAATGTAAGTTGGTTCCTTTCTGCATAACTCAGTCCAACTGGCCGTAATGGAGATGTTGCATGTGTGAGGGATTTGCGATTTGACAATTCATTCTTACGTAAAAGTTCGCGAGAAACACGATGGTGCCACTGGTTTTCTCTGAAATCATCTCCCAAGCTCAAAAAAGCTCTCAAAGTGAGGCCAAAATGGAGGGGCTATCCCACATTCCCACCCTACCCTGAGAGTCCACCTCTACATCAAAACAAACTCTCCATGCAAAAATAGGGAGAAAATACATTAGCAGGGTTGCCACTTTATTTAGGGACTCCAAAACTGAAAACACGGCAACCTTGCTAATGTATTTGCTCCCTATCTTTGCATGGAGAGTTTGTCTTGATATAGACGTGGGCTCTCAGGATAGCGTGGGATATACTCCATTTTGGCCTCAATTTGAGAGCTCGTTTTGAGCTTGGGAGATGATTTCAGAGGAAACCAGTGGCACCATCGTGTTTCTTGCAAACTTTTACATAAGAATCAATGGTCAAATCGCAAATCCCTCACATATGCAACATCTCCATTACAATAAGTGATTACCATTTTTCACTCATCCATAAAAGCATCTATCTGTACAGGGAAACTAGTGGCACATAGTCTTTTCTGATATGAACAAAAAATAATAGTAGTTCCTTATCGCTAAATGTACAGTGGATATCGAATATAACAACATCTGATGCAACGACCTATCGGGCATAACGATGCAATTTGACCCGTCCGGCTGAACTTCGATTTAACCAAGGTATTTACGTATTGTTTATGACGGCATCACATATAGCGACATGCATCGAACTTAGCGACGGACTTTTTCGGGCTCGGCTATCGACTAACGATCAGAGCATCGCCCAGTGAGGCAATGCACTTATAATGCTCTCTATTTAAGACTATCAATACATATCGACAGCGTAAGTCCGTGATCATCTCGTTTGCGGTGTCTGAAAATCTCCGCCTCCATGTTATCTTTTTAAAGGAGAACAAATCGACATCATTCCTTGAAGTTTTTGAAAAATTTTCTTCGCACAGAGAAGAAAAATCACGGCAGGTTTAAAGAATTGCCGTTGAGTAGTTTCCCGTTTGAAAAATAAAGTATGGCAGGAAGTCTGCGACGTCGCAAAGCGAGTTATGTGATCGCCGACTTTCACCATCGATATGTAAATCAAGAGAAGAAAATTTGTCGGATTTTATGTGACTAATCGATTTATTAGTGTGCTCAAAACCTACAAGTAGTTACAAGTTCTTTTAATTTTTTGATTTTTGATTTTTTTCTTTGTGATGGGGCTTCGGCCTTCGTGCATCGGCGCAAACAACCAATCAGAATGAGAACCACTCAACTCCGCCCGTTTGAATAATAGCGCCGAACACAGTGTGGTCGGCGTAGAACGCATAGTAGCGCCTACAAGACTGTAGGAATACTTCACGCATTGCGCCAAACAGACTACGGTCGGCTCGGTCGGCTTGAAACGTATATTAGCGCCTACAAGCCTGTAGGAATACTTCACGCATTGCGCCAAACACAGTGCAGTTTGCGTGAAGCGCATGTTGACAATGGCTAATGAACAATACTGAATATCGCCTATCTGCAAACGGGCGATTTTGCAGAACAAAGAGAAAACGTTGCCATTTTTGTAATTTTAAAGTTAGATTGGCAATTTTTTTCATTCATTACAGCGTCATGGAAACGCTCTCCTACAGAACTGGAAAGAAACTAAAATCATCAGCTTGCGTATTTTGAACTGTAGAATGCGGCAAATTCGCTGACACATTTTTGTCAAAATTGTCAAATCAGCGGTATTGTTTGTTAGCCATCGATATTAGCACTTACATCACTGTATGCGTGCTTTACGCAGTGCGCCCACACCAAGGTCTACATCTCAAACATCTCTGATTAATGCCTCATTTTGGCTGCGGTGGACCTGTGATAAGTCGACTCTTTAAAATTCATGCTAAAACAACCAGAGCATACATTGTCAAGGCTGTTTCATAAGTGATCTTGTAAAATAAAAGTGATTTAGTCGAGACTCACCCATGGATTCGTCCATTTCGTAAACGAGTCCTGCGCTTTTCCAGAACAGAACTTCATCCGAGGATTTCTTACTCGTGAACATTATTGAAAAAAAAAGAAAATACAACATGTTATCTAAAATAATAATTTGACTTTTGAAACCAGTTCAAACTTTCTCTCCATTGAAGGCATGTTGTAACCGAAAAGAAACCTTTGAAGGTATTGCATACCCATCGGCGTAGCTAGAGAAATTTTCTAGGGGTGGCCTGCGACCCCTCTTTATGGAGAGGGGGAGGGTCTTGCAGAAAAATTGACATCTCTTAAATACGTTATCTCTTACGTCTCTTACGTGGCTTACGCCTCTCACGTATCTCAAGTCTCATACGTCTTTCTCGCGCAAAATTTCGCTGTACGTAAACTTATTAAGAAAGTTAAACGCTATTAATAATCGTCCAAAAGCATTCCAAAATTCCTCCTCTCTCCTATCGCATCATGCAGTTAAGAGAGGAGGTTTATCGGTCTTGATATTTTCGCTATTTGCTAACTTTTTTAGCGGGGAGGGGTTTAATGGTTATTTATTTTGATATTAAAACTTACTGTATGAACTTATGAAACTGTAAAAATGCGTATCTCTGTTACGGTTATTTTCAAAATCTCCGATTCTAATTTATTTTTTAAAAGGAAACTTAACAGACATCATGACTCGAAAATTTCACATATATTCCTCACATTGAGAAATTAATCACCGAGGCGTTCAAGAAATGACATTCAGTAGTTATCTATGCAAAGAATGAAGTGAGACAGGAATTCTGCAACGCTGCAATCCGAGATAAGCATTCTGGCAGTTTCACCATCCATACCTTGCTTCTGAAAATAGTCTGAAAAATTAGCTCTTTATTACAAAATGTAGTTCAATTGATAGTCTGATGGTAATTTATAACGTGTATCGAAGTAAAATCTTACCTCCGCGCCTGTATCGCGCTCTTCTGCGTAGTCATCTATAACCGGAGGAAATTGGTCTTCTGTCACATGGGATGATCGCTGTAGGGTTGTGCTGACCTCAGCTACAAACAATAGTAGCACAACCGCAAGGGTAGAAAAAATCAGATGCATAGTCACTGTTATTGCACGGGCATTCTTGACTCAACTCAACGCACTTGCGAGCCTCCTGAGCTTGGTATAAACAAATCACGTTTTTGATTATTTCAAAGGAACGCATTTCGCAAAACTTGTTGCACCCATTTTTCATTTTACGTAGAGGCGTATTTTTCCCGTTTTTTGTGGACCTATATTTTTTCCACCGCAGCGAATGAGGTAATTTTCATTGCGAGATTTTCCTCTAAGTGACAAATGTTCTCGAAGACCCGCCGTCGTTAGCGCAATAAATAGACGCATTGACGCAGTCGTTGTGCAGCGGCCAGGCGTGAATGATCGATTATCGATATATCTCCATTTGAAGCTATAGTAAAGAATCGATTATTAAGTTGCTCGTTGCGGTCACCCTGTTAATCGATCCTTTTCCATAGGTTTAAATGGCAGATCAAACGATATTCCGCAAAGCACGTAACGCCACCGGACATATCGAGGGATCGTTGATATGTCTCATGCAGTGGCGTGGCGTGAATTGCGATGTATCGATTGTTCTGCCATTTAAACGTATGGTAAAGAATCGATTATTAAGGTGTTCGCTGCAAACGTCTTGTTTATCGATCCTTTTACATAGGTTTAAATGGCACAACAATCGATATATCGCAAAGCACGCCACGGCACTGGTCTCATGCTCTTACTCTTAACTCTTAACTCTTCTTCTTAACTCTTAACTCTTCCACGTAATCGATCGAGCGGAAAATTACTAAAAAATTTGCAGGTCTGTTGCGCACTTAGCCGTGCTAAGGTAAAACGCCGTATGAGCCCTCAGACGTTGCCAAATTTCCATCGACAAAGCATAACATTTTGAGACACATGAAAATATTGTTCGCTGCATGCCAACACTGAGGTCCCGGGCTCAATCCCCGGAGGACTCAAATATCAGTCATCGTGACCGTGGATGACTATGCCACTCCAATACCCTGACCCTTCGTGGTAGCAGGGTGCGGGAGGGTCATAGTCACCCAGTAAGTAATCCGTCTGCACTGTTCGACTGGGTTGTGGAAAAATCGTTAATCACCCGTAGTGTGCGCGACTGCCAGCGCTACCTATCAGTGTAGATTGCAACAACACAGTCCAACTCGGTGGAGGCATGGCCGTGCTCCGAAAATCCGTGCTCTACAGCGTCTGCCACAGTCTTCATAGAGTACATAGAGTCGTAATGTGAGTGGGAGAGCTGGCGCCACTTTTAAGCATTTTTCAGGTCCCGAATTCCGAGACTCCTGTGTGACGCCGGGCCACTTTTTCAATCGATTGTTTGCGACACACGGGTACCCGGCCATCCGATGACAACAACAACAACAACAACAACAACAACAACAACAACAACAACAACAACAACAACAACAACAACAACAACGACAACAAAGGAGATAGGAATTACCACGTATTCCAGGGTGCCACACACGGGAGGGATGAGGCGCCCAAAAGTGAGGCTCTGCTGCGCGCGCACGTCGCATGTTTGGATTGTAATTTCGCGGCAGATTCGAACCCAAGGGGCGAGTTCCATAATACATTCTTCTCAAATGCACAGTATTAAAGTAAAAAAAGTCCAGAGTTTTAATCACGATTACTTTAATTAAATTTAACCTCTCGTAAATCCATACGTAAAAAGGGTTTCCTTCTCCGTAAATTTTAACAGTTTTATAGTGAGTTTAGTGATTAAAATTTACAATTTTTAGGAGATTTTTTAAAGTTCTTACTACAAGGGAATGTCTTGGCGAAGATTCTTTACTTTAACTCGCTTGCTCTTGACTTTCACATGGATGAAGCTAGCAGAACTTTTCGTGGAAGGGAGGGGGAGGATACGCTCCCAGGTCGCTCCCTCAAAAAAAGAAGAAAAACCGCAACAATGATGCTGTGGGATGTTTCTTTTGTGGGGGGGGGGGGGGGGAGCCTCTCGAGAAGGACTGGGCAGTGGGCTCCTCTGATGCCAGCTTTGCTCTCTCTCTCTGATATTTTGGTACCCTGCTACGAAATTTCTTTTCCATTTTACTGTTAGCCTTTCATCCTTACTGCTACACGAATTGTTAATTTGAGAGAATAAGATTGAAGGAAATTCATTTGTGAGCTGTCTGGAAAAGAGAATTGGACGTATTTATGCTACAAGGAAATATGTGCAAATGAGTGAAAGCAAAAAGATTAGTGTAGCTTGTGAGCCCTATGCACATAGATCCTCTTGATTCGATTTATTTTCGCATAATTCTTCTCAGCATAAATACGTTCAATTTTATTTTAGCACTTTCTCGTCTCTTTTCTAAATCCTTAAGCTTCAAAAATCTCAAACAATATTTCCTCGATAAAAGCAATAGGTACCTGCACCCGCTATAATTATGATTATAGGCATAAGTCTATTGCTATAGCGTACCTACATTTAGAAACACATAGGTACCTACCTCAATTACTAAGTTTAATAATGTATGTGTCTCCTGAGTATCTTTGCAGAAAAACACCATTGTTACTGTCTGAAATTTTTACAGGATATTCTTTCTGTCTTGAAGAGAAATCAACGGAAATTAAAAGAGAAAACTGGGATCATTTCTCCTTAGAAAAAATAAACATGTTGGAAAATGACTAACGTCTTGAATCCAAAATGCATGTTTTTGGACTTAGGCCATCAGTGTGCTCAAGAAGCAGTATTCTGATTAAGTGATGATTAAAGTATTAATGGCAATATTTGTTGAATTCGTAATTTGTATGAATTATTACATTTTGAATTTTTTACTTAGAAAAATCTTTGACTCGGTTTGTTTTGTCCTCCACGGTAGCTTCTGATTCATTTTTGGACCTTTGAGTATAAATTAAGTGTTTGTAAAGCACTGATTGGCCTAAAACATATTATTTTAACGAAAGTATTAGCAAACCCCCAGAGTTTGCTTTAACACATTTCAATATAATCGCAAAAAGAAGGATATAAGCCTGACAAATAATGTAATTCTTCAAAATGCAGACATTATTTTACTCTAAAAAAGTAGACATAAATCCAATGAATAAAAGCTACCGTTGTCATGAGGGGAAAAAGGAAATATGGAATTGATTAAAAACTGTATCTTTTTTGTTTTCATGTATTTTTTTAAAGAGGAAACAGAAAAAGGTGACCAAAAATTAACATTAAAGTCTATCAGGAACAGTAAAACATTAGGTCAATGTTGAATAAAAACAAGAAAAGGATACAAGAACCGTACTTAATCAACTAATTGGTGGTAAAAATTTCTTTATCAAAAATATCTTATCAAATAGTTGGTTTCAATGGTGATAAAAATTTCTTTATCGAAAATATCTTACCTACCCTTTATTGCAATTATACCTAACTTTAGTTAGACAAAGTGTAGGTTTGAAATGCTAACGTTTTAATTTGTTGAGATACACATTCTTACTTCTAGAATACCATGGATTTTCCTTCATTCTGTAATAGCGTGAGAGTTCCGCCTTGCCTTGTTTGAAATCAGAAACCCAAGTACAAGATCAAACGACAGATGAATTTTCTGAAGTCTGGAAACTTTGTTTATTCACAAAATGTCTCGAAAATACACTTTGCTAGCGATGTGAGATTTTAAGTATAGCAATGGCTTTTGGAAAGTCAGTCATAAAGTCCATACAGCTCATTATGAGCTACATTTCAAAGTGTAAGATGCCATTTCATTCACGCCTTTGATGTGTGTATCAAAGAAACTTATTTTTGCTTCCAGCTCCATTTTTTGAGGTGTCAGTCTTATTTTTTGACTTTTCAACTTTATGAAGGTCAGGACTCAGAGTTTTTTCAGATGATCCTGCATAAATATAATGTTTTGGGTTCTGGTCATTTTTGCAACTGCTAACACTCAGTTTACTCAACTTCTACGCACACAACAATGTTTTATACACATAAATATTTCCCGACAGTGCAGTACTGTAGCAGTGCCATTAGTGGAGCCCTCTATTCAGTTAGAATTTTTTGGAGTTTGATTTTTAGTGGATGATCCAGTCTATGTGTGCCGAAAACACAATGAGGTATTTACACTAGCTAGATTTTGATAAATGCCCCACAAGATATGTATGCTGTGGGTGACAACTGGAAAGTCTTCAGCATTCTGTTTAAAGTACGCAATTGCTCTACTTTGTCTCTTTCCCTCTTTGCTTCTGTAACAGCAGCCAGGCTACTTAGGTACCTGTTTCTAATTAAATGAAGCCTTGAGAAGTATAAGTGCATTGCGATCTTGATTGCTCAAACTTATTCAGCAAACGAGCTCCCAGCATGGAGGGACCATTTCATGACTGCTTGTCATGGCAGCTACTTATCATAATTTGTAATACAGGCGATTGAAAATTACACATACCTATATGCAGTTCAGACTCCTTACTTGTTGACTAGAATTCCGTGCTGGGGTAGGGATCGCGACGGGATGAATGGACCAGATCCCAGATCTGGGTTTCACAACACAAACACACGTGCGTCCCATGCGACGTGCGCGCGCAGCAGAGCCTCACTTTTGGGCGCCTCATCCCTCCCGTGTGTGGCACCCCGTATTCCACGCCGCCATTTTGGATCGAACATGTATCGAAAAAGTGACCTGAACTCGGCGCACACCGGGCTCGAAACTCGTCGAGCAGAACATGGCGCCAGCTCTCCCATTTACATTACGACTCTATGTACTCTATGGCAGTCTTTGATAAGACCTACCGTTGGCTATCAGACGGCCGCGGAGCCTTGCGGGAATATAGAGGCTACACGATGTGTCAATAGCACGAAGTTAAGGAGCACGGTCCAACTTCGGGGTGCACGACCAGCCCGGCCTCCTCACTTACTTACATGAAAATATTTTTCTTCCAATTTTTGAGATTTTTTGATCGTAATTTGATCTAATATGACTGGAAATTTCTTTGAGAAATCCTCATGAAATTCCCCGAAAATAAGTATTTTCCGAGAGTAAATTTGGCAAAATTAAAATGTTCATGCGGTGTTTTTCCTTTGCACGGCAGTATTGTAGAAGATCCATTGTCACTCCACTGACGTAAAGACCGTATTAATCAAGGCTCCTGGTAGCTAAAAATGGGGCTACCTGGAATTTCGGACACACAGCTATTTTTTTGGCCTACAAAAGGTTTTTTGGGTCGCTGAATCCGAATCTGAAGTTTCCATACGCATATCTTGTCTGCATTTGCCGCCATTTTGAAAAAATGGCCAAAAAGGCCTTTCTTGCGGTTTTTTTAAAATAGCGGCTACGCATTGGAAAAAATTCCAGATTTAGTTAATGTTTTGCATAGCTGACAGAATTTGGAGGAAAATGGTGTATACATGGAGAAAAAAACCTCTTGCGTGGGACCCGAAGTTTAGGTCATATGGATATCTGAAGTTTTCGGATTGAGCATCGGAACACTTTAGGTCTAGCTGTCGAGGTTTGGATCACACATCTAAAACTTCAGTTCTTACATCTGAAGTACTTCGGATGTGATAACCGAAGTACTTCAGATGTAAGAACTGAACTTTCAGATGTGCGATCCAAACCTCAGCAGCTGGACCTAAAGTGTTCAGATGCTCAATCCGAAAACTTCAGAGATCCATATGACCTAAACTTCGGGTCCCACGCACGAAGTTTTTTTCTCCGTGTACGTATGCTAGGTTTGCTCAAAAATTGAGGAACTTTGGAACGCTTCGATACTTGGCGGACCGCGACGTTCCGCACCGGGCTGACGGGCTACACATGACATGCTAAAGAAATGGCATAGTTCAAATTCCGTCATCACAAGTGAAAAAAAATTGTAGGCGCCTTCAGTATCTCAAGAGCAACGCCTAAAAGCAACTATTCGTTGTTAATCCGTGTTGCATAAGACATTGGGGGCGCTTTAGTTTTCACTTTTCATTAACGCCTAGATGAAATGATGGCAATGGCCTTTTATACACCATCCTGGCATCGATGTGGCAAATTTTCATGCGTATGACGTCACAACCTAAAGCGAACCCGTGTGCAGGTAACTTTTTTAATTTCACCGCTTGTTTACACGTTTTTGTATTCGCGAAATATCAAGCATCGGTTAAAAAAAATCCATCATGTTTTTAATATTTCGCGAGAATGCATTGAAAACAACCGCAAGCATTTGTGCACATTTTGTAGGGGAATTCTTTTTATTTTCTTTCACCATGTGCCTGTCAAGGGAAAAGGACCTAAAAAGGCAAAACTAATGAATTCAAATGACGTCATTTCACAGTTTTCCGAAAGCCGAGGAAAATTGGCTTTTCACTTCTATTTTTGAAACACTCGCCAGTTTTCTCTGAACATACGCCTGCCCAGGTAGCATTTTCCAACGGAAAACTCCGATATTTTGAAATTAAGTTGCGATTTTTTGCCGATAAATTTGCTATGGGATCATCAACATCTAAGCGACTATCCTCGATCTTGTCGCAATTTTATTTGTATGAAATCGCGTTCGATAAAATTGAAATTTTATCTCAATTTATCACGATTGTTTTTAAAATAATAATATTGCGATAGATAGCCATTGATAAAATCGCGATTTTATTGCAAATTTATGTGATGAAATCGCAATTCGTTACCCAATAATATTGCAACAAATTGACGTCGATGAAATTGCGAGACATCCTCCGATCAAATCGTAACTTATCACGATCACCGCTACTTGGGATATGGCTCCCGACACGGGTTTATAAATACTTATTAATTTTTGCCCTTTGTGCTCACCCAGGGTGATGTCTAAAAATGAGATCTCTCAAACCCATACCTGTCGAGATCCGAAATAACGACCAACAACAATTCCGATTCGGTCAAATTATTTTGTTTTGTTTTGCTCTGTTTGTTAGTTATTTTAGGTGTCAATCCCTCAGCGGATTTTACAACTATGGTGAGCGTCGGGTAGAGGGAACTGTATTGATCCAACATTTATGCTTTACAATTTTCAGAACTTAATGCCGAGTGAAATCTGTTTCTGTAGATCTACCCGACAAAGACGACCGACTGACGATCTTGATACACGATCAAATTTCGAACCAATTCTGATCAAACTATACCAGTTGATGACTGATTTTCACCATGCAACAGTCCTCTTTGATCAAAATTGGACGGACCTTCAAATTTTATTCAGAATGGAGTGCCACCATTCATCATTACCTGCCGCGCGAAACATTTCTGCCAAGTTTGATAGACATTTCTGCCAAGACGATCTTGATACACGATCAAATCTCGAACCAATTCTGATCAAATTATACCAGTTGATGACTGATTGTCACCATGCAACATTCCTCTTTGATCAAAATTGGACGGGCTGTCAAGTTTTGATCAAACTGGAGTGCCACCATTCATCATTACCTGCCGCGCGAAACATTTTTGCGAAGTTTTCATTTTATAACTAAGCAAATGTACCGATTTTAAGTCTGATAACTCCCGACAAATTGATGGAAATTGGTTCGGGAATTGGATCATGTATCAAGACCTTCTTAAAGACAATGATGGACTTACTATAGGGTCTCTCGTGGGCTGCAGTTATTTTGTTTATTACCTACCTCCTTTGTCCATTGTAACCACCCCTTCCCGTCAACAGGATTCCTCCATACCATCTTTGTCCTCTTTGTCTATATGGCTTTGTCTATCAATGTCAATAATCGGCCCGCTGGAACCTATTGACCTTGAGCCTGGTGAATCTTTTTACACATTCTAAGTACAGTAAAACAAGGGAATAACGAGCCAAGAGCATGTGATGCACGTATTACTAGAGCAACGCTCATTGGTTAGCGAGGATTCTGACTGAGAATTTGCTATTTTTAGCTAATCCGCCGTGCTACGGAAGAACGCCGTATGAACATTCGAGAGTTGCCACCTTTCCTTCGATAAAATGTTTATTTTTGAGAAAAGTTATGAATATTATCCTTTGAAGTTTTCAGAATCTTCAGGTGAAATTGCGGACAAAATTATCCAAAAAATTAGAAGAAAAATATTCATAAGTTTACCAGGAAATTTGTGTTTTATCAAAAGAAATTTGGCAGCGCCTGGGGTTCATACGGCGTTTTTCCTCAGTACGGCAGTAATCTAAAAGAACCAAGCATTAAAATATTATTCTGTGACCAGCGCAACCCTGGTAAAAATTGGCGATAAGAGCTGCGTTTCAAAATACCATAGAAATTCTTATAGCTGGCTAAAGAGGGCTACAGAAAATCATAGCTGGCTAGAATATGCGGAGAAAATCATACGGCCGGGCTATACGAAGCGATAAAAAAGTATGCAGCCGGGCTATAGTTCCTATCGCCGAGCTTTACACTTCATCGCTTGGCTGTTGCTTTTTCGCCGTCGATTATAAAAAGCTAGAAGAATTTGTGAAGAAATTCGTGTTCTTTGGAAATCATTAAGTTTGCTGCGGAACCACCTTAATATTTACAAAACACACATTATATTTTCCTTTCATACATATTTTTTTTCATCAATTAAAATGAGAATTTCCATACAGGATGTGCAAACATTTCAAAATCATGAGTTGAATTACGCTGACTCCCCCAGATTAAATATTAGAAACAAACAAACAAAGCGGAGCGGCGACGCACTGGCGCCTACAAACCCAACAGGGATACTTCACGCATTGCGAAACGCGTGAAGTAGGCGGTGAAGTAGGTTTGTAGGCGCCAGTGCGCGTTTTGCGCTGGCTGCCCGCCTGCCGCGCCACATCGTGCCACGGCGCTTGAAGCAACTATTTCACACCAGAGGTATTGCACAGTATCATACGAAACTGAAGGCGCTCTAATATATTAAGAATGGCAGGCATCCATCAAAAGTACGGAGCTTTCCTCGCAAAATAAATCAAGATACTACGGCCCAAAAAGAGAGAGCAGTGGTCCAAAAACTCGCCAAGCCCTAGCATCCGTAATTAGTGACGTTTAGCATACACTTTATCGCCTGGCTGTGAGTTGCTTAATCGCCATCGGCTATAAAAGGCTATAAGAAATTGTGTAGCCGGCTATAGAAGCTATTGGAAATCTTACAGCCGGCTGTAGGTCTATAGTATTTTGGAACACAGTTTCTACTGTCAAATTTTACCAGGGAACTGATCCATTTCTGATTCTGAAGTAAGGTTTGTCCGCTGTGCCGAAAAAAAACATTTGATATTGGAATGAGCTCCAGCGCGAGGTTTTTAAAACACGGTACGGTGAGGTGAGTCTGGAAAAAATGCTGCTCCTCGTGTACCTCAACCCTAATTAAACAAGTTGTTAATTGCAATTCCATTAGTGTTGCATTTGACGTGCCCAGGAGAAAAGTTTTTTGGTGATATTGGTTTTTTATTTTATTTTCAGCATAATTTTTTATTTCAACGAGAAAGGGGCACTTCTACAGAGACAGCACTCGAGATAAGTTCAATTACAGTAACCGAAAATAATATCAGCTAATGCAATGGGACACGGTAAATTTAAGCTAGTAAACAATATTGGCGTGAAATAGAAAAGCGATACATAAGGAATGATAGAAAATTTATTGATTAAGCGAGAAAAGGCTTTTTATTAATTTCAATAAAATACAATGGGAAATCAACCAGTAACATAGAAAAAATGGGATCACTGAAAATTAAAAACATAAGATATTTATCATGAATTACGTAAAAATAATTTAAATGACCTTTTTCCGAACTAATTTAAAGCTCAGCTTGGCGCTAATCGATGATGTAAAAGGAAGTAGAACAAAAAAAAACTTTCATCTAACTCAAAATTACAAAAAAAAGAGAATAATTTTCAATTATATAATGAAGTAGGTACTTGGATGTTTGATTAAATTGAATTATCCTTCGCAGTTTTAAAGTTTGGAATATTTTTTTCGTTGCTATGACGATCCCGTTTAATTCAGATTTTGGAAATATGACCCACTTTATATACCTTTCCACTTGTGTTCAAAACTCACGTTAGAGTTTCAGGAGCCATATGGCGCATCAAGTTTGATTTTTAAGGGCCACTGAAGATTTTTTAGAGGACATTGAAGATTTTTTAGGGGCCAGATTTACTTTTTGTCCATATATCACGGCGCATTTGGTGAAAAGTTAGACGCAAGATGTTTTAGTTACAAAACTAGTAACTGTAACTTGGGGGATATTTTGAAAAATCACCAAACGGAAAAATTAGGATTTTTTTGGGAGGGAGAGAGGCAATTTTTAGGGGTCACGTTGGCGCAGAGCCTTCATTTTTTAAGCGTCATGACCGATTTCTTAGGCGCAGTTGGCGTGTTGGCGCCTGTGAGTTTCGAACACTGCTTTACACATATATTTACTGCTCTGCCCTCCGACATCTCCAATCACAGATCTACTCCCCTTCAATCAACAGAAATACAAACCCACTTACATGCGATGAACCCAATATTACTACCAAAATTCTGAAACTCTTCACCTCTCTTAATTTAAAAATCTAAATTTTCGTATTTACTCCCATTTTCAAAATTATCTGTAAAGACGTTAATAGCCTGAGACGCTGAATGTCTTAAAATATACAAACTAACTAACTATATACTTGGGAGCGTGCTCATATTACACGCATCAAAATTCAAAATTACCTACCCCCAAACACCCTACCTTTAAGCTCTGATGATTCAAAAGTAACTACTGAAATTTTAACGCTCTTTAAACAAGTAAATTTTAAAATTTAAGGTAATTCCTGATCTCTAGCGGTAAATAGCCTAGTTGCTACTCGTCGTAACTAATTAACCAACTAACCAAATTATGCACAGTTAAAAAAAAAATACACAAGCTTAAGTTTATACGGGAACTGGGTCAAATGATTTCACAAGCCTTGTGTCAGCGTAAAAACTCGCACACATCCCCGAGTATATACTTGAACAGATTCGTGTTAAAATAGTCCATACTTTGATATTCATACACATCATTGTAAATGTTTTTTAAACAATTTTTCCCACAATTTTTACTCGTGTTCCAGAAAAAAAAACCCAACCCTGTGAATAAACACACAAAAACACCGAAGTTTATTCCTAGTATTGTGTTTTTAGAAATAGTCATTGAGTTTGAATAAACTCGGAAGTTGTCGATTTATTCCTAAACGCAAGAGAAAAAAAATACAAAATTTGAGTATAAACGCTGTAAATTCAAGCGAGTTTTTTTTCAGAAATATGCAAGGCTTGTGTAAATATTTGACCCAGTTCCCATATAAACTTAAACTTTAGTTTTTTTTTCACATCGTTGTGCAAATAACACTGAGCACAATGGAAGAAGTTAGTGTCCCTCCAACAGTTATCAAAGAATTTCAAACATCACAAATTCGTATCATACTCATAAAAAAATCAAACAAGTTAGACTATAGAAACAAATCTTTGGATAGAAGATAGCACTACAATAGTAAAGGCGTTCTATATCTATCGAATGTTCAAGTGTTCAGGAAGCAATTAAATAAATATTCACCATAATCTTGAGATTTATTTATTCAACAGTGCATACATAGATGCCGCCAAATGACGGCTATGATGCATGTCAAAAAGCAGGCTGTGTTAAAAGATTAAGAAGAACAATCACCTATAAGAACTCTTTTGAATCTTATGCATTTCCTACTAAACAGAACGTTTTCAATTGATAGAAAATTGCTACTAAGTTACCTTCACGAGGTAGATCCTTAAAATCATTAGGAAGAGAATTATACATCTGTACACAGATAAAACGTGTCCGAAAAATTTCTAGGTTCCGTCCGGATGTACGCTTCTCCAAACTCGACAGTGTTGCCATGTGGCTACACTGTTAGAAATTTTAGAAGATTCCGGGGTGAGAATCACTCTTACTTCGCCTCTATTTTGCCCATGGAAAAATCGAGTGAAAATACGAACGAGTGACCGACGGCGCGGAGGGAACAACACTCCTGAACTCGGCGTGTAATGCACCCCGACCACAGGGTGCTAATCACCACACAAAGGAGTGATTTCAGGAGAGGTGAGGGGAAGCTCGAGGAAGGGGCAATATGCTGCTACAAGAATTCACGCGACGCTACCGCGCAGGGTTTCAAAATTTCACGAAATCACGCCGATAGCGCTATCTGTCAATTAATGACTGAACTACTTTCTACGACATACTCAGCGCACGCTGTCAAATAGACATGGAAGTTCTTGCCATGAACATTAGTTACGGGTTTCTACAAGTTTATCACAATTGAAATTCGGATTACCTTACTAATGACAACATTAACCATTTACCTTAGATCCTGCGACGATTTGTAGCGTAAAATTCCGAGCGCTCCCGTGTGGATTTGGACCCGAGCCGCGTTGGTGATAGTCCAGTGCTCTGCCACTGAGCCTCGAGGGTCGGATGGTTGATAAGGCTGAAATCACGCCTCTTATTCTCATGGGTCGCGTTTGTGCAGTAGTGCGCGCAATGGCGCACTCTCTGCTCGGGGTGAAAATCACTCCAGGTAAAAGTGGGGAGTTAACAACTGATTCGCTGCAGCGACATTGTCTCGCTATCGCGGCAATTCACTTTCATGGAGAGTTCCGAACTCCTCGACGGAGTGATTTTCACTGCGATCTCAGGTCACTCCGCATTTCACTCCGGGTTTCCCGAAAGATTTTTAACAGTGTATGCTAGTTGTTCATTCGTCTTTCCATTCGTAATCACTATAAATCACTAAGTATAAGGCAGCGGAGCCTTTTCGTAACGATGCTATCGTTCAAACACAATAAGTATATCACGCAATGGAATGCTTAATACGTTAAAAATATACAACGGAAGAACACTCGACCTGGGTTGCACAATTCACTTGGACATGGGTCTCGCGGATCGCGCACGCTCTAACTGAGGATCATGGGTATCTGCGTTGCGAGACGGGGACTTACTGCGCATGCGTGAACCAAAATATATACACAACCACTGTGTTTTTACACACGAACAATGAGCATTAACACACAGAGCTGTTAATTTGTGCACAAACTCGTGCACTTTCATATATTTGTAGTGTGTTTCTTTACATCATTTCAGAACTTAATCATACTAGTAGAGTATTTTTTCTCCCAATTGGTTAATTTATTTTAACACACAGAGGTTCTGGTGCCCAACCGTTTTGAGTTTTTTTCTCGAGATTGCCTGTGTTTTATTTCTCTTTGCACCATGATGTTTTAGTCTACGAGTGTGCAAAACAACACCGACGTAAGAATATTTTCTTAGGACCGTAAAAACATTCTCTCTCGTTAATGAAAAGAAACACAGAGTCGTGATATTATTGTGCATCTTTTCTTAAGAGCTCAGAATATGTTGCAAGTGTTGTGTTTTTATTTTGAAAACACAAAGTTCTACGATTTCACTCAGTCAGAAGAGCCCTTGAGTAATTTTTGTAAGCATTTTTTTGTTATTTGTGTTTATTCATCGAGATTGTGCACTTTTTCTCCACCTCGAGTATTTTTACTCCAAGATTTTCAGAAGAAGTACACTGAAATTTCTAAAAACAACTACACAATAATACACAAGTCCATTTTTTTTTAACTGTGTGTAATATTATAGTACTTAAAGCTTACTACACATACACGCTTTGGAGTCAAATAAAGTCTATGTAGTGCTACCAAATAAACGTCACAGTCGGCAGCCTAAAATACGGGAACCAAACAGAAATGGATTCACATTGTCAAGGTGATTCGATGGACGCCATATTTTGTGTCAGAACGGCATGCGGTATATCGCATCAATTGGTTCCATTTTTTCAGCTACTCGTCATTTTTCACCAATTTTGAGATGGCAATTCTGTTTTCAGGAGACTAAAGCACTCACTTACGAATTTTAACAAAGAAATTCAATGTAATAAAGGCGTGGTTTTTTTTAGAGAGAAAACATCGCATATGAACTGATATGGAAACTGTACTCGAATGCTATATTTTCTCTCTAAAAAAATCACGCTTTTATCACGTTGAATTTCGTTGTTAAAATTCGTTAGTGAGTGCTTTAGTCTCCTGACAACAGGATTGCGATCTCAAAATTGGAGAACAATGACGAGTAGCTAAAAAAATGGAACCAATTGATGCGATATATCGCATGCCGTTCTGACACAAAATGTGGCGTCCATCGAATCACCTTAAGGGACTCTAGTTGACACCATGATCGTTGACATTATGCAACGTTACCCAATTTTTGACTGCACACTGAAAAAAAAATCTCGGTGTATTTACTAAGAAAAG
The DNA here is from genome assembly GCF_918797505.1 of Bemisia tabaci. Classification (NCBI taxonomy): domain Eukaryota; kingdom Metazoa; phylum Arthropoda; class Insecta; order Hemiptera; family Aleyrodidae; genus Bemisia; species Bemisia tabaci. The sequence goes on along the minus strand of NC_092802.1, from coordinate 10,062,240 downwards.
TGTAACACTACCAAGAATTCAGGGTTCTATTTGATCCCAGTTTTTTCTTGGTAAAATCACTATTTATGGAATTGGTAATTTTACCGAGAATCTCGGCAAAACTAATGAACTTTCTCGGTAATTTTACTGGACCTTGGTAAAAACGCCAAAATTTTTTCGACTGTAGTAGAATTACCGAGATAAAATGGCAAAGTTACCCGGAATTGATTACCAATAAAAGTGGTATTCTTACCTGAAAAAAACAGTAAAAATACCGGTTTTTAGGTAAGCTTACCAGTCTGTCTTGGTAAAATTACCAATAATTGGTAAAGAAAGTGAGATGGTAAAGGTACCAACGGACCTTGGTAAAAACGCCGAGAATTTTTTTCAGTGCATTTACTGCATTTTTACACGTGACTGTTGAAAGACGATTGCGGGGACACTGCTCGTGAGAACCTTTCTGAAGGCGATTTTGACACTGAGGGAACTTTGAGCCAGTTCAAGGATTTGCCAAGACTTCGCAGTTTAAACCAGGGCTGACTCCCGTCGTAGCCTCGTTCTCGCTGTTGAACGAAGACAGGCGGTGGATTCCTCTCTTGATAGATCTCGGCACCGGGACCGCCACACTTGCTGTATTTCACGGCGAGATTTTTTATTATCACAATCCGTTCTCCTCCCTGATCGCCCTTCATCCTTTGGCCGAAGGATGTGTAAAACTCGAGCTGCAAATGAAGAACTTGATGTCGTTGCTGAACGATATATAAAGCATTTGACTCATTTTACCAATTTCACTATGTAACGCCGTTTGTTGGTTTTTATTTTAATTTCTTTTTTTATTTTTAATTATTTTTTAGCAGTTGATAATGGTGCCGTAAGGTACACTCAAAAAACAAGCATGGGAAGAGTGACTTACCGGCCGAGTTATGGATTATGGAGCCATAAAATATAGTTCGTGGAGCCATGCTTATAGGTTCACGACCAATAAAGTATGGCTCAGAAAGCCATACTGTGCCAGGTAAGTCACTTTGGTTAGCAATTATGGAACTCCGAGCCATTTTTTATGTGTCTCAGAGTCATGCCTTTTTTTGAGTGTACCGAAACGTTCTGCCTTTATATTTTGTATTTTAGCCTTGTTTCCGCTTTTCCCTGTGTTTTCGGTTGGCGTTTGACTTGATAGAGAGAGTATGGACATCTGGACGTATTGATGCTAAAAAAAAACTGTGCAAGTGGAAAGATGGCAGTGTTCGAAACTCACCTTCGAGTTTCAGGAGCCATGTGGCGCATAAAGCCTGATTTTTAGGCGCCATTGAAGATTTTTTAGGAGCTAATTTGACTTTCTGCTTATATACCCTAGTAGCACAACCCGTTTCACTAATATTTTAGAAACATCTCATAGGTGTCTAACTTGTGTCATCTCACTGAAACGTTTCAGAAATATTTTTGAAATATATAATTGACACGAAGCTTTGCAGAGGTTTCATTGATACAAATTTGAACCGTTTTAAAAACGTTTTTTTTTAAAATTAAAAAAATTAAAATCAAAATATATTAGAAAGAAATTTGAAATAAATTGCGGCTGTAAAAAATGAAACAAAATAGAAATGTTTCAGAACTATCTTGGAAACATTATTCCGAAACCTACGTCCAAATTTTGTACCTAAAAAATATATTGGAAATAAATTTGAAATGTTTTACTTTCAGTTTTTTGATGCGTGATTACCAAAATTTTGAATTGTTTTGAAAACAAATTTAAAAAAAATTTACGCGATTTTTCAGAAATATTTCTAAAACATATCAGAAATATTTCGTATGAATTTAGAAAAATACCATTTCATCTGAAACATTTTTGAAACAAATTTAAAACATTTTGACCTAGTTTGATCTTTGTTACGTTGAACTGAGTCAAAATTATTTTCCAAACATTTCTTCTTCATCTCATTAATCTTTGTTAAAACGTTTCCAAAACAAATTATAAATGTCATCTGAAATGGGTGGTTTTAGTTGAAATATTTGGAACACATTTTGAAAATGTTTCAACAAATCCTTTTCAAAACATTTTCAAAATGTCTCTAAAACCTTTTTGAATATTTTGTTTGAATTTATACGTCACTTAAAAATGTTTTTGACACGTTTTAGAAATGTTTCATTGATTAACATAGAAACATTTCTAGGACCTTTCTAAAACTTTTCCTGGTTCAAACTGAATCCACCAGAGGGCGTTAACGTTTAATTTCTCAATTTTACCAAATTTCAGCTTAATTTTTCGTCTCAAGCTATACTTTTTGGACATTTAATTATGTGGAGGTTATAAACACGTTTAATTCCTTGTATGAATCGAGTTCATCTCCATAAAAGCTCATAAGTTATGGATTATCTAGAATATTGAAACCGTACATCGTGCTTTACGTATACTTTTCTAAAGTGAAGGTGTTCTAATCCCTCTGATAGGTTGATAATGATGAAGTGTAACGATTCAGCCTTCAGGCATGGTTGGTATCAAGGGATTCCTGTTGTGATGGTTCTAATTCCACAGCGACATTAGTTATTAAAACAAATGTCTGAAAATTTTTGATACTTAGCCTCTAGTTAACCCCCGAAGAAACACATTTCTGAAACATGCAAACATTTCTAAAACATTTCATAGTGAACAGTCAGAACCTAATTTTCTCAAACACATGTTACAGAAATGTTGCTGAAACGATTCAGTGAAACTTTGAAACATCCTCAATAGGTTTCAGAAACATCTTCCCACGGTGTAGGCGACACAAGAATTTGGGGTGACATAGAGAAGTGTCTGAAACGTGTTAAAAACTGAATGAACACATTCTGAACGTGTTTAATATGTTTCGATGAAACGTAAGAAATATTTTGAAAACCATCGAAATGTTTTGGAAACGTTTCTGAAACAATTTTGTGAGAGCATCAATCACCTTTCCTTTCAAAAATATGTTTCAGAAATGTTCCTGAAACGTATCAGTGAAACTTTGCTACATCCTCAATAGGTATCAGAAACATCTGCATAGGGTGTCAGTTTGACAAAAATTTGGGGTGACATAGAGAAGTGTCTGAAACGTGTTAAAAACTGAATGAAAACATTTTGAACGTGTTTAAAATGTTTCGATGAAATGTGTTGACAATGTTTTTTATTTCAGTGACACATTTTTGAAACATTTTAAACACTAATTGTGCTACTAGGGTATTATGGCGCAATTAGTGGAAAGATAGACGCAAGATGTTCTTGGAACAGAACCAGTAAGTATCTGTAACTTGGGAAGGACAAAAGCACTATCAGAATGAAATCGTGAAGAATAGAAAAAGCTTTCACTTGCAGTGCTGAAAATTCCGAGTTTTTTTTTTAATTCAAATAGATTTCTTTTTCTTTCTTTATAAGATTCCCTATGAAAATCCAGATTTTTAGGGGGCAATTTTTAGGAGCCACGTTGGCGCAGAGCCTTCATTTTTTAGGCGCCATGGTTGATTTTTTAGGCGCAATTGGCGCGTTGGCGCCTGTGAGTTTCGGACACTGAAAGATGGGGTGCGCTCGTGGAAGCTGGATAAGAAAGAATGTAAAAGTGGATATAGCTCCTTTTGAGAAAATGGAAAAGCGAGATTTTCAATTAAATCCAAAGGAACTGAGCGCTAACTCGTGAGCCGTGGGCTTGTACCTAGAGCCTTGTGAACAGGGCTTCTTAACTATTTTGCGGTGTCCTCCTCTTTTAAAAAGAAAAAAAATCAACATCACTCCTTCAAGGTTTTACAGATTTTTTTCCTACGAAGAGGAAAATCACGGCAGTTTATAAGAATTGCCGTTGAATGATGTGCATTTAACCCGTAGATGCCCAAGACTTTTTTCCAGTTCGTAGTTGAGCCAAATTGACCCACATTTGAATACATTGCTTTTCATAATTTTTGAAGTATTATCTATGTTACTGCTACCTTTTTGAAAGTGAGAAATTCTAAAATTTTCCACTTCTTTGGTTCCATACTGGCCCTTTTTTACCCCCTCCTCAATCATATCTGAAACTCTCCTAAAAGAGGTAGTCGGGTCCACTATTATTTTTACCCGGCTTTGGATTTTTAGGGGTAGTCGTCAAGAACAAATTCATTTTTTTTTTTTTTTTTTTTTTTTAATCGGACCCTATAACTTCTCTCCTATCATTGTTTGAGTTGCTCCCGCAGCCCTTGAGACAACACTACGATTAATAGGACGGAGAAGACCGACACAACAAGGATATAGATCAAAACAGAGGACGCGCGTTGATCGCGGCGCGGAGATACAACTATTCGTGCTTGATGGATGTCCGTGTTGCATCTAAAAAATTGAAGGCGCGATGGCGCGAGGCGTCAACTCGCACTACTCTGCACCGTGCTGTCAATGAGGCGTCACTCAAATTCGGAGAAAAAGTTGAAAAAAGAGATCCGATTAAGTTTTTTTGACGCTCGGCTGGGTAGACACCAGTGGCGTGGCGTGAATAATCGATTATCGATATCTCGCCATTTGAAGCTATGGTAAAGAATCGATTATTAAGGTGTTCGCTGCGAACACCCTATTTATCGATCCTTTTCCATAGGTTTAAATGGCATAACAATCGATATATCGCAATTCACGCCACGCCACTGGTTGACACTCGGTGTTTGCCCGTTTTATTTCAATCTGATTCCTGACCCTTGTCTCACGATTTATTTGTAAACCTTCATATGGATTGCATTTTGCAAAAAGAAACCAGGAGCATTGCAATATTGCTAAGATTGTGGAACCTCTTTAGTCTCGGAAGAAAAACCTGATTGTTCATTAACAGATTCTATTTTACTCGCCAAAAACAGTAAATTTAAGACACAAATTACCCTGTAAATTTCATATTTGTTCATGATTTCAGTGATTTTATTGTAAAGGACGGAGTTGCACAATCTTAGCATCATTGCAATGCTTCTGCGGTTCCTTTTTGCGGAATGCAATCCATATAAAGCTTGTATTTACCAGACCTATAACTCCCTCAGAAGAGAAAGTTGTGTGAGTTTAATCCGACTGGTGACTTGTAGGGGTAGATGTCGAAAAATTCCCTCACAATCAATTTTTCCCCCTTTTTTTTCAGTTTGGAATCTGATTCTTGTTCCTTTTACGATGTATTTGTAGACGTATATCTGAAGCATGTAATGTGCCGCGGCCCCAGACAACCCGCAATGCAAACTTTCTTTCCAAAAAAGGCCTTCAAACCCATGTTAAGGCCAGTACTAGTCCCAAAAAGAGATAAAAATAGACCAAATCATGATGCATTCCGTATAATACAGATCTGTAATGAGCCAAAAATCGCCGAGTTGAGGAAATTTAGGGTGGGCGCAAAAATAGCCTTCATTGATACCTCTCCTTTTAAACAAAGTCGTGTAGAGAAAATAATACAATACAATACTCCTGGAAAATATTACGATGAGACCGTAGATTTTGAAACACCGCAAACGAGATGCGTGATGGGAGATTCAACGCCGATATGGACGTATTTCTAGCAAACGGAACTATGTGCATTATGACGTGAGCCTTGTTATGCACATATTCTTATGGGCCGCAGGGCTCATGTCTTAATGCACATACGCTGGAAAAAAACACATTGGATCTAGAGTCCAGACTCTTGAAAACATCGACAAGAAAAAGTACTCTTGATTCAATCAGAATCTAGCTTAAATCAAAAACCAAGCCTCTTAATTTAAGCGGATTTCGTTTTGATTCGATCAAGCAAAAATCAGTTGAATCAAGAGTATTTTTTCTTGTCAATGTTTTCAAGAGTCTAGACTCTAGATCCAATGTGTTTTTTTTTTTTTTTTTTTTCCAGTGAGTTCCGTTTGATAGACATGCGTCCATATTATGTAACTCCGTATTTAACCTATCACCAGGTGTACATGGAACGAGAAGAAAACGGCAACGGTCAAAACTTGGTCCTTACTCTGAATGGGCCTTGCACGTTAGCTGGAACAGAGTCCTGATACCATCGGATGTATTTTGCAGGATTTGGGTTCTTATCGTTGTGGGACCATATTCGAACATTCTGCAACCGATGCGATTTATAGCGGATATCGAAGGGTGTGTCCACATCCACCTTCAGTAGCTGCACCAAAAACAAGCCCAATACATTGTCACGAAACAGGAGGTAAAAGAGAGAGAAAGAAGAAAACAAAACTTTTTAGGATCGGGTATCGCAGAACGCCAGAGTGCGTGCAGAGGAGCGACTTTAATGTATGTTGAAAGCTAAAGGCTCATCAAAGTTGGTCGTATTTCTTTCAAACGGAACTAAGCGCCAAATTGAGTTCCTTTTGAGGATTACAGAATCCCGGATAGCGTGTTCTGTCAAACGGAACTAAGCGCCATGCTGCCGTGCTAAGGGAAAACGCCGTATGAACATTCGAGAGTTGCCAAATTTCCTTCGATGAAATATTTATTTTTGAGGAAATTTATAAATAGTTTCCCTTGAGATGTTCAGGAATTTTAGGTGAAATTGCGTGCAAAATTATCTGAATAATCGAAAGGAAAATATTCATAATTTTACCAGGAAATTCGCGTTTTATCGAAGGAAATTTGGCAACGCCTGGAGGTTCATACGGCGTTCTTCCTTAGCACGGCAGCATGGAAAAGTATTGCGAGTATAGGATGGAACGAGCATCGCGTACCGCAACACCCGCCAATCCAAGCCCCCCTCTCCCTTCCTCACCCGATGGCGCTTAGTTCCGTTTGATAGAAATACATCCAGTCGATCTTGAAATGCTCTCGGCTCTGAGACACACAGACGACATAAGTACCAGTGCTTGTCTTCTTTTTATCCCCTTTCAAATATCTTTAAGTGTTAATTTTGCGGCTTGAGTCTCATATCTCAGCCTTTGTCCAACAATCAGCCCCGGGAAACTGATGTTTGAGACCATTTAACTGGGGTCACACAGTAAGACAAAGTAACCAACATGTTATGTTAGTATGGGGAGTAGAGCACAAAGTAAACTAAACTTGCGGTTCATAGTTATTTATTAGTTTCTCCTCGGGTTAAATTGACCAAATCTTTGAGTTGAAAATTTTCAACCTCATTAAAAATCAGGTGGAAGCTGTTAAGATCGAACGTGGACCGCGTTGGCGATAGTCCGTTGCGCTGGCCACTCGCAAGTTGCAAAAAATACTTGCAAATATCTCCTTTCGGAGTTGATTTCCCAACTTTCCGTGGTGTGGTTGTGGATAGTAATCCGCGAAAGATGCGCTGAAAAAAAAATCAGTCACGTAAACCGAACGTTCGGTGTTCCATATCATTCCGAATATTTGGTTGGTCAAATTGAACTTTCGGTTCGTGCAACCGAACGTTCCGCATTTATGATCAAACTGTGTTCGTCAACCGCACAAGTTCGGTTTGAGAAACCGAAGATTCAGTTTGACAGACCGAAAATTCTGTTTGATAAATCGAATGAGTTGGGATAATATGGAACACCGAACTTCGGTACAACCGAACTTTTTTTTTTTCAGTGGGATCAAGAGAAAACTTGTGACGCTTTTCTCGCGGTTCGGATCTTGTTAAGTAGCCAATCGCGATATCTTTTGTTCGCAATGGATCCTTCGAGTGACAAAACAGGCTTGGACACTAACCGACAAACTAATCTCTCCGTTAGTGGTATATTGAAACGAATACTCGAAACTGATACATCCCATTGGTCCACGATCACGGTCGAACGGACTCAAACCATGAAAATTGATACTGTAAATGTTTCCTCTCTTTGGCAGTGGCTTCCTGTAACTCGGCGAAGAGCTTATCAAGTGCCCACCCTTCTCTGGAAAAAAAAAAAAAAAAAAAAATTAACGCAACAGTCGGCTGGAATGGAGATGTTATGTGGAGGTGATTTGAACGTCACGTTGAAGCATGAACATGAGTCTTAAAAGTCAGGCTTAAAAAGAAAGTTGCCTAAAAGTCGCGACGGAATTTCAAGAGTCCCCTTGTATTTCTTTGATCTGGCAGAAATCTTATTGAAATCACCTCAAGGTAAATTGCCCTGTTGCAAGATTCAGCTAGCGCAGAAAGGAGACTTGTATCTTACAGAAAAAAAAGTGGCTCAAAAATCACGCTGAAAGCATCGGGAAAGTCTGAAATACAATCCTAACTTCGCGAACCGAGTGAAAACGATGCATTTTTCAAGCTTCCCGCTTCAAATCTCTGCGTAGCATCTTAGTGCGCAAGGGTTGGATGGAACGACTTCTCTTATGAGATTTTTGTGAGATAAGTGAATTCTAGCCGAATTACACTCATTGGTTTTGTATGTAGGGGTAAGAGCCGCAGAAGGTTCTCAATTCTACCGGTGGTATGTACTAGATCAGTTCGCGGTGTCAATTTTCAGCTATTATCTTAAGCTTCAACCGGCCGCTATTTTAAAAAGGTTAGAGGTATGTATTAGCTTCGGCTTTTCTCAAAAACGGTTCTTTTTTAATACTCTTTCGAACGAGGTATCAGAAGGAGGGTCTCCCTAGTTGAAAAAAAGTTGGGGTCCGTTGCCCCCCCCCCTAAAATTTTTAGGGGACTAAAACATAGGTTCGTTTGACCTAGGAACATCTTCCAAGCGTAAGGTAAAAAATTACTGGGGGTGGAAGATACTTTTGAATCACCCTGTATTAGTCTCGATGCGCAAGTCTCAACAAATCGCGAGGTTAATTACATCTTGTAGCTTGAATGTTTTTTCTACCTCCCGATTCTTCCAAGTGGAGAGGAAAAATCAAATCAATACATCAAACCATCTAATGTATTTAGCTGAATAGTTTGGTGTCAGTTTACAACTTTGGACCTGAGAAAGAATTAAAATATTATAAATTAAATTGTTTTAAGTTTGAATTTATAACGTTTAATATTTTATAATTGAAGAAGTTTAAAACTTCTGACCTGATTCCGGAACCCACTTCCACGTGCCTTGTCGAAACCAGTCAAAGCCGCAATCATCATCTTTGAAGTCACAAAAAACATCGACAGGCCAGCTTGTTTTTTGCTGGGGGCCTACAAAAATAAAATTCGCAGTTAAAAATACAAACAAGTTTAGTAAACTTGCCGAGGTGCTTCAACGTCACCTCTTTCTTTCAACTATTATTATGACAAAACGTGAAAATTTACATCGTTCAAATGGGAGTACTAAGGCGATAATAGGGTCAAAATCTGCAATCTCTCCTTTACTCTGCCAAAGGCGTAGCTAGGATTCTTTGAGGGGGGTGGGGGGCGGGGGTCCATTTATATTAGCCCCTGATAATGTTTCATGTCTGCCCTTCCAGCGGGCTGATCATTGAAACTGATAGACAAAGCTATAGACAAAGAAGACATAGGGAGTATGTAGCAATCCTATTGGTTGAGATGGGTGGTTCTTATAGACTAAGGGAGAAAATGATGGACTAACTAAATGGTCTCTCATGAGTTGCCGATAGTTAGTCTATTACCTACCTCCTTGTCCATTGCAATCACCCGATTCCACCAATAGGATCCTTCTATATCCCTTTTGTCTTCTTTGTCTATAGCTTTGTCCATCAAGTTCAATAATCGCCCCGCAGGAGTAAAAACAGCAGTGGCGTGGCTTGAATTGCGATGTATCGATTGTTATGCCATTAAAACCTATGGAGAAGGATCGATAAACAGAGTGTTCGCAGCGAACACGACCTTAATAATCGATTCTTTTCCACATGTTTAAATGGAATAACTAACAATCGATGCATCGCAATTCACGCCACGCCACTGAAAAAAAGGTACAATTAACGAGGCTAAGAAAGGGGGGGGGGGGGCTCTGGACCCCGCCTTGTCTACGCCACTGACTCTGCCTAAAATTAGGACGATCATTTTAACTTATTATAAGGAGAGCAGGGTGAGTTTCTACTTGGGCGATTCCTCTAGAATTTTTTACCTGTTATAAGAAGAAATTGTAACTGTATTCAACTCACGGAGCCTCAATGTTTACTCGCTTTCGGAATGAAGATCGCACCCTCGGATCAGTGGCGTGGCGTGCTTTGCGATATATCGATTGTTATGCCGTTTAAATCTAGGGAAAAGGATCGATAAACAGGGTGTTCGCAGCGAACACCTTAAAAATCGATTCTTTACCAGGTTTAAACGGCATAACAATCGATACATCGAAATTCACGCCTCGCCACTGCCTCGGATTCTCGGCGCTTTCAACTCACATTTTCAACACTCAATATACAATAATCTTTTGAGATCTCATGCAGACCTAGAATATTTATGTTACTATTTTCTACACGGATTGTAATTATGATTAACTTATGATTAATTCTTTACTATCTGATCAATATGATCGCATAACTTTACTTGAGATCTCAACTAGAACCTGAACATTTATTTATATGCCTCTATACGAATTGTATTCATGTCTATTTTCTATGAATTAAAAAAGAAAATATATATATATATAGTTAGTTAATTTTATTTAACGACGATCAGCATCTAGGCTATTTACGTGTGTGTATTATATATGTATATATATATATATATATAAATCTGGGTTATATTCCCAAAATCTGAAAATCATCTTGGACTACCCTGCGGTGATAGCGAAGAGAGTAGGACGTGTCAAAATTTCGAAATCCAGTTTCCTTCAAAATTTGTCTAATCTCTTTTTGATGAAATCACTGAAATGGCTAAAACAGCAAAATTCATCTTAATTGTGCAAAAACGAGACGTGTGAGGAAGCCGTAAGTGCGCAGAAACTGACGGAGTTTCAGGCAAGACAGCAGTAAGTGACATTTTTCCTCCAGAGAGCCGATGAAAACAGTGCTTTCAAGTAAAGTGCCACCCTCCTCTACCAATTTTTAATCTGAAAATGTGTTTGTTGTCTGTCCAAAACGCAACCACGGCAGTATACAGGAGATAACACTAACGGCTGTCTTGTCTAACAATAGCCTAGCCGGATAATGAAAAATACCCTTTTTATGTAATTAAAATAAAATCGGTCGATTTTTAATCATTCAAACAATTTCAAGGAGTCTACCAGATGATTAGTGACAATCTGACAAAGAGCGGAGGCTTTTTTGAATAAAATTTTCCGGTCAGATGCTTGTGAGCCTTTTCCTCAAAACTTCATTTTTGCACTAACTACTTTCTTCCGGCGGTATCACCTGCCGATGACCGCAAAAATTATGGAAATCGGCTCTACCGAGCGGTAGTGCAAAGGAATGCTTAGTAACGATATGGCCTGGTTCCTTCCTGCTTAATGAGCACTCTTAATGACATTTCTCTACCTCTCCGTAAGTTTAGGAAAGGACTCTTAAAAAAAAACCCTATACGGTCGTTAGAAAAACTAAGCTAAGAGTAAAAACTGAATGCAACTAACCAGTACAGCGGTAAAGGTCAGTGATTTTCATTGCATCTCCTTCACTGATTTTTTCTGCACGTTTCAGCGTACCACCGCCTAAGAGTTTGGTTGGTTTCAGTGTCTTTTTTTCTCCGTCCTAAAAGGCAAACAATGGACGTTATATTATTGATACGCACTGCATTTCTTGGGAAGTGAGACAATATTTTTTATGCAAAATTACAGTCTCAAATACAAATTGCTGTGAAATCAATAACCTTACCATACTTTTCTTCTTTCATCCTGTGGAGCTTACGAGGTCATTCACTGAGAAAAATAATGGTAGATTTTACCATACTCAGACACAGTGATCCGAGTATAGTAACTAACACCAGATTGTATGACAGCATTTACAATATTGTGTTAAGAATTACCTGAATTCTGGTGAATACTACTATAATTCTGGTCATTTTCACTACATAGTATCACTACGTAAAAAATCAAGTAGACTTATAGTAGCCGTTACCATACCTTTTTTTCAGTGTTCCAGCGCGGAAAAATGCGATCTTTTGTTTGATTGATTACCAATCTACGTATTTTATGACCAGATATAAAATTAATTTTTAAATCATTCGCGAAATTTCTTACTTTTCGATCGACCATTCTCAAAGTTTTCAACACAAAACATACTTCCAAAATAAGCAATGAAGTAGGTTGCCAGGTGAAACTTTTCAATGTTGTGATGCAAATTCGGTTAGCTGTAGCCCCAACATTTATTAACGAGCTTTGTTTTTAGTTTGTCGGTAATTTTACTAGACCTTGGTAAAAACGCCAATATATTTTATCGACTGTGGTAGAATTACCGAGATAAAATGGAAAAGTTACCGGGAGTTGATTGCCAATAAAAGTGGTATTCTTACCTGAAAAAAACAGTAAAAATACCAGTTTTTAGGTAAGCTTACCAGTCTGTCTTGGTAAAATTACCAATAATTGGTAAAAAAGTGAGATGGTAAAAGTGCCAACGGACCGTGGTAAAATGGCCGAGAATTTTTTTCAGTGCGGTTTTCTCGAATTGCTCGTTATTTATCCGTGAACTTCGAATTGTTGCCGCAGGTTCATTTTTTATAATTTTTTTGGCACGGTATATGCGCCGAGTGATGCAATATTAACGTCGCGCCTGCGCAAAACGCGCACTGGCGCCTACAAACCTAAGGGGATACTTCACGCATTGCGCAATGCTGAGAGTATCTCCTTAGGTTTGAAGGCGCCAATGCGAGTTGTGCTCCGGCCAGCCGGCCGCCGCGCCGTCGCTCAGCTGTAGTTTGGGTATCTTACTTTTGCCTCTTTCACGCCTACGGACTAGTACGTAGATCGATATGTAGGTTGGATGAAATGAATTAAAGTTCCACTGAGCACAAAAAATCACTTCACCTTTGAAAATGTTGACGCACCGTACGCCATTACCGAATGTCGATCATACGGGAGTCCCAAAATGTTGAATTCACTTCGGTCCTTTATTTCAAACTGATTTTCAAATCCCTGTGAAATCAGTAAACATATTAGTCAGCTAAACATTAGTTATGGGAGGCATCAACATCTCAAACCTCCTTAAACTTGATACATTTCTGGATATAGGAATTGTAAACAATCCAATTAATGGAAAATATCATTCCAATTGTTTGCTCTCAACGTAATTGACTGAAAAAATCAAGAAAAGTTGTTGCAGAATTTCACTTAAGTACAATTCAACACGTTCTCCTAAGTTGTATCAATTGCGAGAAGATCTAGGAGTATTACCTTTGAACCTAGAATTAAATTTTAAGGCATCCTGCATCGATATGGTCAATGTCAAAAGACCTTCTCGAAGGTTGCATCACTAAAAGTTGAAATCATAGGAAAAAGAATAGGAAGCACAAAGACTTTTAATTTTCCTTTCGGCGTATTAATATTATCGATGTACAGTGGATATCGGATATAACGACATCGGTTATAACGACATATCGGGCATAACGACGTAAACTGGTCGGTCCCGGCTGAAATCCCATTCATTCAATGTATTTATGTATCGGTTATAACGACATCGCATATAACGACATATCGGTCATAGCGACGGAGTTTTCGCGTCCCAACAGATGTGGTGATCGGTTATAACGACCTGAGCGACAGCAACAGAGGCCGAAGAGGAGAGGATCTCGTTTCCAGACGCCCTAGAAGCCATCACAACTGTTCAAAAATTCCTAATTTTGAACTCAGAATGGAACGATTCCACTTTATCACACTTTACGCTCGGCCCATAGAGCGTTACAAAAAGGGTACGCGAACACGATTGTGAAGCAAAAAGAAATCACGGACTATTATTCAAATTAGAAGTTTTATACTTCTTCGGTATTGCGCATATGTATTGCAAACATAATGTAGTGTGTAGTGCATGTATTCTCAATATTATAAAATACCTTGTTTTTACAAATTCAAACAAAGTGTTTTAATTAAAATTAGTCCTAGAATAAAAAAATAAATGAATTAAATAAATATTCAATTCAAATAAAATTAGATAAAGCTAATAAACAAAGGTGTTACTGAAGAGATAATGAATCAGCAGCAAAATTCACCGGGCCCTGGAATCCCACCTACAGCACAGCCTTGTTCTCAGCTCTTTAACATAGGGTACGTGCGTAAAAATTCCACTATCGGTTATAACGACTATCGGCTATAACGACCGAATATGGCTGGTCCCTTCAAGGTCGTTATATCCGATATCCACTGTATTATATATCTTACACCTTACAATGTTATAAATATATGCATGTCTAAGGTTTGAATGGTCATAATATTGTTTAGGTACGTGTCAAATAAATTAATTTTTGAGCAATCAAATCAACTGGTGCACATGTGTGTCTTACGAATGATTTACATTCAATTAAAGTTTTTGTTCTTGCAACTCTAAGAAATCAGGCAGTGAGAAAACAATTGGAAACTTATAATTGAGAATTTTTTTTCAAAATTGTTTATTTATTTCAGTTAGGTTTTCTTAAGTCTCTCCATGAGCAAATCTGATTAATGTCAAAAAAAAAAAAAAAAAAAAAAAAAAAAAAAAAAAAAAAAAAAAAAAAAACAATACCCGCAGACGCAGTACTTTGGAAAAGAAATCACCACAAGAACTACGAAAATTTTACGTTTTTTACGTAGAACGTTTACGTTACGTTACGTTACGTTACGTTACGTTTTACGTTTGACGTAGAATTGAGAGGATATTTTTCAGTGGCGAGGCGGAATAATCTATTATCGATAAATTCTTATTTGAGGCTATGGTAAAGGAACGATTCTTAAGGTGCTTGTTCTGAACACCCTGGTTATCGATCCTTTTCCATGGGTTTAATAGTGACAGATCAATCGAATATCGCGAAGCACGTCATGCCTTCCACGCATCTCTTGTGTGCACTAGACCCATCATCGTGACTTACCGGCTTAATGTTCTGATCAATAACTTTTACATATTTGTCTCTATCTGGGCGCTGGTGATCGTGTTTTAGAGTGAGAACATGTCCTAATTCGTGCATGAGAATTCGATGGTGCCACTGACCAGGACCGCATGAAAGTTCTTGCTCCCCACCTTGTCTCCCGTTGTCGGCTGAACATCCGCTACGAGTGGAAATTAAAGAATGAAATAACATTGTTTTCGATAGAACGAATCCACCGACACTTGAGAGTATGGTGTGCTGTATGTGCTTAAGTACAATAAAATCTTAAATATCAACACCCCGGATGATACTAAGTAAGTTTGAGGTTTGTACCTCTTGAAAAAATCGACGAAAAACGTGATTTGCGATGAGTACGACTCGTTTTGGCTGCGATTTGGGCAAAGTTGAAGGTGGGGGAGAAGAATTTGTAGGCACTTTTTTGGAGGAACTAGGCTAATCACGTGAAATTAAGCAAGAATGCGTGTCCATGGACAAATTTTCAGATCTTCAGCAGCAAGTTTTTGTGTCTGGCGTGCCACTTCGATCGACGAAAAACGCAATTTGCAATGAATGCCAGTGAGCACAATTTATTGTGAATGTGGCTACATTGAAGTATAAAAAGGGCCTGTAGTAAGTTTTTGATCTTTTACATGAAAACTACGACGAAATGCTGGATACCGTATACCTGACACTGGTAGATACCTACCGGAGTTATGACTATGAAGTGGGAATTTTTGCGGTCATCTTGGTTTTGGAGCGGAACGTATTTTGAACGCCGAATTCGGAACCTATGTCGAAAATTACGTAGGAAAAGGTTCCAAACACGACACCAAAGATAAATTTCAAAATTGCCAGCCCCCGAACTCCCACTTTGGCCGCCACATTGAATTTTGGGCTTTAAACGCAAATGTTATCTTGACAACATCGACACTTTTTCAACACAATTTTCTAACTATTTTTCTACACATCATGCAGTGCGAAAATATTAAGACACAATTTACACTTACTTTACTTACGGTTACACATGAGGCTGTTCTTGAATCTATGCCCCCGGACTAAAAAAACTGTTTTTTTGTTTGTTTTTTTTTTTAAAAGAAAAAATAGTAAGCATAAGGGGTTGAGAAAATCAGCATTTTTCGAGAGCTTGCAATTTTCAGCTAATAAATTCTGAAATATTCTGATTAATGTCGTAGCCTCCAAAATAGATCCAATTGAGCTGAATTTCAGGAGACAGCCTATTTTTGTGTTACGCAAATATTCCGATCACGAAAAATTACAAGATGAAATTGACAAGAAAATGGTAAAATTAAAAGAGACGAAAGTGAAAATGCTTTAATCGGAATCTCAGAAAATTAAGATTTTTTTATGCAATTTGGACGAATGTATATCATTTTTACCCTTAAGAACATCCTCTCTAACCGCAAATGATTCCGGGGGAATTCATTTTTTGGTCACATTATCCCGCAGACTCAAAGTATTTTAGCATGTTTATGTAGGACGTATTTTTTCCCTCTCGTGATCATAGCTCGCACAATTTTATATTCTCTTTCACACTCCCCCTCTTCCTCCTTCTCTCTGTGCCTCTTTCTAATTGTTTTGAGGTTATTCGAGGCAAATAGATTCAAAAGTTGAAAATAACGTGGAAATACTCACAATTGCGTTTCGTTATGAAAAATGCGAACCCAATCATGTTCTCCACTCCTCTGCTTGAAACGGATGCAAGTTTTATCTGACCATGCTTTCATGGCTCGTATAATGGTTCGACAAATCTTTGAACCCGGGCAATCTTAAAAAAAGAAAAAGGAAACTTTAGTTTCTTACATCTTAATTTTTTTTACTGTCGCAAAAGCAAAAAGCCAGTGAAAGATACAACAATCGGAATGTTTTAGTTACAAGCGAGTTATGAACATAAATTAATCGACTTTTGATAGGCAATTCTGTCGACATGTGCGGAGAAGTTGGATTTTCTAACCACCGAGCCACTGAGAAAAAACTTTCATTTTCTAAAAAATTCTGGTTTAACGACGAACCGCGTGGATTTTTTTAAAATTCAGCGCCAGCCATCCTGTATGAATTATTTATCTCATTTCCCTCATTTTTCCAGGCACACATGTGTCTGCGTTATCATAGTGCCTGTGTGGAAATTCAGAAATAATGCTTTTTCCATAGTAGATCGACGAGAACCTTTAACTCATTGCAAGTATGATAGGGGGTTTCATGCGGAGTTGACCTATGATGAAAAAGTTATTTTTAAAGTTTCCGAGGTAATGGGCCTGTTGCATGCAAGAGATACAGCCGTGCGAATAGACTTTTTAGAGGTTAAATGACACGAAAATTACGATGGTCACATTAAAAAAGTCTGAAATACACTCCTTACTGCGCAATTTGCGTTGTTAGGAACGCGCTTTTTCAAATTTCCCGCGTCTGGGGGCAGTTTTCTAACGGCAACTCGCGGCTATTTCCGGTCAACTAAAACTGACAACATAACCTAAAAATCGGAGCTCGTGATATCGTGAAATGAAATGTAGAAGGATTGCGTTGGATATTTAAAAGTTGATCGATTTCGTTACCACATAAAGCGTACATGGACCACTATAAGAGATCACGTTGGGTTTGTAAACAAACTGAAGGAAAAAATAACAACAACAACAACGACTCGGCATCTTCCGGAAATCACCGAGCCCGCCGTTTGCTCGTTTCCGGTGATTAGAAAACTGCCCCCAGACGCGGGAAATTTGAAAAAGCGCGTTCCTAACAACGCAAATTGCGCAGTAAGGAGTGTATTTCAGACTTTTTTAATGAGACCATCGTAATTTTCGTGTCATTTAACCTCTGAAAAGTCTATTCGCGCGGCTGTATCTCTTGCATGCAACAGGCCCATTCAGATATAGTGTTTTTTCCAAAGTACATCGACGAGAACCTCTGACTCATTGAAAGCATGAAAGGGGGAGGGGGTTCATACCTAGTTAGCCTAGGATGAAAAAGCTTTTTTGAAAGTTCGATCTGAATTGAAATCGACTAGAAAACATTTTTTTTTACACGATGACGTCAAAGAGGATTCCTGGAATTTTCAATTTTCCTGCAGTTCTTTCAATTTCCAGAACGAAAGCTGCTCCGAAGAGGAGTGAAACAAGGGAGGTCTCATTTAAAGAACAATGAAAGTATGATTCAAAGCCCACAGAATGACATATACACACTGTTGCAGTTTCACAGTTGAAAAGTATGGAAGTATGTGAACGTAGTTATGCTGAAAGGGGCTGTGGAGTACGCAAATCCTTTGTGCATAGTAATTTTTTATATACATATGGAGCTAGTTTGGCATCCGTTGCACATGTGCCACACACATGTGCACATGGTGTGTGCAACGTATGCCTGATGATAGGTTGCCTAAGAAGGTTCTGGATTGGGTCCACCCTGGCAGAAAACGTAGAGGACGCCCTGCCAAATCGTGGGTTGAGGGAATAAGGCAGGTAATGAGGAGATGCGATCTGTCGAAGGAGCTCTGGCAGGATCGCTACCGGTGGCGGTTGGGTGTCGCAGAGCGCGCAGAAGCGCTATAAGAGCGACTTGCTAGTAGTAGTAGCAGCTAGTTTGAGAGAAACGCTTTGAGTTCAAGTCGCGGCCGAGACCAGAGGCGGATCCAGCAATTTGGCAACACCGGATTTCCTCCATTCAAATCTATGCTAAATAATCGATTCTTGTCGGAGCACCTGGCCCTTCCAAGGATCGATATATTTCCATAGGTTTAAATGGAGAAAAGACACTGTTGCCAATTTGCTGGATCCGCCAATGCCCGAGACAGATCAAGTTTCAACCGGGAAGAAGATGTTTGAAGCTTTATTCCTCCATATACCTATGAGGCTTACTGGAAAGGACACAGTTTAACGATTATTTTCACGTTCAGAACAGTGGCGTGGCGTGATTTGCAATGTATCGATTGGTATGCCATTTAAACTTATAGAAAAAGATCGATTATCAGGGCGTTCGCAACGAGCGTCTGAATAATCGATTCTGTACCATAACTTCATGAGGGAAAAAATCGATGGTCGACTATCAGTTCTCGCCACTAGTTGAAAATAATATTGCTCGACTCAGGATTTTTGATAGGAGAAAATTTACGACTAGCTGTATTGAAAACTAATTGGACCGCGTTAAACAGAAAGGAACCAAGCCACATCAGCTATTGCCAAATTTCCCTGGGCAATTCAATTTTTTACGAGGGAACGTTTGTGCGGATTCCTTCGAAAATTGTATTGAATTTGCTTTGCACGATGTAGAAAATCCCTGAAATTTGCAGAAAAATCTGCACAACCGTTTTCATATAAAGAATTAAATTACAACTCATTTTTCTATAACTCGTATGGTGTGTTTTCCTTAAACTCGCTACATTTGATTTATGTATGTAAAGTCACTCTTAACATTAATTATCTATATACGCCCATTTTCAAAATTCTCTGTTAAGACGTTAATAGCCTGCGCCGCTGAATGTCTTAAAATATATTAACTAACTAACTAACTTTTTTCCAAGATCCAAGAGATAGTTGGATTATTTTATAGACTCACAGCGGACGAATATATAAAAATATCCAAACATTACAATACTTATCATTTAGGTACTCAAACTTTGGCCCTGTCTGTGCTACGTATTCTTTCGGAGCAACAAAGGTAGGGAGGGGGGATCATACCAGTGGCGTGGCGTGCTTCGCGATGTATCGATTGATCTGTCATTTAAACCTATGGAGAAGGATCGATAAGCAGGGTGTTCGCAGCGAACACCTTAATAATCGATTCTTTACCATAGGTTTAAATGGCATAACAATCGATACATCGCAATTCACGCCACGCCACTGGATTAAATATCGATAGCCAACGTGCGAAACTATAAGTATCTCCCCCAGCGACTTAGCAGGTTTCGCAATAAACTTTATATTGTTTGGAAAACTAGTCGACATAATCTCCTGAATGAGTTTGTCTATTATTCATCGAAACAACTCTACGATTATTTGATCTTGTAATACGGTGAAAATCGACTTGACTGATCCCATTAAATTTTTTAGGGTTGAGTTTGAAAGACAAATTGCCTCAAGATTTTCATCCTCTCATGATTTTTGAGAGGATTGGAGCTGATGAAATAAATGGGTGATTCCAAAAAAAAAAAAAAAAAAAAAAAAAAAATAACAACATTTTCTCCGGCATTTCGTCGTTTTATCTTTCTCCAGACAGCAATATTGGTTTGAAAGGTTGAAAGTTAAATTGTTTACTCACTCGCACGTTTTTTTAATTATTTTTCCGCAGACGCGTTTCGGTCAGTACGCCGAGTAAAACCAGATGAAAAATAATTAAAAAAAACATGCAAGTGAGTAAACAATTTAACTTTCAACCTTTTAAGTCATTTTCTTGTGCGGTAAAGCTCCCGCGATAGTATTTAGCAATATTGGTATCAACACATGAAACGTAAGTTTTCGTCAAACTCGTCAAGAATCATTTAATTTCTTCGTAAGGAGTTGATTTCGGTAGTTTTTGTTGTGCCCTTCGTGTTCTACGTGAAATTTTGGTTAAGAAACCTGTACCAGAATGATGAAATTCGTACCTTGTCTAGTGGTCCATTCAAAGGAGGGCGAGAAAAGATTGGGAGGGATTTGTTCTGTATGAAATGGTTCATCGTGCTAAAACTTACACAAAATAAAAACAAAAATGAACTTACTTAAATCGTCATCGATTCTGAAAATGACTGCTGCTTTGGGCCATAACTTTTCCGGATTGTTCAGTAATTTCTTAGTCCGGGCCTACATTGGAAAAATGACAAATTACTTTTCCATGAATTTCTCAGGCATGCTATCTCACAGATATTTTCTTAGGCGTAGCTAAAAGGGTAACTACTACAAGACCTAAGTCGTCCTTCTTGATTCCTGATATTGCATCCCCCCCCAAAAAAAAATTTTTTTTGCGAAGACAAAATGAAAACTTTTGACCTTTACGAGGAATTTTCGATCAAAGTCCTTTACAGAAACTTGAGATACACCATAGATTTTTGAGTTCAAAATATACGTCCCTCCGATTCCAGAAGTATGAGTGTCCATGTTTTGGATTTTAATCGATACGCCTGTAAACTGGATCAATTTTGATCATTTTCTACAACGGAGACGTTAGCTTGAACTGGACGCTTGGCTGAAGCATATACATGTGAGAATGAGGTTATTTGCAGACAACATTTCGACGAATTTACGAGCGTTCAGAAAGTAATTTCACCAATTCAATATCTCCTAAGCTAAAATAGATAAAGAAAATATGTAAGAAGCGTTAAAAATCCACTACTCTCAGCTTTCTAACGCGCCAAAAATTTCCAAGCCAAGGCAATTTGGGCTCGCCGCGGCTTTTTTCACTTGTCTCTCATTTATCCTTATTCAAATTCCTCCCTCCTCTCTTTTTTCATTCAAACCTCTCTATCTTTTCTCATCATTTTTTATGTCGTCACGCTTCACATTTTGGTACCTCGGCAAGTTACCACTTTTGGCTACACTAGTTTTTTTTGGTATTTTTTAGACCCGTTCAATCCTAAATATGGCAATGCCTGAAGGTTGATACGGCGTTTTTCCTTAGCACGGCAGTATACCATAGGCGGGGAGTTGGATTTTGGTGCAAGTGAGTGTCAGCTCGATAGTGACGGCTACTTGTCATTTTGGTCAATCTGGTACGGATCACGGATCGTGTAAGAAAACAGCATACCAATAATTGAGTTGCGAGTCAAAAGCAGGAGTGAGAGATGAGGATTTTTATTTGACATTCATAAGCTCATTAAGCTAGTTTATGCCCCCCCTCCCCCTCCCAAAAAAACACCTAAAAAAGTGCGATCAAATTAATGGCAGGCTTTGAAGCTTTGAAGAGGGTATATAACAGTGGCGTGGCGTAAATGATCGATTACCGATATTTCTCCATTTGAAGTTATGGTAAAGAATCGATTATTGAGGTATTCGTTACGAACACTCTTTTTATAGATATTTTTCCATAGGTTTAAATGACAGATGAATCGATTTATTGCAAAGCACGCCACGCCACTGGTATAAAAAAATTGATTGCGGAATCACGGGTTAAATGAGGCATCGTTCCAACAAAAATAGCGTGTAGATATCGGTGAAACTGCCAAAAAATATATACCTCAATGGACCACTAGACAAGGTACGAATTTCAGCATTCTGATACATGTTTCTTAACTATAATTTCACGTAGAACACGATGCGCACAACAAAAATTACCGCAATTAACTCCCTACGAAGATATTAAATGATTCTTGATGTGTGAATTCAAACCAACCGCTCATGAAAACTCAATGCTCTGCGTGATTCACATCGCGCGCTAAACGTTTATCATGACAGTCTCTTGCGATATAAAAATCTGGCAACCTCTAGCTTGACGCTTTGGCTCAGCTATTGCAAATTGCTTATGGTTTGAACAACACATGGAGGGAAATGAACATTGCTTGATTGAGAGGCTTGCTGAAACCGTTGTAGTGCGCGATTTGACTCACGTAGAGCTTTGAATTTCGGGTGAGCGGGCAGTTCAAAATCCGCGTAACCAATGTGAAATGAAAAGGTTAATATATTCGTTAGGAGTTAGTTTCAGTAATTTTCGTTGCGCGAATCGTGTTTTACGTGAAATTCTGTTTAAGAAACATGTATCAGAATGCTTGAATTCGTGCCTTGTCTAGTGGTCCATTTTCACACGGAAAAAACTATGGTTTGAGTGACAATGATATGAGTATGATAATCACCGACAGACACTATGATAGCAATGACTGTGACTAATCACATTTACCAAAATGACGGTAAATGCTACTAGAGAGCTGGTCATCTCAAGCCTCCAGAATCATTTTGTCAAAAATAAAGTAGAATTCGCAATATTCCTAGTAAAATTTTCCATACTTTTTCGTTAGCGTAGGCCTCCTGTTAAAACTGCTTTTCTGAATTAAAATTACTTAAAATCTCATCCTTAAATTATTCTACTCTGAACAGAGAATATTCTGTAAACATTTCAAATAGAACTGTTCAATTGGTCTCCCTTGATAAAATAAAATGGGAGCGAAGATTTTTGATTTGAAACATTGCAAACGATATGCGTTTTTCTGCAGTTTCACTGAGAATACCTATACATAAGAAAATTATAAATAGAAAAAACACACAAAAATGGGTAAACAAAATAAAGAGTGAATGGGTTAAATAAATTATATCTTGACGACTTTATAAGTTGTATCCTTACCCCCGGACCTCTATCCCGCACCGTTCGATATTCATCATCCACGTAAGGTGACCTACTGATCTGTGAACTCTTCTTTACCAACACAAGCAGATGGATAGCCACAGCAACGACCAACATCAACCGGACACTTACAGTCATCGCACGGACGCTTCAGTCTTGCCCACGGACTGCACGAACAGTGCGAACAGTACCACGGACTGCACGAACAGTGCGAACAGTACCACGGTCTGCACGAACAGTACAAACAGTACCACGGTCGGCACGAACAGTGTAGGTTTAAACGATCCTGTTTCCGTTCGAGCTAGTGATTTCCCCGAGCGTTCCGACGCACAGTGGAAATAGCTTTCGAGACAGGTCAGGCTGAAATGTTCCACGAACACTGCAAAGAGGATTATTCAAAAGCGGCGTTTTGGATGCCCCTACATTTGCCCGGAGTTGGATATGTTGTTCCCTTTCACAGGACACGCCTTTTTCTAGCAATGGCAAGTCCACAAAAAATTCGCCGCGCGCGCTACATCGTTGCCGAGTTAGAAACGCGAAAATTTCGTAGGTGCCATTAAAATTTAGCTATGAAGTCGCGGTTTGGGCTTAAAAATGCGCAGTTTAAAGATACGTTCATGCTTTAAGTGTTCTGTTAGTTTTAACATACATTGTTACCAATTTTTATTTTTGAATTCATCAATTTTTACAAATCCGCAAATATCAAAAAAAGGCTGTATTTTGATTTGAATAAAAAGTTGTCTAATCGACAGTTCCTTTCATTCCGCGTCCACCCAGCATGGAAAGTTTTTCTTTGCTACGTATGGCCATTTTTGTGAACAGCTTTTTAGAGCAAAGACGCTTGTTGAGTCCAGGCAGATGGACATTTTAGCCTTCAAAAACGCAGAGTAGCCTTAATTCCAAGAGTTTCCTGAGTAATTTTTGACGCTGAATCCGAATTTCAACTTTTCATCACGAAATTGTTGCCCGAAAGTTGCCAAATTTTGCAAAAATGGCTTAAAATCGGCGTTTATGGCGGAATAGGGCCTGTGATCGGCGAGAGCTTGATCTGACGACAAAGTTGGTTATCTCCAAAGTTAAAACTTGTTAAATTTTCTGCAAACTGGATGAAATGCTTTCTGCTCACGGCAAAATAAAACGCGCATCAAAATTGTTGTTTCTGACTGAGAGTTCAACTTCAGACTCAAAAGTTGTTTCCTGACTGAGAGAATGTTTCATAGGACAATCTTGATTAGACAGAGTGTAACGAAAAACTATTAGATTGTTAAAAACATACATAAGAGTTGCTCATTTGACGAGTATACTCGTCAGCGCGCGCGCGGGACATATCTCAGTTGACGAGTTAATTCGCGGCATCCATCGGCGTTGCTATGCGATTTTTTTGCCAGTGGTTTTTCAATTAACAGCGATCTCTCGCGCAATAACCTATCCACTCTCCTCTCCTTGCTCGGATGTTCGACGTAGGTTGGGTGATTATGGTGACGTGCATAGAACGATTCTAGTTTTTTGCTGAAAAAATGTCTATCATCATCTAAAAACGGTGCCTCTATGTGTAATGTATCGGGGAACGTCCCATTTTAATGATCGATCTCTTCTAATGTTCTCAAAAAAAAGAGTGGAGTATGACGTGCGGAGCCAAGGCTTTGTGCCGTTAGGGTGAGAGGAACATTCATATGGGAGGAAAATCAAACGAAAGTCTCTCGCTGTGGTGCCATCGTTCGCTTCGATGCAGCGCTGAAAACTATACACTGAAAAAAAAAAAAAAAAAAAAAAAAAACATTGGATTTAGAGTTCAGACTCTTGAAAACATTGACAAGAAAAAATACTCTTGATTCAATCAGATTTTCGCTTGAATCAAAACGAAATCCGCTTATATTAAGAGGCTTGGTTCTTGATTTAAGCGAGATTCTGATTGAATCAAGAGTACCTACTTTTTCTTGTCGATGTTTTTAAGAGTCCGGACTCTAGATCCAATGTGTTTTTTTTTTCTAGCGTATCAAGAATTTAGTAATAATTTTCCTAGTTTTATTCTATTTAATTCATGAAAAACATAATAATTATGTGCAATTGTGCCGGTTACAATAATTACATATATCGATGATGAATGTATGCAGAAGTGCGTACCTCGATTTTTGACAGTTTTTAGTTAGCTGCATAAACGTGCTGCTGAAGATGTCGTGTATATCCGCCAGTACGAGACTACAGTAAAAAAAATCGGGAAGTCACCTAAAACAGTAAAACTGTTTTCGCGTATCTCGGGCTTTAGTGCAGAAATGTGTATCTCGTTCTGCTTTGCGCGAAAGTTAAGTTCCGTAAAGCCATCCCTGTTTGGACAAGGCCTTCCATTTATAATAAACAAACGAAAAAATTATGAAAGAACAAACATAAATGTGGTCAATAATTTTAACTTCCGCCGCTGCGCCGACCGCACTGTGTTTGGCGCAATGCGTGAAGTATTCGTGCTGTCTTGTAGGCGCTACGCGTTTCACGCCGACCGCTGCTGATCGCACTGTTTGGCGCAATGCGTGAAGTATTCATGCAGTCTTGCAGGCACTATGCGTTTCAAGCCGACTGCTACTGACCCTGCTGACCGCAGTGTGTTGGACGCAATGCGTGAAGTATTCATGCAGTCTTGTAGGCGCTATGCGTTTCATGCCGATCGCCGCCGCCGCGCCGATGGCTTCTCCTTTTCATCTTAGTCCTCGTTATCATTGATCTCTGCACCGCTCCGCTCCAGGTCAAATTGCGTGTTTGGTTTCTCTCTTAACTCGACTATAATTATTAAAGGAGCTGTGTCTTATATCACCAAAAGACGGCAAAATCAGAAATCACCGTACTATTACTCTCAGAAAATTAGAGATTTTGTCTTCCTTTCTCGTCTGTAATTTATTTTCTGAATCCGACTTTTTTCTCTTATTTTGACACCTACATTAAAAAAGATTGCACAATTTGCTGCCATGGGCCCCGGCCCACGTGGCCACCCCTTAATCCGGCTCTGTCCCTGAGGGATGGTCCGGTAATTTTAATTTGGACGTATATTATAACCGACATATCGACGGTGAAACTACCAAAGCACGTACATATCTCGTTTGCGGTGTTTAAAAATCTACGCTCGCATTTTATTTTTTTGAAGTAGACCAAATCAATATCATTTCTTGAACTTTTCACAGAATTTTCTCGGCACGAAGAGGAAAAATCACAGAAATTTTCAAGACTGGACGTTTAGTAGTTTTTCATTTAAAAAATAAAGTATGACAGGAAGTCTGCGACGTCGCAAACCGAGATACGTGGTTTGGTAGTTTCACCGTCGATATGCATTTCCGCGCATCGGCCTGTTTCCCCTCATTAATCTAATGTAACTTTTTGTTCCAAAATTCCGATTGCTTCAAGCGATAGCTATAAATACTTCAATTTTAGGCGTCTTAGTTATTTCACTAATTGACCCACTTGGCAAATAGTGCGCATACATATTCCAACATGACTGATATGGCGAGCCGCGCCCTAGCGGGTACCTCTAGTGAAGCGGAAATGAACGGGACCCTTGGACAACTAGGGGAGCACTTGGATGTCAGAAGGGGCAGCCCCCGGGGGGTTGGGCTGCTCGGATGCCAAGTGGGGTACCCCTGAAAGTTGGACTTCTTGGATGCCAGGTGGAGCATCTCCGGAGGCTGGGCAATGGACCACCAGACAAGGTACGAATTTAAGCACTCTGTTACATGTTCTAGAAGCAGAATTTCACGAAAAAAATTATTCTCTCATCGAAAATTACTCAAATTAACTCCTAACTAAGATATAAACGTTTTTACTATACATTGTTTACGGGATATTTGAATTGCCCGATCACAAGAACCTCATTACTCTCGCAAGTCGAGATTGCCTATGTCCGAAAACCACAAGCCAAAATATCTGCGATTGAAGATATGCCAGATTCAAAAAGCCTTCAAATACTGTGATACTTCACCACAATACACGAGAGTCGAAATAGTTGTCTCTCGGCGCCTTTATGCGTTTTGAGCAGAGCGGAGCCATCCGGAGAACTTTTGGTTTGGTAATGGACCACTACACAAAATACGTATTTTTAGCACTCTGATACATGTTTTACAAGTAAAACTTCACGTAGAGCACGATTCTTGCATCAATAATTACTGAAATCAACTCCTAAATGAGCAGGTAACGTTTCCGTTTTACATCAGTTACGGGATTATTGAATTCCCCAGTCACAAGAAACACAAAACTTTTCGTGAGTCAAATCGCGCCTTACAAGGGTTTCAGCAGGCTTCTCAAGCCAGCATTGTTCCTTTCCCACCCTTTATTGTTCAAAGTGTAAACAATTTACCATAGCTGAGCCAAAGCATCATGATTGAGGCTATACTAAATTTTTGTATCGCAGAGACTGCCACGGTAACGATTAATGTGCGACTTGACTCACGCAGACCCTTGAGTTTTCATGAGCGAGAAGTTTGAATTCACGCGTCAAGAAACATGGAATATCTTGGTTAGGAGTTAGTTTCAGTAATTTTCGTTCCTTGAAACGTGATCTACGTAAAATTTTAGTTGAAAAACATGTATCAGAATGCCTCATTTTGTACCGTGTCTAGTGGTCTATTGGATGCCAAGTGGGGCACCCCCGGAGGTTCGGCTCACTAAAAATTACGTAGCACATTGCTGAAATTCGTACCTTGTTGCCTGGGCTAATGATTCGCCTTCAATTAGCCGGCGTTGCAAATTGACTGTCATGACGCACGAATAGTGGTGTCAGAATTTAGCATTGAGATTACGCAGTGGGTTGAAGGCGCTCTTCTCTACTTTATGTGAGTGGCCATGTAAGTACATACATTGATGTTGACCAAAAATGTTCATAATTTTGGAGTCTTAAATCGAGCCGTAGTTTTGAAAAATGCCCGAAGAATATTATTTTGATTATTTAACAATAAGATTTTTTTCTGATTTTTTTCTGTAAGTCTTATTTAAAAAGAGAGAGCCCAAACTCTTGGTTCAGATCGTAGTTTTTATTATGTCTTCTTGCTTTGGTCATTGTATTCTCATGCAAAACTGAGGGAGTCACCGTTTACAAGATCGCAACTTATTCAAAAGTGGTTATGAATTCAATAAGTTTCGTACGGATAAAATGAGCTTTCGTCGATGAACCTTGAATAACCAAAATTGAAGAGAAGGCACTTTGTCCACTGGTCCATTGAAAGGCGGAGAGCGTGGATGAATGGAGCATGGATGTCCTCCGAGTTTCTACGGGCACTGTATATAACGAATACATATAGATGGTTGTAGGTTTCTAACGGTAAATATGCCAAAATGTTGGAGGAAAAATAGAAAAAAAAGCATTACCTATAAAATTTTTTGAGGGTCCAAGCAGAGACGATATATTCTAGAGACTCTGCACTGTCTTGTTACCTACCTATGATGTAAAAGTTACTCAAGGAAGCCAATTCTCTGATTCACTTATTGATGACTCACGGTATTGGATCAACTAAAGCTTCTGAACAAGTTTTAAGTATGAATAAACTCTATTTTAATATTAATGATCAAAATCAGGTTCAAAACGCTAATAAAAGCAGAAATGCGCATCTCGTGATCAAATGCCATTTTCCAATCACACAATACTTGATCTGGCCAATGGCCACATGAGATCAAACTAAAGCTTATCTAATAAGGAATTGTAAGCCTGAAACTTTTTTTTCAGTCTTTAAGTGATCCAAATTCGCCAACAACAGTTTTAAAACACTGATTGCAAAAATGCGTATCTCGTGATGAAGTGTCAATTTATTCTTAGTGCTGAAAACGCGGCAAATTACCTTAGTGCGGCAATTCTGCCGCATTTTCTAACAGTCCGAAAAAGTATTCAAAATGCTGACGGAGTCAGAAAAAGCATCTTATTCTTGCTATGCTCAAGACATTTTACCCATTAACTAACAATAAAGAGGAATGTAGGCAGTTTTTTTAATCTCCCGGAAAATCGTGTATTCCGACTCGTGTTCCGATTCGTGTTTCCGACGCACTTCTGCACTTTCGCCATCGATATGGTAGTATAATACTTATATTTTAATTCACTCCCTTTTCCTGAGGGAACGCTTCTTTCTCAAAGTGTCTGCAGAGAAGTTACCTTTAAAACGCAATCGTACTACGGAAAATTAACTTTTCCAACAAAAAAGGGGAAAAACTAACAGAGGCAGGTCCAAAAGGTCGGGTCGACCCCCTCTGAAATTTTACCTGATTCATATTTTGAAACGAAACTTAGAGGATGATCATGGATCAGTGCCAGCTACTTTTGGAGCCCAAAAAGGAACTTATATTGATTTATAAACATCTTTAAAGTTTCGTTTCAAAATATGAATTGGGTACAGTTTTAGATGGGGTGGACTCATTTTTGGGCCACCCTGTGTACATTTTACTGTTTTCTCAGGGAGCGCTCACCGGCCTTCATCCTAGTATTTTCTCATTATATTTTCCTTAAGTTTGCAATTTGTTTCATATGTTCCATTTGAATCCATTTTAAATAATTGACTCTAGGGTAAACATCTCGATTCAATGTAGATAAACTGTTTTAGATGCGTTTTAATGGGCAAGACCCTGTGTTGCCAATTTGCAATATCTCGACTGTGAACAAGCATTAAAAAACTTAGCCGGCCAGGTCCTAGTGGTCAGCGCGTCTGACCCTAGACCAATAGGTCTCGGTATTGGCGACCAATTTTCACGGAACTGACGAGTGGATCTGCAGAAACAGATCATACTCGACCTTAATCCCTGGAAATTTGAAAGCCGGAGCATAGATGTGCCAAAATCCTCCTGATGTCTACTGACAATAAAATAATCTCTATGTTAAAACTCATGTCTACAGATGACTGTAGATTCCTAAATTACTAAATAAACAGGGATAGAAGCCAAATAAACCGCAAAAAATAAAATGTATAAAACTTTATTCATAAAGGCACAGTCATACAAACATTATAAATGGTCAAAAAGCCCTCCCTCCTCCCTTTACAACTAAGATACAGCTTACTCTAACTAACTCCAAAAATATCTTTAAGAACACTTAAAAGAAGTTGTTCTAATGTATACAAACATGTAGGTGATTCCAACCATACTATCAATAACAGTAGTTTGAAAATTTTAAATAATTCCAACGATAGAAGACTGATAGAAGTATTAAAAAAATTTAAAATAGCCAACCAAGCTAGAAAAAATATAATTATGTGCCACTGCGAAAAATAAAATAAAAAAAATGCTTCAATTTCGTCAAGCTCGAGGTGGGTTGAGCGGAACTGAAAAATTTGCAAAAGCTGCAATAGTCCCCTTTTTCTTTATTTCTGAAGTTACTACGGTATAGTTCAAATGTAAAGTATCAATTATTTTTTCTGCTGAAGTCCTGGCAATGGCGATATCCGGTAAGCTTTTACTTAGTGTAACCAATAAAAAACTTTCCAAGTAAGTCTAAGTTGCGACTACTTTCATATCACTGGCTACCTCAAAACTGCAATTTTTGTGACATGTCTTTATTTTTATGATAGCAAATCATTAGATTTTCTCGAAAGGATCCATTACTGAAATTTAAATTTTCAAAGTTCTTTCCATAAAATTATCCATTTTATGGTACTTTATTGAAGGCCTTTCTCTGGCTTGGCTCCATCCCCCCTCCCATTTGTCAGAAAATAACCTTAAAAAGCCTGGAAAATACTTAAAAATATATGTTTTATCGGAAATTAGACTTCTTTTTAAAAAATGAGGAAGGCTTACGAAAGACTGTGCTTGACCCCTCTCTTTCGCAAGACCTCATTAAGCAATAAGTCCAGCCCCCACTAAATTATTTATTTGAACGGCCCCAAAAGAACCGATTGTGGAACGACTAAGAACACCCCGTTTGGGCAGCAAAAAAATTGGTGATAGAAAAACGGCAGAAATACACGGATGAAAATTTGCGTGCTTGATGTCACTCTGTGTTTCTTTTACTGTGTCACGTTCACCTACACTTGGTTAGAACACACACAGTAAAAATACACAGATAAAAATCTCCATGCTTGATGTCACTCTGAGTTACTTTGTATTTTTTTTATTGTGTCACGTCCACCTACACCTGGTTGCTTTTGTGTTAAACCGATCCAAACCGTAGGCTTCTCTGAGATATCGAATCACGGAGAAAGTGTCCTGCCGAACATATGTCCTTTTGTTTTCCAACACTTTTTCAGTGCTCGCGACTTGCGAGTGGCTAGCGTTTTGGATTTCCAAAGATGCGATCCTGGAGGCTGGCGACTGATTTTAACGAGGTTACAGATTTTCAACACAAAATTTTGGTCACCGCAACCCAAAGACTTAGTCAATTTGACACGGGAAATCCAAATACAAAAAAATCAACCAATAGCTTCGGTTACTTCGTGTGTTACTTCCTATTTTTTTTTTTTTTCTTTCTTTGTGGGTGTGTGCGTGTGTTGTTCTAGGTGCGGGTTTTAAAATTTTTGAGGGAACACTTAGATTCGTAAAAACATATTAACATAATATTTTGGTTGCTCTTCCTTCCCATGTATGCTCTTATAAATGTAACAAATTTGTAGATTTTCAACTCAAGTTTTGGTGATCTTACTCTAAATATTTTTTTTTTTTTTTTTTTTTTTTTTTTTTTTTTTTTTTTTTTTTTGTGTGTGTGTGTGTCGCACTAGGTGCTTTTAAAATGTCCAAGGAAACACCCAGGTTCGTTGAAACATACTAACACAAGATTTTGTTTCATCTTCCTTACTGTGAAGGCTCTTATAAATGTAACAATTTTTGTATCTTATTGAGAAGTTTCTTCAGGGTTTCTACTTAATCTTTGAAGGGACATCTACACTGAAAAAAAAATCTCGGTGTATTTACTGAGAAACGGGTACAATTACCAAGAATTCAGGGTTCTATTTGATCCTAGTTTTTTCTTGGCAAAATTACCATTTATGGAATTGGGAATTTTACCGAGAAATTTCGGTACGATTATTGAACTTTCTCGGTAATTTTACTGGACCTTGGTAAAAACGCCAATATTTTTTATCGACTGTGGTAGAATTACCGAGATACAATGGCAAAGTTGCCGGGAATTAATTTCCGATAAAAGTGGCATTCTTACCTGAAAAAAAAAAAAAAACAGTAAAATACCGGTTCTTAGGTAAGCTTACCAGTCTGTCTTGGTAAATTTACAAATAATTGGTAAAAAAAGTGAGATGGTAAAGGTACCAACGGACCGTGGTAAAATGGCCGAGAATTTTTTTCAGTGCGGTTTTCTCGAATTGCCCGTTATTTATCCGTGAACTTTGAACTGTTGCCACAGGTTCATTTTTTATAATTTTTTGGCACGGTATATGCGCCGAGTGATGCGATATCAACGTCGCGCCTGCGCAAAACGCGCACTGGCGCCTTCAAACCTAAGGGGATACTTCACGCATTGCGCAATGCTTAGAGTATCTCCTTAGGTTTGAAGGCGCAAAGGCAAAAAAAGTGAGATGGTAAAGGTACCAACGGACTTTGGTAAAAACGCCGAGAATTTTTTTTCAGTGTAGGGGATTAATCTAGGGGTTGATCTTGATATCTGAAGGATGACGGTCGAGACGACATTCGTGAATTCGGTGGAGGCGGATTTCGTGAGGGCGATGCTGATTCCGATGGCGGCAAGGACTCCAACGAGGGGACTCTAAGGAAGTCCCTATATGACCCTAGTGAGGGGTTTCTAGGGAAATCCTTAAGGGATGTAGATGGACCATGTGACTGAATTCTTTGTGATCCCTCGTTGTAATAAAACCGGGCATTTGCGTTCGTTGGATTTGTGCATGGCACGTACCTCACTTCCAATCTGGCAATTCTTGCTGAGCCTCGGTTGTTTTTGCCGAAGAAATTCGATCTGAACTCGAGCTGAAACATTTGAAACTCAGCCTGAAAACGGCGATAATGGAAATGGTTCAACAGGATATCCTGTACTAGAGTCCCTTTATACTGAGAGTCAAGACAATGTGAATCCATTTCTGAATGGTTCCCGTATTTTAGGCCTTCACAGTGTCACAAACGGGAATAAAGATTACATTTCCACCGATTGCAAAGATTATAATCTGGAATGGACCGGGGAATTACGGGTTCGGCAAGGAACAAACGGAATGAGAGAAGGAACGGAGAAAGGAATTTGAGAATGGGCCGATGAAAGATCACAAAAAACTTTCAATTTCTACAATCTTCATTCCCGTTTGTGACTCCATGAGGGGTTGTTGTCTTGACTCTCAGTGTAAAGAGACTCTATCCTGTACTCGTTCAAGGAATTGTTTTTGCTGATTTGGACGTATTTCTATCAAACGGAACTATGTGCATTAAGAAATAAACCCTGAGACCTATAAGAGTACATGCATAAAAGGGCTCACGTCATGATGCACATAGTTCTGTTAGACAGAAATGCGTCCATTTGAGCATCTGAGGCGACTCTATTATTGGCAACAACTCACTGTGGAGCGCGTCAATCAGAGAGGTCGGACATACATTTTTTTTATTACGGTTGCAAATTTTAATGTTTAATTCGTCACATTTCAAATATTTTGGGGTGTTTCTCGAAAAAAATTTCAAGAGGAAATCAATGGAACCACTTTCAAGACCTCAAGGTTTTGTATAAACAGAGTTATGAGTTTTTAAAGTTTCCAAATTTTGTACGACCTCTCACATTGACTTGATCCACTGCGCGACTGGTAAAACATTTTTAAGAAACGCAAAAATTTTGAAATCACGACTCTCGAGAAGACTATTGAAAATGTTTGAGGGAACCTTTATCGGGAGGTTTTTTCTTTGCGTGGATTTCGGTGAAATTACGTGAAAAAAAAAAAAAAAAAAAAACGTCAGGAACCTCTTCAAAAATTTGCTGTAAAGTTTTTGGTCCCTTGAAATGTTTTAAAATAATGTTAATGAACCAGTTAAAGGACTTAATTACTTGAATGAATACACAAAGAAAGTTCCCTGAGAAATAATTTTAAAATGTTCTCGATAGATCCAATGTTCAACCAAAATTTTAAGCGTGCTTCTTAAAGGTCGTTTTACTCGGAATATGGCAAATTCCTTGAAAATGTGTTAATACCTAGAGGGGAAGGGGGAAAGAAACTTATTTTACTCCCCTTTATAATCGGAATCGTTTTGCATTTTGATGCGCTTATTTTTCTCGTGTATCATTGGTGAAAATGAAGTAAAGAACGAAAAATTTAGCGTGTACCATACTCTAGGAAAGGGGTTATCGTGAAAAAGTCATTTGCGGCGAATATTGAAAGGTATTTAAAAGTACTTCGCGGTCAAATCTTGCCTGCAGAGAGCTGCCGCATTTCAGACTGATGTGATGTTAATTTGAGGACCTGCTTGAAAGACGCGTTTTAAAATCTAGAGATTATCAAAAGATTGGTCGAAAATCAAATCGTTCTCCAAAGCGCTGTAGGGTCACCTTTAATTTAAAGAAAATGAAATGGTCAAGAATTTAGAATTTACCTGAAATGGCCCATCGACCCTCGTACGGAGAGAGACCCAAGTCCATTGGTCGAATGTTGGCTTTTGATCACCAGGCCAAAGTTCAAAGTAATTTTTCGGTTTAGGAAATAAGTCGAAGGGTGACCTCAGATTCACCCTAAACAGCTGAGCGAGAAAAAAACGATCACAAAGTAGATAAAATACATAAAGTTGTACACAATTTATTGTATTGGACCTGCATAGAATCAATGGGCCTGTTGCGAACTTTAAGAATTTTTTCTTATAGAAAATGGCTCAAAATCCACGATGAGCGCTTCAACAAAGTCTGGAATGCACTCCTAACTTCACAATCTGCGTAAAAAATTCACGTTTTTTTGAGCTCCTCGCTTCAAAAAAGATACCACGACTCAGGTGAACATTTCGTTAAAGGAGTCGTTCCATTTGACCCTTCCGTGCTAGAATGTTTTGCAATACTCAACATAACCGTCACTGTCGAAACGGATTTTTATCAACGCGAGTAAAACGTGAATGTAGACTTGCCAGGTTGTTGATGATTAGAATTTCGTCCTGGCACACGTGTTTTGGCCAGTTTTGGTGGATTGGCGTCGGCCATGTTGATTATTGTGCAGTATTGCACAGAGGTTGGAAGGAATAACTCCTCTAACGAAATGCTCACCTGTACCGTAGTATCGTTTTTGAAGCGGGAAGCTAGAAAAAAACATGAATATCCTACGCAGTTTGTGAAGTTAGAGTGTATTTCGGACTTGGTTGATGCGCCCATCTTGAGTTTTGAGCCATTTGCGATAAAAAAGAACTCTTATTTTTGTTCTTGCAAAAGTTTGCAACAGGCTCATTACAGGCTAGACTCCAAGACATTGTCCAAGAATCCAACGAAGTTTGACTCTTATAATAATTATTTTACATACAGATACACACATTCATGTGTATAAATGATAATCATGCTTCACCGAGTGAAATCAATCGCAACAGAAACTTGAAAATGTTTTTGATAGGTGGCACGAATCGTTTAAAAGCTTTAAATCCGTTATTTTTTCATCTTTTTTGAAAGAGGATTTAATTATGACTATAGTTTAGATGTTTTATGATACTTGATAAAACAAAAATGCGCTAATGTATTTAAATATGCGTAGCATACAGCGTATATTTCTTTCAACCAGAATTTTCAGCGAAGTTTGTAAGTAACAGATCGTCACTTTCCGGCCAAAGTATCACAAGCGCCATGCCCATGCGACGTTCCCAAATTTCCGCCGATATTTTATTCTTTTACCAAGAAATTGCCCATCGAAGCTCTCCGAAAATACCATTCAATTTTCTTTGTGCTGCAGATGAAATTCAGTGAAATAATCAGGCAGATCCAACCAACAATGGACCACTAGACAAGGTACGAATTTCAGCATTCTGATACATGCGTCTTCACCAAAATTTCACGTAAAACACGATGCGCACAACGAAAATCACCGAACTCAACTCCTCCCGAAGATATTTAATGATTCTTGATGCGTAAATTCAAACCGCCCGCTCATGAAAACTCAATGCTCTACGTGATTCACATCGCGCGCTACACGTTATCATGAACGTCTCTGCGATAAAAAAATCTGGCAACCTCAATCTTGACGCTTTGGCTCAGCTATAGCAAATTACTTATAGTTTGAAAAACACATGGTGGGAAATGAACATTGCTCGATTGAGAAGCTTCCTGAAACCGTTGTAGTGCGCGATTTGACTCACGTAGAGCTTTGAGTTTCTTGTGAGCGGGCAGTTCAAATTCCTCGTAACCAATGTGAAATAAAAATGTTAATATCTCCGTTCGGAGTTGGTTTCAGTAATTTTCGTTGCGCGAATCGTGTTCTACGTGAAATTCTGGTTAAGAAACATGTATCAGAATGCTTAAATTCGTACCTTGTCTAGTGGTCCATTTCCCTTTAAAACAATAAAATGGCGGCGGAAATTTTGAAACGTCGCATGGCGCTCGTGATACTTTGGCCAGAGGGTGACGAGATAGAGACCAACAGCCCCGTATAAACCCATATTTACACTTTATTTTTGAGGAATCATTACCTGGAGTGTTCTCAAATGATTTCTCAGAAAAACTGTTTCGGTAACGAACCTTCAGGGATACTAGTTCTTCCATTTGCCTCTGTCTTTCACGAGGATCTCTTTCCTCCATCAAGAGGTACATGAAGTTGATGCATCCTTCTCCGTGGCGAAAAGGGTCCTCTGGGCTCAAAGCATGGAAATTAACGCTCCAAATGTGCGGATATTGCTTACACCGACCTCTACCCTTTTGGTCTAATTTGTTTTCCAGGTAACCACCGCTGTTCCCTGAAATTCATCTTCTATGTAAAAATGATGTATGTAGAATACATGAATTTATCAGATTTTGCAAGTAAAACCTATTTTTCGATCAAATTGTGGCGCGAGATGACGAGTTTCAAATGAATAAATATTTGTATACCATGGCAGTCTCAATGCCCATCCGGTAAAATTCAGGGGGAATATCTGGTATCAAAAATATACAAGTAGCCGCACAGTTCACATCAGAATTAAATTATATAGCGACATAAAGTCATGCTCAGGTTTGTTGCCTATCCGGAGAAATTGAAGGCGAACTTGATGTAACCACACTCAAAAACAACCTCCTATGGCGCAGCGAGATCAAATCGTGAGAAGAAATGTTTATTATCTCAATAGATAACTGTTTATGTTCCAGAGAGTGTCTTTGTTGCCTATTCGACGAAATTGAAGGCAAACCATAGGTAACCAAATCTACAAACAGCCTCACACAATCGTGCTGCGATCAAATCATGAAGCGATATCAATGTGAATTTTCTGAATTGGTGTCTATATTCCCGATCTCCAGTAAGTTTGTCGCCTATTAGATATTCGAAGGTGAACTTCATGTGTACAGTTTTCTCAAAATATAAGTCTCACATTTTGTTTTTCGAATATATTCTGTTTCTTTTATATGCGCATTGCCACGCACAGGAGGTGAAGAGGGATTTTGCAAAATAAGTGTAAAAACAAATGTATTACGGTGCAATGAAGATGTTGCATGTGTGAGGAATCTGCGATTTGACTGTTGATTCTCATGTAAAAGTTCGCGAGAAACACGATGGTGCCACTGGTTTTCTCTTAAATCAACTCCCAAGCTCAAAAAAAGCTCTCAAGTTGAGGCCAAACTGGAGGGGATATCCCACGCTATTCTGAGTGTCCACCTCTACATTAAGACATACTCTCCATGCAAGGATAGGGAGCAAATACATTGACAGGGCTGCCACTTTATTTGGGGACTCCAAAATTGAAAACACGGCAACCCTGCTAATGTAGAGCCTCTTCGTAGAGGTGGACTCTCAGGATAGCGTGGGATATCCCCTCCATTTTATCCCATCCAACTTGCGAGCTTTTTTCGAGCTTGGGAGTTGCTTGGGGTTTCAGAAAAAACCAGTGGCACCATCGTGTTTTTCGCGGACTTTTACATAAGAATCAGCGGTCAAATCGCAAATTCCTCTCACATGCAACATCTCCATTTTAAAAGCAGGTTGAAATCAAACAGCGCGTCCGCCCTATCGGCTGAAAGCTTGAGGCCGCGGATAAAGCGTGTGAGTTTAAAAAGATGAAAAAACCGTCTTTGATTGGATGCGAATAATATTTACACGAACCCTCCTTGTCTATCAATTTCCAAGTGCTACATGTGTACCAGGTAAATCCGCAATCATTTTCGAAATCGCAAACGACGTCGACAGGCCAGTTTACTTTTTGTTTGTTACCTAAAAAAATGAAAATGACATGTATTAAGAAAAATGTATAATTTTAGTTCCTCATTTGTCGCTTTCTGACAAATTGTCACTTGTCGTCGTCGTCGTCGTCGTTGTCGTTGTGTTGTTGTTGTTGTTGTTGTTGTTGTTGTTGTTGTTGTTGTTGTTGTTGTTGTTGTTGTTGTTGTTGTTGTTGTTGTTGTTGTTGTTGTTGTGTTGTTGTTGTTGTGTTGTTGTTGTTGTGTGTTGTTGTGTGTTGTTGTTGTTGTTGTTGTGTGTTGTTGTTGTTGTTGTTGTTGTTGTGTGTTGTTGTTGGTTGTTGTTGTCATCTGTTTAGTTCATGAGCGAAATGTGAACTTTGATGGTGGTTCAATGGTCTATGCCTATGTGGGTGGTTTTTCCAAACTACAGTAATCTCTCTCTGTTACGAGAACTCAAGAGACCGGCCGATTTCCTCGATATATAGAGAGATTCATGTTATAACGATAAGTCGATATTTAATATAGGAAGTTCAAGGGATCGACTGATTTTCTCATCACAAAGAGATTCTCGTTTCAACGATAGTCGTCACAGAGAGAAAGTACTGTATACGTGAAATGTGCCTAAAGGAGTGGACTTCAGAATTTTTCAATGTTACCAATTTTACTCCAAATGTTTATTCACACAGTCGTATCTCTTACTTGGAACAGAACAGACCCATCAAGAGGCAACCTGATCCCAGTTGCTATCACGCAACTGCTGGAATCTTGAAAGTTGGCAACATTGTTTTCCCTCCATTTAAATGTATGCAAAACAATCGATTCTTAGTGAGGCAGCTTTCCTTGCCTAAAATCGATATTTTCAATGGATTTATACGGAGGGAAACCAATGTTACCATCTTTCAAAATCACCATTGGTAGGCATCCCTTGCTGCGAAATCTGCGACATCTACCCGCGAAATTGGAACGGATAACGCCACACACTTGCCGATGCCGCCATTTAATTCTGAAAAAGTGGTGATATAGTTCGATTGAATTGACTCACCATCACATCGATAAAGATCGTCGAGCTTTTTGACATCGCCCTCACTCAGATGTCTGTACCTTCTAATCGACTTACCGGATTTCATTTTAACCGTCTTCCAAAAGCCGAAAAAGTCCTAAAAGAAAAAACAATTATCATTGTATTCGTAGCTGGAAATGTATGTGTTTATGTGAATTAATTAAAAATACAACACCACTGAGACATGTTATTGGAAAATATTATGCTTGATTCTGGATAAAGGAATTTTAAACAATTATCGCAAATGACATGATGCATAAAAATATGGTGCAACTCTTTAGCAACTCAACTCAAACAACTCTATTTTGGAACTAGGGGGCTCTTCCCCTTGGCCGCTACGCTGCCTAACCCTCGTTCCAGCGAAATCGTCGAAATCGCCCGTTGGCGGTTAATGAGCAAGTAACTTTAATTGAATAACAAAACAATGTTTCGAAGAACAATTTCCCACCAAACAATATTCTTGTCATTGTTACTCTGAGTGCATGGATCCGGCGCGAATTTCGCGCTCTGGCGGGAGTGAGAATCTGACAGGCAAACGTAACACGGAACTGCCGCAGCATGGACTTGAACTCGAGTCACGGCGGTGATAGACGAGTGCGCTACCGCTTTGCCATTCGGCGCTCGTACCAGGAGGCCCTGAATTCACGCTACTTGAGGTACCTCAACTAATTCGTTCGTCGTTTCTGATATTTACGCTCTGATCTATTCACTAAGAGTACGGCGCGAAATTCGCGCCAGTTTTTTTTTTCTTTTTTCACGCCGGCCATTCATTCAGAATAAATCATTGATTTTTAACAGTGAAGTATTTATTCTCATCTGAGATTTTCATTTATCATGTTTGACCCATGCAGCTTATCTAAGATTGCAGCTAAAAACTCTTATCAATATTTTGTATCAGTGCTTTACTGTTATTTTCTATGGATGGCTACAAATGACTTTAACCGAATAGCAAAAAATCTCCTTACCCTTGAGTCGGGACTATACGACATTATTGACTTCCGATCAAAGGGCACTCCTAGCAGATTTACTTCATCATAATCGAATTTTTTAAAAATACGTTCACCCTGTAACATCATAATTATATCACTTAGCATTATTGAAAAATACAACAACATCCTAAACCATGTGGCCAATGGCCATCTTGTGGCGTATATCTGTTGAAAAATAAAAGAAAAATACATGCACGTATATACTAGGTATTGTATTTAAACAATGGCTGCATATCACTCGAGCCTTTTCCCATTATTATTGTTAACGGGAAATATTGGTTCATTTAGTGACGTGTATGCCAGTGCTAATGCACTACTCTTTCCTTACAAACGGGATATGAAATGTACGAGTATTCGGTCTCGTATAAACACTTGTCTAAATTGCTCATGAGAAAAAACGATGACGACAAATTAAAAATATATGCTTTTTAAGAATACTTCATGCCAAATATAACTAAAAAACCAGTCGGTGAAGCACAACATAGTAGCGTGCAGGAACGCGTCTGTGAAAAAAAAAAGGAATTGGAAATCATAGGCATGTTCAATTTATTTTGAACGGTATAAGAATGTAAAGAACATTAGCGCGTTTTTGGTGCTTCTCGAAAGATGAGAGAAGGAAAAGATAAAGAATAATGGTGGTATTAGTAATTTCAAATAAATAGGACTAAGGAGTCCAATTTTATAGAAAGGAGGGGAACCGATAGTAAAATATGAAAAAAATGACTGGTAATTTTCAGCAGACAGTCACTTGGAAGAAAACATGGAGACAGACGTATTTGGACCAAAATGACCTTTGAAATAAGAACGGGTTCGAGAATGACAAGCTTCATACTATGTACTCAGGTTGTAGAGGCTAGTGTAGTAAACTGTGGATTAAAGTAAACAATTTCAGAACTTAACTACATTTCACGAAGATCGAGGAATTACTATTTTGGACTCATCCATAAAAGCACACATCTGCATAAAGGAGCTAATGGCAAATATTTTATTTTTGAAATGAACCAGAATTAGCAGTTCTCTTTGCTGCAAGATATATTCAAAAATATTCGCGATCGTCGTGCTATCAAGATTCGGTAAAGTTCCTTGTTGAACGTATTACGTTATTGCACCAAGATAACGCCACGTTGGCAACGTCAATTAAAATGACTTAAACGACCAAAACCCAGATCTTGTGTATTCAGGTACTGACAACGCAAAAAAAGTGCACATACATTGATACCACGAATACAGAATTCTTCCCTGCAATATGGAGTAATAACCTATTTAATTTCAATTTTTAAAATCTCGGAGACTGTAACGCCGGGATAGGAAAGTAGGAAATTTTGATCCTGCAGGTTTAATCTATGTAGAAACTTCAACTTTTTATTGAGACTTTCTATGGAGAGTTATAGATTCTTTCTGCTTCCTGCTTTGTCTTTGAGAAGAAATTTTCATGGGAAAAGTTGCGTTTGCCTGATGATCTATGGGAGAAAAGGGGGCAATGGTGATTGGGCGTCGCAGAGCACGAGGCTGTGCTGTGAAAGCGGCTTAATGCAGGTTTTGTGTTTTCCCCCTCTACAAATCCACGTGAGAGAAATTCAACGTCATAATTTCCCAAAGAGATCATTTTACGTGATTTTAATTATCTGACTCAGCAAAATTGAAGAATGCGGAAGATACACTCTATTATTTTAAAGAATTTTCAAAACCTGCAAAATTCAATTTTTCGGTATCGTCATTTTTTGGTTGAGGCACATTATTACACTGGGGAAAAAAATACACATTGGACCTAGAGTCCATACTCTTAAAAACATCGAGAAGAAAAAATACTCTTAATTCAATCAGATTTAAGCTTAAATCAAGAACCAAGCCTCTTAATTTGAGCGGATTTCTTTTTGATTTAAGCTTAAATCTGATTGAATCAAGAGTCCTTCTTCTTGTCAACGTTTTCAAGAGTCTAGACTCTAGAACCAATGTGTTTTTTTCCCAGTGTATGATCTCTAGAATGAATATATTTCAGAAGTAATTCTGTTGCATATTTATAGAGATCCGTTGAAGTTTATGATAATTATATTGAGGATGTTAAACAAAACTGGGTTTTTACTTTACCTTCGGTCACTTTCAAAGATCGTCGGGCCGGCGATTTTCGTAAGGCAACAGCCAACAATTCCATCAATGAGCCTCTTTAAAACCTGCAGTTTCTGCATGAGGCAGGCACGGAAGTGCATCGGTGGATCCTGCAAATTGGCAACATTGTTTTTCTTCATTTAAACCTATGGAAATGTATCGATTCTTCGAGGAGCCAGGTGCTCCGACAAAAATCGATTGTTCAACATAGGTTTAAATGGAGAGAATCCGGTGTTGCCAAATTGCTGGTTCCGCCTCGGTAGGGGTGCCCTTTACGAAGGTGTGAAAGTGCAAATATCTTTTTCTTGATTCAAGTTTGATGCGATATGGTGCTTTTCTGTTGAATTTTTGGCGCGTATACGTAGTATATTGGCGCGTATACGTAGTATACCGCCTTTGCGATCGTTTCGAACCCTGCTCGATACAATAACCGAGTCCCTTAGTTCCTTACCGAAAAGTGACTACCGCGAACTTCTGAGATTTTCCAAAGCATGTAAAAAGTTTATTTATCCGTCAATAATTATGATTTAAAGTTGTTTCTCATTCTGGGGCTTTCTAGTTTATGTGCAGTGAATACCAAGAGTCTACGTTACTTGGTTTTTTTAAAAAAAGCCTAAGAGTACGACGCGCTGATTTAAAATTACTCTATATAAAGCTGCTGTTCCCACTCACTCTGCCCCCCCTAGATAAAAATTGGCCGAAGCGATTTCCTTTAAAATATGTACACGCTTAGCTATTGTAATGAGGAGTTGATTAAAATTATTCCCATTCAAATCCGCTACCTCGGATGCCCGCAAGAGCGAAAAGTTATTTCTCCATATAGTATTACATTGGAGATACGCGGTTGTTTACGCGCATCGCGCCGAACAGGTTCAATCCTGTTGCGTGACGTCACTGCCTTACAGACGAAATATAAGGTTTTAGGAGGTATTTTTCAACGGATTTACGTGAAATTCGGAATCCGGGGGTACTTTTCGACGGGAAACTCGAATTTTTGGTCAGATTTTCAAAATTTCAAAATCCAAGATGGCGGCCGTGGCCTAAAATGCTAAGTCGCCTCCTGTTTGATCGATTTTCGTGAAACTCGGTATCCGGGAGTATGTTTCGACGGGAAACTCGAATTTTTGGTTAGATTTTCAAAATTGCAAAATCCAAGATGGCGGCCGTGGCCTAAAATGCTAAGTCGGCTCCTGTTCGATCGATTTTCGTGAAACTCGGCATCCGGGGGTACTTTTCGACGGGAAACTCGAATTTATGGTCAGATTTTCAAAATTTCAAAATCCAAGATGGCGGCCGTGGCCTAAAATGCTAAGTCGGCTCCTGTTCGATCGATTTTCGTGAAATTCGGTATCCGGGGGTATATTTCGACGGGAAACTAGAATGTTTGGTCAGATTTTCAAAATTCAAAAATTCAAGATGGCGGCCGTGGTCTAAAATGCTACATCGCTTCCTGATATCGATCGATTTTTGTGAAACTTTATATTAGGAGGTGTATTTCGACGGGAAATTAGAATTTTAGGTCCGATTTTCAAAATTCAATAATCAAAAATGGCGATCGTGGTCTAAAATGCTACATCGCTTCCTGATATCGATCGATTTTTGTGAAACTCGGTATTAGGAGGTGTATTTCGACGGGAAATTAGAATTTTAGGTCCGATTTTCAAAATTCAAAAATCAAAAATGGCGATCGTG
The DNA here is from genome assembly GCF_918797505.1 of Bemisia tabaci. Lineage (NCBI taxonomy): Eukaryota > Metazoa > Arthropoda > Insecta > Hemiptera > Aleyrodidae > Bemisia > Bemisia tabaci. Next base: position 10,018,200 of record NC_092802.1, on the reverse strand, counting down.
GTCTAAGTTGTTATCTTGGCTTCCGATCCATCGATTTTTGTGAAATTCGGTATTAGGAGGTGTATTTTGACGGAAACTCGCATTTTTGGTCAGATTTTCAACATTTCCAAATCCAAGATGGCGGCCCCGCAGGAAAACGCGGTCCGGACTCCTAGAACATCAATTTCTGTAAAACTTGGTGAAAAAGAAGATTAAGACATAGATGTTGTCTCCTCATCAATGTTAAAAACTGTGCGGGGCGGTGGCGGCTCGCGGAGCGAGTCGCAAGTTCGTCGCGAAGCGTAGAACTGGGGTCCAGGGGCACTCCCCGGCTAGACGTGTCAGCTCGCAAAGCGAGCTAATCACGACTAGTATACATATATAAGCAGAAGCAAGCGAACTGATTTGAGGATGACTGACCAGTTCGGCACTTTAAGAATGAGAATTTCACTCACTCCGTTTTGTTCAAAACGTTGCTTTGACAGATCTCCACACGCTGTTATGATTTTCAAAAGTTGGTACCCGTGCTCTGATAGTGCAATCTGTGTAAGTGCAATCTGTGATGAGCCTCGAGACTCATTAGACCATTTGCTAAACGTGGCTCATACAGGAATCCACCTACCCCTCTGTTCCCCACGCTCCTGACCACTGCGTCGGCGTCCCGACGAACAATAGCTGATGACGGTCGCCAGGCGGCCGGGACCCTCAGCCCCTCGCCCAATTACTTACGCTTGATTAACCATTTCACCGTCACGCTAGGATTCATCCAATTTTCAAAAAAAATGTTTCGCGTGTGTTTAGCAATTTATTCCTTACTCTCCGTTAAAACACAAATAAAAAGAGACCTCATTCATAAAAATCGGCTGAATAGAAGAGAAGTTACAGTAATCGAAATCCGAAGAAATCAACAAAACTTCTCCATTGAGAAAATAAAATAAAGGGGAAAAAAAGAAATGTATAAATTACAATTAAATATAATTGACCTCAGAATTTGACAAGCAATTCAATTATATACCTAACGGAGAAAAAACTGGGAGAAATTACAAAAAATTCGCCTCTTGCAAGGGGCTTCTTTGTAAGAATTTTGACCTGAAGACAAGGGTCGAATAACAGCAGCACTCCATACAATACACGGTGTGCCTGAACGAGTTAAACATTTTTTATACGTCCAAATCGAAAAATCTTTATATTTTTAACTACAGTGTCTCTTGAATCGTTTAAGCCCCCCCCCCAAAAAAAAAAAAAAAATTCCGTCGAGATTCTGGAACGTAAAGGCGCTTTAAAAGCATTCTGGGGCTATAATAGCTAAATCACCGGTAGTAAATCCCGTTATATTATTAAAAAGAAATTGACTCCATAGTTTAATGCCTTAGTTTCTTGAATACGATTATTTTAAGCACTTAAACATTTATACCACCAATTTTAGCCATGGGGTGATTTCCTGAGAGCCGATAATATCACGAATTTCTCATAGAACCCTTCAACAGTGGCTTGCTTTTTTGGCAGCCGATTCGGCCATCGAACCGGAGTTTAAATGGAAGCTGATAATAACCCAAAGCTCTGAGAAAAATTTTGAGATGAGTATAAGAACGGTTTGTTGTAAGTAACGAGGAGAGGCGGGCAAAGCGGCTAAAATCCGATCTAATTTTTACAGTTTTTCTGTTGAATTAATGTTGCCGCGGGCTTCTGACTGTGTCCACACATAGTTTCTGTTCAGCATATCGATACATGAGTATTTACACACGTAGAATCTAATTTTCACGTCAGGGAGTCGACATATTTCGATTTTTTCGATTTTATACGGAAAATTGATGGTTTTTCGGGATTGAAATTATTATTGTTTCATGAAAAATAAATGCACCCAAAATGACTATAGCATATTGATTTTTACACATTTGCACTCACGAAATTGGTTGGTAAATTCAACGAGTGGGTGCATCGACCTGGTATATCAAGTTTCTGCAATTTTTTACGGCAAATCAGTAGATTTTCGGGATGTAGATTGCTTACTTTCAATTCATGAATGAATAAAGCAACGACATGGTTGAACTTCTTTGCATGGAAAGACGTTTAAAATAACAAAATCAAGACATATTTAATGTAATTGCATTTATATCGAGTCAATTTCTTTTCAATAATATAACGGGATTTTAGTACTACCGGTGATTTGGGTATTTTAGCCCCAAAATACCTTTAAATCGACTTTATCTTCTAGGAGTTCGACAGAATTTTTCCTTTCTTCGCTTAAATTATTCCGTAGCACTTTTCTTCAAGAATCTGATAAGATTTTGCTTGAGGCAGATCAAAAAACTTAAATTCGATCGAATAGCTTTCTACATTCACAATACACGGTCTCGTCAAGGTGCGTCATTGACCTCGCAGTGTTGGATCGTGAATTCTCTTGTTGCGCTGCTTGCCTATTTTGGAATCTCTGTAAATGAAAACTAAAGGGGTTGATATGTGCGAGTTAATGACGCGCCTTATCAACACATTGTGTTGGAGTTCACTGCTTGTTTTTACTTTTTTGTTACTACTTCAAGTAGCCCACAAGGGCTACTCCTGCGCTTTAAGTCCCATCCCCCCTCCATCCCTACTGAACCAGTCCCAGGCAACCATTGTTTGCGACCATTAAACTCGGGTCGCCTGGCCGGGAATCGAACCTGACCTCCCGATCATAGAGCTAGCGCCACAACCATTACACCATAGGAGTCCGATAACTTTGTCCATTTGAACGGCATGCTCTCCGGGTTAAAGTACAAAATTGAAAGTCCCAACAACGGAACTTAAAAAAAAAAAAAAAAACAATTCTTATTTTCATGGTAAGCGCACTTATTCTAAAAAAAACTCAACTTCAGATCTCAGTACCCTGTCTTACCTCTTTAACGGCCCAGTCTTTAACATTTATGTAGTTGTCTCTATCGGGCCGTTTGAACTCGTCTACTAGACTCAAGGTGTGCCCCAGTTCGTGTAAGATCTTTATATATGTCCATTTATCGGGATGGATGGTGATGTGACTCTCTCCCTCTTTTCTGCCAACAGTTGCCAAGCCTGCACTGAAAGAGAAATCAAACTTGCGAAACATGGAGCAAATGGACATTGTCCTAACATGTGAAAGGATTTGTTCAAGTAATAAAAAGTAAAGATTACCGTGCACCAGGGAAGGAGCCTCGGTGATTAAAGGATAAGGAATATTCGTAAAGGAAACGATTTCCGTCATGATTAGAGGACAAATCTGCCGTACCAAGGAAAAACGTCGTGCAACATTCTAGAGTTGCCAAATTTCCTTCAATAAAATATTAATTTTTGAGGAAAGTCATTAATATTTTTCCCTAAAATTTTCACACTATTTGGATCAAATTACGAACGAAAGCTTTCCTTGTTCCCGAGGATCTTAGTACCTACCATTGTTAAGGATAGTGTTTTGATGTTTAAATGGAGCAATACATTTATGAAGTTGAGATTAGTGTGGTCGAACGGGCCCCTTAACCTACGTCACGAGGTCATGTGACACGTACTGAGACTCATGGGAAATTTTCAACTTGTCCATACCTGTGTTAATCTACCTTGGGATTTCGCTATATATTCTTTTTACAAAAAAAGAAGAAGATAATATTTTATCTAATGTGTGATACCCCCGAATAAAGTTGCGGTAGTTGCGGTACATAGTAGATGGTGGCACATTTATATATGGTGGATATTCCTCAGCAGACTTGATGATTTAAAATAACGATTGCCAAAATAACAACGACAAAACATTACGTACTAAACTGAACGGTCCTCTTGAATGCGCACATAGTCTGGCTCTCCACTCCTTTCCTTGAACCGGATACAAGTTTTCTCCGTAAATTCGTTCATGGCTTGGATGATCTTCTTACACTTGCTAGATTTGGGGCATCCTAGAACGAGAAAAAAGTGAGCCTTCGTGTTTTATTTTGACGATTAGAATTGAATTAAATCGGTAATTAATGATGAAATAGCGAAATTTAATTCTGGATCCTGTCTTGCAAATTGCACTTTGTTCAAGTATTTCGTGAGGAATTTTTGCCAACTTTTTGACCCCCCCCCCCCTGTTCGGCACCCGTGTGAAATCTCTGACCCCCCTTTTGAATTACGTACAATTGGCAATAATTACTTAAGATTTGAAATGGCAGGGTTTCACAGCGCATAACACCGATAAAGTTTTTTTTTTATTTTTTTGTTATTTTTTAAACAAAAAGCCTTTGTTTACGGCGGAAAGGTTACGTAAGACTCGGCTTGAACCCCTCTGCCCTCATCGTAAGGCTCAGTAAGACAAAGCCGGACCCCCCCCCCCCTCTAATTGCCTTACGTAATATTTGGTTGGCTCCTTAACAGGAGACTCTTGGAAATTTCTGCCTGAAAATGTCACTGAATTTTCTTCTGGTCTCATGCGAAAATCCCCGTTTCAGAAGTTACTAAATAGTAACAATGCCTTGCGAAAGACGCAAGATTTTGATATTCTGATTAAGGTCCACATAAATTGGACCGCATTTTGCAATTTGGAAATATAAGTTCTGGCTCATTTGAAAAAACACTCATGTGCATAGGGAAACTAATGTCACATACGTTGTTTTTAAATCAGGCCAGAATTTATAGTTCCAAATTGCAAAATGCAGTCCAATTGTCAGAAAAAAGCAAAACCATCGATCAAGTCTCTCTTTTTTTGTTACAGGATTCCCAATAGAAAGTAAATGTCTGGAGATAATCATCAGAATTAAGATTGTCTATTATTAATTGCCGATTTATTTCCATTCTTGTCGTCAAAATTAAAAATGTTGTTAGCCGTAAAAAAACAGGCACCTGGCAACAAGCCTCACAAAAATCGATCGAACGGGAGTCGCACATCGCAAGATCACCGGGACTGTAAACAGTGGTGAACGGCACCAGTCAATTTACGCAGGCTGGTGCGCCTTCATTTTCGCCTGATACTGTGCAATGCTTCCGTGGCGGAATAGTTGCTCAGAGCGCCTTCGACAGTATCGCTTCTATTTGATTTGGCGCGTGAGTGGCTACACTTTTCTCTCATCACCTACAATGAGGTGCAAAGCGTGCATCCCTCAATTTGCGACGTTGCAAATTTTTGACTCCCTATTTAATGCGGGTAAACGAGTATGAATTTTTAAAACCCGCCGTGATTTTTCTAAGATATCACAACAAATATTATTTTAATGTTTCACTCAAGCCTACGTGTAAATAATCAGTTCTATGATCAGCTTGCTTTTGCGGCTACGATGTAAAAGTTATAAACTTTGATTATATTCGTCCGAAAAAGGAAAAAACATAAATACATGAATAAAACAATCAGCAGTTTCAACACAAAAAAGTTGAAGAGCACGGCAAGATCGAGGAGTATTCGCTAAGGGCGAGTAAATAGATTTTGAGACTGAAAAGGGAAAGAATATAGAAAACTCGTTTGCAAAGTTGAAGGCATCAAAATATTAGCCATTTCTGCCATTTACGATTTTTAAATTTTGGGAACTTGACTGAAAATTCGACTTTTACTCGCACCCATCACAAGAATCGATCGAATTTACATGAGCTGAGAATTTATTTTAAGCCACATCGACCATCTTGGATTTCGAAAATCTAAAACATTCAAGTCTGAATTTGGTTTCGTCCCTTCTTTGAAAAATAAGATACGAGAGATATATTAGGCCGCATTTGAAGTAGCAAGACCGACTTTCGTTAAATGTGCTCTATCACAAGCAGACATACCAAATAATATTCATTGACATAATCGGTGCTGTCCTGGAAGGTATCTCATAAGATTCACACTCACCAATTCCATGATCTATTTTGTATATGACTGCAGCTTTCTTCCATAATTCCTCAGGATTTTTTAGAAGTCTCTTTTTCCTTGCCTATATAGGGGAAAAAAGTAAATTAATATTTGTGGAAACACATTCCAACATAACTTGCTTAAAGAGCTGATTTCACAGTATGTTTTATAGTTTTTTTCTGATATGGAAAATATATTGAAAATAGATTTGAAAGTGAGAAAATGCACCGCCTTACGACGTCATCTGGCGGCATTTCCCATTTAAACACATGCATATTAGCAGATTAGATCATTTTGCCATATCTTCTACAATAATTGATCGATTCATGGACCAAGGGTATCCTTCTATTCAGTTCACTCAGTAGTTTCCACATAAACACGAAATGGACCATACTAGACAAGGTACAAATTTCAGCATCCTCATTCATGTTTCTTCACCAAAATTTCACGTGAAGCACGACGCGCACAACGAAAATTACTGAAACCAACTCCTAACGGAGATATTAACATTTTTATTTCACATAGGCTACGAGGAATTTGAACTGCCCGCTCACAAGAAACTCAAAGCTCTACGTGAGTCAAACTACCGTGCACTGCAACGGTTTCAGCAAGCTCCTCAATCGAGCAATGTTCATTTTCCACCATGTGTTTTTCAAACTATAAGCAATTTGCTATAGCTGAGCCAAAGTGTCAACATTGAGGTTGCAAGATTTTTATATCGCATAGAGACTGTCATGATAACATTTAGCGCGCGATTTGAGTCACGTAGAGCATTGAGTTTTCAAGGCGGGAGGTTTGAATTCACGCATCAAGAATCATTAAATATCTTCGTAAGGAGTTGATTTCGGTAATTTTCGTTGTGCGCATCGTGTTTTACGTGAAATTTTGGTAAAGAAACAAGTATCAGAAGGCTTAAATTTGAACCTTGTCTAGTGGTCCGTTCAGAAAATTTCAGAAATCTGTAAATTCTCTATTGACTTATTTTAATATCTAACTCAATTTTTTTCAAATTTGGATTCACGGCATTTTTACGCCTGATGGCAGCACGGAAAAATGTGGTCAAATTCTTACCTGTGGACCTTTATCGCGGACGCTTGCGTATTCATCCTCAACTTCAGGGGGATCAGGTTTCTGTTTGCCCTCGCTGACTTTGGTCAAACAAATAAGTAGAAGAACCAGAAAGCCGAACAATATCAAACGGAACTGTGCAGCCATCACACCATCCGTGTTACCCAAACCGGACGTAACTGCACACTGACTTTTTCCGGTTGTAATACTTCAAGGGTTACCTCTGACGTACATTGGTTTTTTTAATCATGTACATTTCTGTCTTTCATATCAATCAGTAGCGTGGGGTGAATTGCGATATATCGATTGTTATGCCATTTAAACCTGTGGTAAATAATCGACTATCAAGGTGTTCGCTGCGAACACCCTGTTTATCGATCCTTTTCCATAGGTTTAAATGGCATAACAATCGATTTATCGCAAAGCACGCCACGCCACTGATATTAACCATCCTGATGAAGTTCACAAGAAAAGTGGAATCAAATATGCAAAGGACTCGCATCTCCTTGATTGATCTCATTGAAATGTGTGGTGCGCCATCTTCTGCCGTGCTAAGGAAGAACGCCGTATGAACATTCGAGAGTTGCCAAATTTCCCTTGATAAAACATGCATTTTTAACAATGTTGATGCAAATTTTTCCTTGATATTTTCAAATATTTAAGATTGAATTGCGCACAAAATTGTCTGAAATTTTTGGAAAATAATATGCGCAATTTTCCCAGTAAATTCGGTTTTTATCGGAGGAAACTTGGCAACGTCTGAAGGCTCACACGGCGTTCTTCCTCAGCATGACAGTACTCTCATCTGTGCGTATGTCCTTAATGGATTACTTGTCATGATGATGCTGAAAGCACTTAAAGGTTCAGCACATTGTAATGTGGTTTCATAAAAACATGGAGGATGTACAAGGTGATTCGAAAAGAAGTGCGACGATTTTTAAACGGGAACTGTACGCTAACATGAATTTTACACTGCATGCAGTGTATGGTCTGCGCAAGTGTACCTAGGGCGAGGCTTGACCGGTTCTGAGTCGGGGTAGCCAGAGCCTTAGACCCAGGGACCTCACCAGAGCGAGGCCCTGAGAGCAACGGGCACTCTCTGGAGGACAGGCCATAGAATAATAGCTACCAGAAAGGCAGCATTCGACCATCTTTGCTCCAACACTTGAAATCCCCGCGACCCCCGCTCAGCCAACCATTTCAAATTTCGCGGGAGATTAGAGCAAGGTCCGGCCGCTCTCACCATACGCCGTACGTCTCTCTGCCGTTTCAAATTTCGCGGGGAAATAGAGCAAAGTCCGCTTCGAAAAAGTGACTATACGCGATCTTACGGGAAGATCTGCCAGTTAAATTTCAGGTAACTATTATTCTATGGACAGGCGATCGATCTGGCCGTGGGACGCTTCTCATCCCTGTGGCTCCAGACTTTCACCGGCATTCTTGAAGAGACTGGCGATCGAGGGGCACTTGGCCGTTCCTCATCTCTTCGACCCTGAATCCAGCGTGTGTATGATCTTGTGCTAGTGTTTGCCTGTGTTTGCCAAAAAGACGTCTCGTCTCATCTGTAAGATTGGTCTCTTCTTCTTCTCCTCATCTGGTCCATCCCCGTTTGTGTCAGTACTGCATTTGTGACGCCTTTGTGTCAGCACTGCAGTTGCGACGCCGCTCTATACCCCCCTCCCCCCGAACAACGCCATCTAACATTCTATAAGCCCCTTGGGAAGCTTAGTGAATGAGATTCTTTTAGGTCCTACGTGAATTGTGCAGAATTTAGTGGGCTGATAGTTCTGGTCAATCTGGGGTAAGGCAATTCATTCTACTCAGAAGCCCCTGGGAGACGATGTTACTTTTTTTCAAAGATGAAACCTCCGAAAATTCATACATTTGAACAATAACAGTAATTGCGTTGCAATTTGTGCAAAAATATTTTTAAAAAAATAGACTTATCAACGGAATTACTAAAAATACCGGTCGTTTCACCATTCATGTCAATTGCACAAAAATTAACTCGAAGTGGGTGAGTGACTTTTATCGAGTTTTCCTTTTAGGTGATTCGACGGTTGCCATTTTTTGTGTCAGAGCGACGTGGGATATAACGCATCAATTCGTTCCATAATTTCAGCTACATGTCATTTTTTTCGAATTTTGAGATCGCATTTCTGTTGTTATGAGACAAAAGAATTCATGTGCCACATTTGACAAAGAAATTCAACGTAATAAAGGCAGGGTTTTTTTGGCGGAAAAATATCGCACTCGAGTGCGGTTTCCATATCAGTATCGAATGCAATATTTTTCCTCAATATATTTCAATCTACGAGAGAATATATTTGACCACCATCCTAGATTTTTGACTAGATGTATGTTTGAAGTATTTTAAGGAAGGGACATCGTACTTTTCTGAACACCCTGCGTGAGATAGGTAAATGATCAAGAGATAAGTTTTTTTGGTCATCAGTATAGCTCTGAAGAGCACATCAAGTCGAGAACTTAATGAAAGTGGAATATTTTTTACGTCATACGCTCTAGAATTCCTGATGAAATGTCAAGTCTTCACGGTGATCAACCACCGTGAGTTACGCAATGCGTCGTTTTGTGAATGCAGATGAGATGAATTCACTTTAGTTTGAGCTTCAAATGCATTGAGTCATATGGACGCAAGGGTTTGGAGTAACAAATTGTTGGGAAATTGAATTCACAGAGGGAGAAATCTAGGAAATCTAGAATGTGCTCATCAACCAAAAAAAAAAATTCCATCAGCGTTTCAGTGCGTGCACGCAATGCTATTAAAGTTTTACGTTGACTTTTTGAAAGCATATATTTCTGGCAGTCATATTTTTATTATTTCCTTCCATGCATTTGCAAACAATTGGATTGTATTTTGCAAAAAGGAACCACTAGCATTGCAATGATGCTAAAATTTTGCAACTTCATCCTTCGCAATAGAATTGCGGAACTCGTGGAAAACTATGAAATTTAGATGGTAATTTTTGTCTTAAATTCACAGTTTTTAGCGAGTAAAATAGAAACCATTAATGGATAATCGGGTTTTTCCTCCAAGACAAAAGAAATTCGCACAATTTTAGCAACATTGCAATGCTAGTGGTTCCTTTTTGCAAAATGCAATCCAATTGTTCAGGCGATTTTAGTAAGTTTCCAAAACCCGTATTGCAGGAATCTTGTTTCATTTCCGCAGAAAGGCGATTTCCGCAGCTTTCTGCGCTTCGATTCAGACTGCCTTTTTCGTGAAAATAAATAAAAAACGAGTCCGAGTGCCCATAAGAGTGCTACGAATACCAGTGGCGTGGCGTGAATTGCGATATATCGATTGTTATGCCATTTAAACCTATGGAAAATGATCGATAAACAGGGTGTTCGCAGCGAACACCTTAATAATCGATTCTTTACCATAGCTTTAAATGGCATAGCAATCGATATATCGCAAAGCACGCCACGCCACTGACGAATACCTCTTCAAAATAAACGAGGTCGAGGCTCTGGGATTCCATCTAAAATGGGGAGGTCGAATTATGTACTATGAATGATGTTTATTGATTTGAAAAATATTGAACGTGGCAATAAATTAAACAGAAATCTTGAATCAAAATGAAATAAGCCCATTTCTCGTAAAAAAAAGTCAACGAAAAGTTTCAACCTTCTTTCATTTTTTTTGATTGCGGTGCTGAAAATTGTCCATACGGAAATTAGGACTGATCAGTCCTATAATTTCCGCATGGACTTATCACACGCGTTTAATGTAAGAAGTTTTTTTAGCCTTTATATAATTTTTTATTTTGCGTTTTAAGCGGTTGATAAAGGCTCGGGTAACCAGCCGAAACGTCCTGCATATTGTTCATTGATTTTAGCCTTGTTTCCCACTGAATTTTTGTGTTTTTATCGTATACGTTTCGGGCTACCATTCTTAACCTCTCTTCCTCTGTATCAATATCTCTCTATATTTACAATTTATTACATAAAATTTAGGTAAGATTGTAAATGTATTAACATCCTCTTGCACATTTTTTTTTATTCAAGCATGCACTGGTAAAAAAAAAACCTCTTGGTTCAAGAGTGCAGTTTCTTGTCGCCGGATTTAAGAGTCTGGACTCTTGTTTTAATGCAAAATCCGCTTGAATCAATGCAAAATCCGCTTGAAACAAGAGTTCAAGACTCTTAACTCCGGCGACAAGAAACTGCACTCTTAAGCCAATGCAATGCGGCATTGGTCCAAGAGGTTTTTTTTACCAGTGGGCCTGCTGAGTCGCAATTATTACATATCGACGGTGAAACTACCAGACCATGTATATCGTTTGCGGTGTTTAAAAATCTCCACTCACATTTTATTTTTTTTGAAGGAGATCAAATCAATATCATTCTTTACAATTTTCACAGATTTTTCTCCACACTAAGAGGAAAAATTACGGAAGTTTTCACGAATTGACGTTGAGTAGTTTTCTATTTAAAAAATAAAGTATGGCAGGAAGTCTGGGACGTCGCAAACCGAGATACGTGGTTTGGTAGTTTCACCGTCGAAATTATATTCATTAAGTCAGCTAACAGCTCAACTTTTGTTTTCGGATTAAGAGTAGCCGAAAACCAAAAAATCTTGCTAAGATTCATCTCGTTCTTTTTTGAACGATGGCGTCGGAGACGACATTCTTGAGGAAAAGCTTGATCCAGAGAGCGACGAAGAACATGGCAAGAGCTTCTTCATGGACCCAAGCCAACTGAGTGTCCTTTGTTTGGATAATTTGCCATTGATCAACTGATCGTCAACATGAGTTGGACGTTTGCATGGCGTGTACCTCACCTCTAAATCATCGATTTTCACTGAGCCTTTGGTGTTTTTATCGACGAATGACGATCTGAACTCGAGCTGAAACATTGAAACTCAGTTTAAAAACCATGATAGTTTACTATAAGATTACCGAAATCACGCAAAAAATGGGTCACTAAACCATAAACGAATTTTGACTTGCGAATATAGTTTTCTGAAGGAAAATGACGCGTAGAACACGATACGCTCATTAAAAACGGGGACAAGTAACTCAATAACCGAGAAATGCGCAGTTCAAATCGCTCAACTTATACGCAAATTTAAAACGCCCCGGTTTCGCGCCGCGCCGAATGATGTCATCCGGCACCAATCAGAAGCGGGCAAGGGTTTCCAAGACTTCCGTCAAATGTCTATCTACTCTTCGTACATGAAAACAATAACTAAAGTCGAAATTATATCTTTTGAATTCAAGACTTGAATCTCATTCATATGTTAGCTGTAATAAACGAGCAACAATTCCACATTGAAACACGTTTTATTTAAACAAACATCAGAGGAAAATGAGAGAGGATTGCGATATGACTACCGCAGTGCGTCAACACCGTCAGTTTCCCGCCATTCGGGTGCGTTTGAAATGTCTTGCAGTTTTTAGATTTTTCAAAAGCGGGTTTCTCCGCGATTTCGGCTCCATAAAAATGCGGAAAAATCACCACGTCATTTACTCACATTGTATTTTCAGAATATTCAATAAAATAAACAAGGTTTAGTGACCCATTATATTTACGAACGTAATTTTTGTCTTGAAATTAAAGTTTATTGAGAGTGAAGGTAAACCTTGTTTAGGCGATGAGTTTATATTTGCAAGGTAAAACGAGTCGCACAATCTTAATGATATTGGAATCCTCTTGGTTCCTTTTCTCAAAATTCAATCCATATTATTCTTCCTTACCATAAATGGTCCAGTAACACTCGTGCGGATGGAGACCTGAGACCACACTCCAAGATACGAGCTCGCATCGGTGGACCAGATTTCAAAGTAATTTCTCGATTTGGGAAACAAATCGAGGGGTGCTCTCAGATCCACCTTAAAAAGCTGGAAGCAAATAAGAAAAGTAAGGGGCTATATTCCGGAAGAATTAGAGAGAACCGGCGAGTATTAAAAGTAACACTTGTTCTTTCATTAGAAAAAAATAATATTAAAAAAATCAATACGTTTTGTAGAGAGAGATGTTCAAGTATTTTATATGATGATAATTCTCAAAGAGCGAGCGTTCTGAAGGTAAATTCAGGATGAATAGTTTTGTGTATCGCTACCATTTCGATGTATGGCTAATTGGATGCTTCTGGTGACCAGATGCGCCCTTTCCAGCCGTTAGGACCTTCCGATGCAACATGTACGATAGTACATAACGTGTTGCCTTACGGCCTACGGGTAAAGACGAGGATTATCTTTAAAAAAACTCAGATCGGCAGGAGGTGGCTATATGAGATAAAATATATGATTATACTTTGAGGGTAATTCACTCAAAAATAAAGACAAAAGTAGAGGCCGAAAACATTTCATACTTAGATCATTGATTGATTCACCAAGTAACATCAAATCCAATCTCAAATCATACTCTTGAAGCATGGGTCTATCTTCTGATCAAATTTTTTGAAAATGGTCGAGTAAAACTTATGATTAGTCATATCGCAAAGGTATCCGGTACGTGTGCGGAAATTTTTACCCTGGATTAAAGTTGACCACAGCTATAATCTAAGTTCAATCAAGACCAGCAGACTGATTATTGAAATAATGCTTGTGTCTAGTGGAGAAAACTAGATTAAAATGAAATGTAAGAAAAACGAAAAGGAGCTTTCATGAAACTTCCGACGATCACATCCCAGAGAGAGGTCAATTTTAGGAAAGTTAATTTAAATTCCCCGCAGTTTGTCATAAAAAGTGCTAAAAATTATACCATAGGCTTATCCCTTTCAAAATAAGCGGTGTCATTCCGCCATTTTGGTAATGAACAAGTAAACTATTGAATCGCTGCAGCAATTGGACTCTAGTATACTGATCGACGTTAAAACTCTCAAACCACGCATCTCGATTTGCGACGGTGCAGACTTTCAGCTACTTTAGTTTTTAAATGAGAGTCTATTCGACGCTAATTCTTACTGCCAGGATTTTCGTTCTCGGATGCGAAGAAAATGCTATAAAACCCTCAAGGTATAATGTTGATTTGTTCTCCATCAAAAAAATATACAGGTTGCGGCTATTTTTTAACACCGAAAACAAGACTTGGAAGTTCCACCGTCAAAATCAGATTGAAAGCAAACGCGCTATCAGCCGAGAGCTTGAAAATTGGTCTCCTTCATTCGTTCAGGATGAGAAAGGGACAACTGGATACTCTCTTTAAATATTTCAGCAAAACGGGTTGGAGCACTGACCTTCAGAGATACCTGCGTTGGAATTTGATCCTCTAATAAGTATTTGAACTTGATACATCCTTCTGGGCCGCGCTCCGTGTCAAATGGACTCAAACCATGGAAATTGACACTCCAAATGTTGGGGTTTTCTTTGGTAGGGCTGCCCCTAATATTCGAAATTGCACTCTCCAAGTAACCACCTTCATCCTCTGAAAAGTACGATGCATATTGGAATGGTTGAATGTTCACGATACGCGATCGTGATACATTGAAAAATCAAGGGAAGCCAAAAATAATGGCCTCTGTAATTAAATTTTTGCAATATATTCATCCATTCGAAATTAATTATTAGGGATCGATTTAAGTATCACATAAGGCGCGTTTGACCCTCTTCTACAATTGAAGGCAATTGTGCGACAACCATTTACCCCATTTTGAGTTTCGTAGTATTTGAATGACTTTCTCAATACAATGTGTTAGAAAGTAATTAGGCTTCCAGGACTTTATGTCCACCTACCTTTCGTCCATTAAATAAATGTCCACCGCTATTTATGTCCACTAAACGTTGAGTCCAGTCTTTATTAAGGCCACCTGATTTAATGTCCCAACCATGAATATGTCCAAAATTGTCCAAATTGTGGACATATTACGTCCACATGTTTTTCTTCTCATTTAAATGACAGGAACCACCTCAAAAATAAATGCATACTACTACTACCTTCATTCTTAAAAACATTTCATTCATGAATCAAGTCATGAAAAAGAACAACCTCTAAGAGCAGAAAAAAACATATGTTCATGTGTACACTGTACGGATATGATAAAATGAAAATCAAAATGGGAGCCTAGGAAACGCTCTAACGCCAAATTAAACATTTTTCAGTAACAGCTGATGCAGCCAAAATTGAAAGTCCTCTTTAACTAGTTATTTCGTGCGCCTTCAATCTTGTAGGATACTATGCAACGCCTCTGACGCGAAATAGTTGTTTAAAGCGTTGCGGCGCGGCAGGCAACCAGCGTGCCACGCGCATAGGCGCCTACAAACCTAATGGGATACTTCACGCGTTGCGTAATGCGTGAAGTATCCCGTTAGGTTTGTAGGCGCCAGTGCGCGTTCTTCGCTGCTAACATGCTGCTCCGCTCTGTGTTATATTTAAATGCGCGGAGTCAGCGTTTTTCAACTCATAATTTTGAAATGTTTGAAAACTCTGTATGAATAATTCTTATTTAAATTGATGAAAAAGAAATATGTACTAATGGAAAATATAATGTGTTTTTTGTAAATATAATAGTGGTTCCGTATCAAATTTAATGATTTCCAAAGCATTCAAATTTATTATTTAATGTTTTAGGCTTTTACTGTGCTGCAGCGTGGTGTAAGCGCAACCAAACGCTCAAAATTGGACGTATTTGACACAAGGAGGTCGATGTACAAATAAGTTAAAAACAAAAAATTGCGTGCTTCTTAGTTTTTTCCCTCTTTTATTAATTTTTGTATAGTTTCTTTCATCACAACTACGGCTCATTGAGATTCATATCGATGCCATTTCTTGGAATATAGGTTTTACAAATATTTACCACGTTTTAAAAGTGTAAATGTTTTTAAAATGAAGTAATCAATTTCATTAAAAAAAAAGAATGTACATTTAAGGCATATTTTATATCGGAAATTTCAAGGATAGAAATGAAACCAAGTATTTACCAAAGACAATTTGAAAATATGAATCAAAAGAAGAAATTAACATTTCATTTAAAATATGAGTTACGATAACAACACCTCATTCTCTCTTAATTTTCTCATTTCGATATTGTCAATATAATTTTACACACGGGCTAAAATATGACGCTTGAATTTGATTTTAGTGGACTTTACATTTACGGACTTAACTTAGTGGACGTTTAAGTAATGGACTTAACAATAGTGTGGGCTTTAGAACTGTGGGCGTAAAAATTGTGGACGAAAAGTCTGTGGACGTAAAGGAAGTGGACATAAAGTCCGTGTACCGTAATTAGAACGCTTGAAAAATTTCTGAAAAAAATTATTATCATTGGAAATATAATTTGCTTTCTATAGTGGGCGCCCTTTATTAGACTAGGCTTGACTCCATCTCCTTCTTGTATAAACCTGTAAAACAAGCTCAGAATCACACCATCTTAGTTGCTTACGTAATGTTTAAAAAAATGGTTCCTAAAGGAGCTGTCGCCCTGTTTGTTTTCACCTCCATTGGAGATTACAGATTAGAGAGGGGTGCAACTAATTTCCTTGTTTTACTGGATTAATATTTCAGCAATTAAGCGTCACGATAGTTCAACTCAATTTTTATCAGAAACGCATTGCGTCAACAGAGTTTGTAATGCCGCAAGCGCAAAATTTGACATCGCGGGATTGTTTAACGCAATTAGGAACTAGTATTTCTAGCTTATCTCGGAGAAACGGCTTATGAGCCATCAGTTTCTCCACGTAAATATCTACTCTATCACCCCCCATCCCCCGATCAATGAATAGAGGTAATAAAAAAGTACGATGGTTACAGGAATAATCTTCTACGGGCAAATAAGCAGGATTACAAATGATTCAGGATACAGGATTTAGCGTTGAAATTTCTGAAGTTCATTATCAGCATGCATGATGTATAAAAGGAAGAGAGGAAAAATTAAATGAATGAAACAAATCCAAATAATTTTGGTGCCGCACATGAGTGCGTAATTGTTGCGCACCCCTCAACGACCTCAAGACCGAATTACGAGTATAAAGAAACAATTTTAAACGGACCCGTTTTTGTGATTAGTTTCCAAGTGCTTCCTCGCCACCATTTGAACCCACACTCTTCTTCGTCAAAACTGCAGTATACATCAACAGGCCAGCTTGGCTTTTGTTTTGAACCTAGGTAAATGAAAGTAACATGTAATTAAAAAGTTATTAATAGGAAACGATTTTATCAAAGAATGAGTTGCAGGCTGTTTACGTATTTGTAATTCGCTTTTGTGGTAAAATAACTCGTAAAGTTGCATTTCATCCGTCATTATAGTGCCCTGAACATAGCAGGTAAAAACTTAAAATGTTCTCTTCTTAGTACATTTTCGTTTGACATCATTTTTCATTCTTCCGGTACTTACTAAAATAAACTGATGGCCATGACCCGAAAATGCGTATTTTAATTGTGAAGATTCAAAATCTTTAATTATGTTTTACTTTTTCCAAGAAAACTCTCCAAAATATTGCATTGCGATTCTCGGTGATACTTCTTAGAATGAGTGGGAAATTTTAAAATGAAACTGTTAGTCAGCTGTCCTTTCAAAAACTAAAAAGACCTACAACATCTCTATCTGAGAAATGCATTTTTTGACTTCAGTAATCGAAAAACATTTAATCATCCAGTAATACCAATATGCGTTGACTTTGAGCTAAAGGTTCTTTTTCCTTTTGACCATCATTTATCAAGTACGTTGTTAAATAAAACATTGGTTCTATCAGCCATGAAAAAACAAAAGATCAAATATCACACACTTAAAATTTGAAATAAAATCATATTGTGGCATGATTTTTTTTTCTAAATAAGTTTGAACTTCTCAAAGCTTTTAATGATAAACTTTCAATTTAAATAGCGAGAAAAATATTTTACTCTCCAGAGGTGTACTTTCAATACCTTTAATTCCTTTATTTCAGGTTTCTAAGTGTATAACACGTGCTTTCATAGTCAATACTTTAATGTTAGAGAGTCAATCAGACTTACCGTCACATCTGTAAAGATCATTGATTCTCCGCACATCACCCGCACTGAGATGTTTACGATGTCTCAACCAATGACCGGATCTCAATTTAAGCGTAGGTAAAATAGAGAGAGGGCACTAAATGACAAATAAATTGACATCAAATTCTTTTATACTAATACGCGAGAATCAATGATCACTGGTTAATGGTAAATGATGGCTTAAAATGGTTATGTGGCGAGAGTCCATACTGCTCGGAAAATCTATGGTATGAACTGCGCGCAAATACGGTCTGGACAAACATGTCGTGTATGGAAAAGGAGTTGTATAAACTTACTGTTCATTTGGTATGAATGCTAGGTCCATACGGTATGAACTCAGAGGTACGGTACCCTTCGTATGTAATATTTATCCATACTAAAATGGGCTCTATCTTTATTTTTAGATTTTAAAGTGTTTTACAGTCTGTAAATGGATCTGACCCATACTTCATGTAGCGTGAGTGCATACATTTTTTCAGCGTCGATGATCACAAATTCAAAAGACGTGAGTCACTGAACTTTGAATTATTTTCTTGAAGAATTATGTCATCATGATAAAATATCAAATTACCTTTCCAAGTGTATCCCATTTCATACATCATTATCGACTTTCGATCGAATGGTTCTCCTAATAGATTGACGTCTTTATAGTCGAATTTCTCAAAAACCCACCTGAACTCCTGTAAAAACAGCAGGAATACCAATGAGCACGGTAAGACAGCACAATCACAAAATTCAAACGCTGAAAATATCAAATGGACCATGCTTATTCATTTCTTTGAATACAAAAGCATGGACTCCATTTTACCGTACAAAATACACGCGCCGTAATTCCATGCTGGATTTTACGAACTTTTCTTTGACAAAACACCGTATGACGAGACAACTTGATTACCTTCGAGCCTCATTTTCTCAGTACGAGTTTTTAGCAGTACGATAAAGTTTCTCTGAAACTGTACATAATCAGCATTCATCTTGCTGTGGTACATTTTGTTACTGGAAAAATTGGAAAATCAGATTTGGGGTTACCGCGTTTTTCCGGTGGATGACAACATCCGTACCACATACTGCCCAGGTGCTACTACTACTAAACTGCATGCTATACTCAAACTCAAGCATTGCTCTTCTTGAAAAGCATATGTATTTAGAAAACTAACGATATGCATATTAAAAACAGTGGCACGTTTAAAAAAAGAAAGCTCTCCTTCAATTTACAGTGTAGGCAACACGAGCTCCCACATCCTAGAATAGTGGTGTCGTCGTGAAATAATGCACTCGGAACACACACAAATAAAAGTATGTCGCCAATCGGGAAGAGGTTGCATTCGCGTTATGCCAGTGCGCCCTCAATTTTTAGGATATAATCATCGCGAGTTCCCACCTGGTCAAAAAGCGGTATCATCCCCTGTATAATGTTCAGACTGTCTCTGTAAGGAAATTTGACACACGGTTGTTCTTGTCGTCTTGTCGTGTCGTCAGCTAAGTTGACGGTTGTTTACTTTCGGTTTGCAGGCGTTTTCGAGTCAAAACTTTCCATATGAAAACATCTGGCTCTCTCAGAAGCAAGAATACAATTTTCGATAAGTTGTTTCATACTTTCAAACCTTGTAACACTTTAATTTTTAGCCACACAGAAATCACAACCACAAAAAAAGTCGCAAATCATAACTGATAAGTAGTTTTTTAGGATACTATCATGAGACTGATGTTTTCAATGTGGATAGTAGCGAACGCCGCTTTGTTCAGAGGCCCAAATTCGTCGTTGGCGCTTGCAAACCGAATGTAAGCAACCGTCAACTTAGCTGACGACACCTCTGCGATTGCGTCAATTTTTTCAAATTTTGTAAGAGCATGCCGTTTGGTAGCCAAAATCAGAGAGGAAAGAAGACCACTCGCTGAACTTGAGTTATTTGAACCGAAGTTTGATTTCTACGGTCAAACTCCATTAAGTCAAAGACTTTACTGCGCGATATAATTTTATGTTACGTTCTCATAAGAAAGGTATTATTCCTTTCTCATGACGTGGTAACTTTCTTACGGCCTTGGTTCCAACATCAAGCTTCCAAATTTTCGTGTCTTACCTTCAAGGCATTTTTTGGATAAACCTTCAGATATTCGTCTCGATCAGGCCGCATGTGTTCGTCTATCAAACTCAGGGTGTGCCCCAGCTCGTGTAAAACCATGCTTCTGGACCACGATTTAGTATTAAATTTAATTATTGTCTCGCCTTTACCTCGTCCTACATCGGCTTCAGCTCCCCTGCGAAAGAAAATCATACTTGCAGAGGTCGAACGATATTTCAGGGGTATGAACTGGAATCCGATTTAAAAATGACCGTATGTAGTTAATGAGACCCTTCGTACACAGAGGCATACATTTTGTCGTCGTATACCCTTATGATGCTGTACAACATTTCTGTTGCGAAATAGTTGCTTAAAGCGCCGTGGGACGCCGCCCTGCAGCGG
The DNA here is from genome assembly GCF_918797505.1 of Bemisia tabaci. NCBI lineage: Eukaryota > Metazoa > Arthropoda > Insecta > Hemiptera > Aleyrodidae > Bemisia > Bemisia tabaci. The sequence continues at coordinate 9,997,953 of NC_092802.1, read as the reverse complement.
CGGGCGAGTGTGACCAGCGCGACACGCACATTGGCGCCTACAAACCTAACAGGGATACTTCACGCATTGCGCACTGCGTGAAGTATCCCTGTTAGGTTTGTAGGCGCCAGTGCGCGTGTCACGCTGGCAGCACAACGCTCCGACCAGTGTTCGGATCTAATAATTAAACTCGCGGAGTCAGCGTTTTTCAACTCATGATTTTGCAATGATTGCACACTTTGCATGAATTATCCTCATCTGAATCGATGGGGGAAAAATATGTATTAAAGGAAAACATACTGTGTGTTCTGTAAATATTCAGATGATTCGGCGTCAAATTTAATGATTTTCAAAGCCCTTTAAATTATTATTTTATATTTTGTGGTTTACTGTGCTGCAGCGTGGTGTACGTGCAACCAAACGCTCAAAATAGGACGTATTTGACTCTACTAGATCTATATACAAACGAGTTAAAACCAAAGATCGCGTGCTTTTTTTTCTATGATTCATTTTTGTATATATGTAGTTCCTTTCAACACAACTTTGGCTCATTGAGATTAATATCGATGCTGTTGCTTTGAAAATTCTAAGGATAAAAATAAAACCAAATATTCACCAATGACAATTTGAAATGATGAATCAAAAGGAGAAAGCAACATTTCATTTACAAAATGAGTTATCATAAAAACACCTCCTTCTCTCTCAATTTACTCATTTCAGTATTGTCACTATAATTTTACATTTGGACTATATAACCAACTATGGACGCTTGAACCTAGTCGCTGATGCCAATATTACACAAGGACTTAAACTACTGGGCAAAACAGCTGCGCGGACAAAAAACCGTTGACAAAATGTCCTGAAACCGTTAAATCCGGAGACCCGAACGGCTAGGTAGGGCGCATCTACCAGGACCCAGTACCCAGCAGCGCCCGATAACGATTGTTACTGACGTAGAATAAAACCTACCTCATGTTGCGGTCCTCGGAAAAACGCACATAGTCTCGTTCTCCGCTCCTTTCCTTGAAACGGACACAAGTTTTTTCCGCATATTCGCTCATTGCTAGGATTATTGAGAAACATTTTGTAGACCAAGGGCACCCTTAAAAAATGAAACAAGACTTACAGACAGTTTCCTTTCCTCCTTTAATTGTTAGAGCGGCGAACCGTCAATGTAAATGTGTTTTGAAGCTTGATTCTTGATTACCTAGAAATAATAAGGCCTGTCCAAACAGCAACTAACCGAGATATTAATCGACATACACTGAAAAAAAAATCTCGGTGTATTTACTAAGAAAAGGGTAAAATTACCAAGAATTCAGGGTTCTATTTGATCCCAGTTTTTTCTTGGTAAAATTACCATTTATGGCATTGGTAATTTTACCAGTTTTTTTCTCGGTAAAATTATCGAACTTTCTCGGTAATTTTACTGGACCTTGGTAAAAACGCCAATATTTTCTATCGACTGTGGTAGTATTACTAAGATAAAATGGCAAAGAGCCCGGGAATTGATTACCAATAAAAGTGGTATTCTTACCTGAAAAAACAGTAAAAATACCGGTTTTTAGGTAAGCCTACCAGTCTGTATTGGTAAAATTACCAATAATTGGTAAAAAAAGTGAGATGGTAAAGGTACCAACGGACCGTGGTAAAACGCCGAGAATTTTTTTTCAGTGTATCGCGCTATGAAAAATTCGGTTTATGACGCCATCCACCGCGGTTGTGACACCCTTGGTTTCCTCCACCATAGTTTCATCCAAGTTCAAAGATATAAAGACGGAGCGCTCGTATCTAAAAGCACGGGGAAAAAGTGAAGCTAGGTTCGGCGCTGCGCGCTTGTGTGAGTGTGTAAATGAGCGCGGGAATCCATGGCGGCAAACGGAAATTTGATTTGAACTTGTCCTCTTGATTTTTGCACATTTCTTCTTCGAAACGTATTTTAAATTCCTAAAACGAATATACTAAGAAAGTTCGGTCTGCGTCCTAACATAATACACCTACTTTTGCTCGGTAACAGGCAGTAATCTCAGATAAAGTTAGTTTTTCTTCTGCTCATGGTGGTTCTGCAGGTTCAAACAGGCCGTTACAGTTCTAGATCAACGTTACTCCCAAATGAAATTAATCGGTCGACGACGGACGGAAACTAACCTAGAGTTAAAAAAATATGAGTTTGTACCTGAATTTGGGCAAAAATCAACCTAAAATACTTTGTTTCCGCAATTTTATTTAGTTCCCGCCCTACATTTGAATTTCAAACTTGTCCCGATTTCGCCGCCAATCCTCTAGCCAATCGTAGAGGTGGTTGAAAAGAAGCTTCATTTTTTGCTTTTAGCCCTCCGTCTTTATGTCTTTGTCCAAGTTTCACGGTGGGTAACCAGTGAAAATTTGTGTATTTTCCTGACTGGTGCTGTCGTGCTAAGGAAGAACGCCGTATGAGCACTGGAGAGTTGACAAATTTCTCTCGATAAAATTTTTATTTTTTAGGAAAGTTATGCACATTTTTCCTTTTCAGAATCTTTAGGTTAAATTGCTAACTAAATTATTTGAAAAATTGGGAGGATAGTATATTCATTAATTTACCAGGAAATTCGCGTTTTATCAAAGGAAATTTGGCAACGCTTGAAGGCTCATACGGCGCTTTTACTTAGCACGGCCGTATGGATTGGAATTGAATGACAGGAAGAAACCGTGGTGACACCACCGCGGTGGGTGACGTCCTACACCGAATTTTTCAAAGCGTGATATCTCGGTTAATATTGAATGTAGAAAGTTCCTGTTTAGATAGGTCTTATTATTTTTAGCTGATCTATAAAAATAAAGCATCAAAACTCAATAACGTAACCAGCGCAACTGGCCTATAATGAAGTAACCACTGTTGACTCTGATATACAGACGACAAAGTGTGCTGTAATTTAAAGTGAGAGAAGATGGTAGATGGCATTTCCCTCGTTACCTTTGGGACGTTTAGAGATAGAGAAATGAAACTTTTCTATATCAAGGAAAACTAGCGGGTTAGACACATTTTTGGGTTCCTTTAAAGGGGATCTAAGGGCTATCGACTTTTTGTCCAACTAGTAACTCCTCCTTTTTTTAACGTCGTTCACAGTAGTGTAAAAGAGACAATGTTTGGCGTTATTTGCAATCCTTTAGCTATCACCCTTTCGATAGATCCAGTAACCTGTTAAAGTTCTGATGAATTACAACTTCACTGGAGCCGGAGCACCGTATTGATGTTTGCTAGGGACCTCCTTTCCAATGAAAAAATTCTATTTTCATTTCACATTTTTAATTACATTTGTTTTCTGGTCGGAGGAGCGGAGCTGAATATTTGGACAATATTTCCATTTCTCTGTCTTCAACTTTTGATCCTCAGGCCTTCCTGTAATTACTTAAAGTTACTTCACGTTACTTTACGTTACTTTACGTTACTTTACGTTACTTTACGTTACTTTACTTTACGTTACTTTACGGTACATTACGTTACTTTACGGTACATTACGTTACTTTACGTTACTTTACGTTAAAATACTCCGCATAATTCATACTCACCGATTGTGAAGTCTATTGTGTAAATAACTGCTGCTCTACTCCATAACAGTTCTGGATGCTTCAGGAATTTCTTGCTTCGGGCCTTTATTGAAAAGAAGTAAATTTTCATCTTTGTAAAAACAGCACAACTTTACAGATTCCTCTCTTCGAAGCGAGTTGTTGATCAACTTTCTTAATGTAAGCACACGCACATTCAGTGTGTCAGATTTGTAAACATTGATAAGTGAATATTTTGAAGTTTTATCGGTTGAGAAAACAACTGTACGTGATCTGATCCCTTTCTATTTTTTGAGGCACAGTGGCATCAACCTATGTAATTTTGCCTCAGAAAGTAAAACAAGCAGTTCCAACGCCAAAGCGTTGGAGGGCGCTTTTTTAACACTGCGCATGCGAGGAACGTTTTCATACGGCCAAGCGAGAGTATTGCGAACGGACGATGTATAACAAATTGCCTACGTGAAGGTGGTCCGGCAGCAACATACCCGCCGCTAGTCTCTGGAAAACAATAGAAAATAGTAGTTGCGTACGTTGCCAGCGAGCGCGCTGCGAGCGCATCTGTTTCAATTACCTAGCATCGAGTCGGGCCTCTAACTTTCTATTCTCTCTGACATAACCTTAAACCTTCAACCCAGAGCCGCAAACAGCTGACGCTTGACGATGCTGCGCCGAGAAAATGAACCAATCACAAAATAGCACAGTAATACGTCACTAAAATGAAGAGATCACGTGACTGTTCGTGATTTTTTCGAATCAATCTGAAACTACAACCTCGAATATGAGGCATTTAAGCATAACGAAGCCCCAAAATAGTTTAACCAGGTAATACGTCCGTGCGAGATTGTTATGCTTAAAAGCAAAACATTTCACGAAAACTTTTACGAATACCAGATGCAGAAGAAAATCAAATTTTCCCGGGTGTACCAGAATGGCGTCATTACCCATAAGGCAAAACGGTATGTAGTATAGTACATGTTACATCGGGGGAGTCGAACGGCTGGAAAGGGCGCATCTGGTACCCAGAAGCGCCCAAAAGGATTAAATGAAGTTGTTATTTCAGCCAAGGAACTTCAAAATTAAGTATTTTCAAAATGATAAAAAAATGTAAACTTTGCAACGCCATATTGCCAAGACGAGCTTTGGAATGGAGCTAAAACTTCCACTGGCGGAATTCCTGATCTTGGAGTTTCGTTTAGGTCACATTTAAACAACATCCTGAAATTCCTCCGAGAGGGGGCACAAAAGCTGTTTTTTGGCAGGTTTTTTTAATGGAAATTTTAAGTTCTTGAGGTAGTGCAAACAGATGACTCCAATATTTTAGCGGGAAGCACATACAAGCACTATGAAAACAAGAGACCGGAGCAGTGATGCCAAGAACATTAACACTCTTAGTTCGCAGCTTCATGACAGAGCGCACCACCAGTCGTGCCACTGAGTTAAAACTTGAGTATTCTAGAGGGTGTACGGACCTACAGAGCCTAACCACTTATTAGAATTAATTTAGCGAGTAATTAGTAACGAGAATAAGCTAGGTTACTTGGGGGTATATATAGCTCCCCCGCATTACGCACAGTAGTTGAACGAAAGTAATTAAATGTGGGTCCAACAGGCTGTTCCATTGCTTAAGGGACTTAATGGATAAATGTGCGAAGGGTGATGAAGTCCCGAAGGAGTGGAAAGAATGTTGGATTACAGCTACCCAAAAAAAGGGGAAAAAGGACGATCTCGATAATTATCGTGGATTGTCGGTGACCGGGACGATCAGTAAAATTTATGGTAAGATATTGAAAGCTAAAATCGAAGAAGAATGGATTCATCATGAGGCAGAAGAGCAAGCGGGTTTCAGGGCTGGCAGATCAACCGTCGACCATCTATTTTGCATCACCCAGGTTATTGAGAAGAAGATGGCGGTTGGTCAAGAATTGCACTTGGTGTTCGTGGATTTGCGAAAAGCCTATGATAGCGTGCCTTTAGTGAAACTCTGGGAGGCCTTGGAAAAATCTGATTTTACTCGTGGACTAATTAATGCAATTAAGCTTTTTTATCAAGGGACTTTCGCAAGAATTAAATGTACAGGGGGCTTGTCGGGGGGTTTTTATGTAACAAAGGGGCTAAAACAAGGGTGTTGCCTCTCCCCCACCTTGTTTAAAATATACTTAGAACATGTACTGCGTGAATGGAAGAAAAAATGTTCCGGAATGGGTGTCCCTCTGAATGATGAAGAAACTCTGTACACGTTATGCTTTGCTGATGACCAAGTACTTATCGCCCAAGATCAGGATGATGCTGAGTACATGACTCGAAAGTTGGTGGCTGAGTATCGGAAATGGGGCCTCGAGGTGAAAGTCAGCAAAACCGAGAAGTTGACCGTTGGCGGGAATCAGCAAAGTATAGAATTAGAGGATGGGCGGCAAATTGGAAGCTGCGATATTTACAAATATTTAGGAGTTTTTCTAACCCAGGATGGAAGATTGGACCAGGCCATCAAGAACAGGAATATGCAGGGTAGGAGGGCAATCGCTATGTTAAATGGAGTCCTTTGGGACCAAAGGATCTCCAAAGAGAACAAAAGAAGGATCTACAACGCGATTGTCAAGAGCATAGTAACCTACGGGTGTGAAGTATGGCCGATGAAACAGCGGACCCGGGAGGTTTTAGAGGCAACAGAGATGGACTTCTGGCGTAGATCCGCTGGTATTTCCAGAAAGGATCGCGTCAGAAATGAGACGGTACGGGAGATCATGGATGCCAAGCAGACCATCGTGCATGACATTATGACAAAACAACTCATTTGGTATGGTCATGTCCAGAGAATGGCAGGAGACAGGTTGCCGAAGAAGGTCCTTGACTGGGTTCCTCCTGGGAGAAGACGCAGAGGGCGCCCAATGAAAGGTTGGGGGGAAGGGATTGAAGCGGAAATGTTAAGGTCAAAGACATAAAGACGGAGTGCTCGTATCTAAAAGCACGGGGAAAAAGTGAAGCCTGGTTTGGCGCTGGGTGCTTGTGTGAGTGTGTAAATGAGCGCGGGAATCCATGGCGGCAAACGGAAATTTGATTTGAACTTGTCCTCTTGATTTTTCCTTATTTCTTCTTCTAAACGTGTTTTAAATGCCTAAAACGATTATATTAAGAAAGTTCGGTCTGCGTCCTAATATAATACACCTACTTTTGCTCAGTAACAGGCAGTAATCTCAGATAAAGTTAGTTTTTCTTCTGCTCATGGTGGTTCTGCAGGTTCAAACAGGCCGTTACAGTGCTAGATGACCGTTACTCCCAAATGAAATTAATCGGTCGACGACGGACCAAAACTAACCTAAAGTTAAAAAAATATGAGTGGGTAAGTGAATTTGGGCAAAAATCAACCTAGAATACTTTGTTTCCGCAATTTTATTTAGTTCCCGCCCTACATTTGAATTTCAAACTTGTCCCGATTTCCCCGCCAATCCTCTAGCCAATAGTAGAGGTGGTTGAAAAGAAGCTTCATTTTTTGCTTTTAGCCCTCCGTCTTTATGTCTTTGGTTAAGGTGCTCAATCCCCCAAGATTTGTGGTTTGAAAGAGAGCAGTGGAGGTTAGGGGTCGGAGAGCGCGAGGGAGTGCTGTAAAGCGATCTATATGTATGTAGTTGAACGAAAGTGCGTTTCTCTATTGCAACAGGATGAGTTGTCATGGTTTATTGAGTTACACAAAAAGCCTTTCCACCAGTACTGTAAGTAGAGTATTTTTTTTTTCGGTCAAGGCGCCTAAAAAATGAAGGCTCTGCGCCAACGTGGCTCCTAAAAATTGCCCCCTAAAAATTCTGGATTTTAACAGGAAGTCACATAAGGAAAGGAAAACAAATCTATTTGAATTGAAAAAACTCTGAATTTTTAGCACTACAAGTGAAAGCTTGCTTTTTCTATTCTTCATGATTTCATTCTTAGTGCTTTTGTGTTCCCCAAGTTACAGCTACTCATTAGTTCTGTTACAAAAACATCTTGCGTCTAACTATTCACTGAATGCGCCGTAAGATATAGGCAATAAGTCAATTTTGCCCCTAAAAAATCTTCAATAGCGCCTAAAAATAAGGCTTGATGCGCCACATGGCTCCTAAAACTCAAAGGTGAGTTTTGAACACTGACTCTAACATATGTATATTCAATTCTTACCTCTAGACCTTCACCACGCACATGTGCGTATTCGTCCACAACTGGGGGAGGCTCCTTTCTGGCTGCGCTGACTTGGGTCACATAAATCAGGAGGGGGACCACAATAAAGGACAATATCGAAACGGACCGTTGCAGCCATTCCATTCTTACTGTTACAGTGCGACTAAACTTATCCGCTTTTTGGTCGAGGAAGGGGCCGGTAATGCCGTCACGAGATCAGAGGGAAGGGGTGTCAGGGCTGCTTAAAAAATTCTGAAATGATCCTGGAAATGGAAGGGGGGACTTGACGTGGGAGGACGAAGCGGTCGAAAAACCGGAAGAAGTATTTGCCGTCATTAACACCAGAAAAAATTTAACGAGTTTCCCTTAACAGTATTTTTGGGAGATGTGCTTAGTAAGTAATGCACTGTTGTCATATTTTGCTGGAAAAGTGTCAATTTTCCTACGTATTTCAATATAAATTATTAACATTTCGTCGTTCTCCTCGCGAAAGAACGTGCCTTTATTTTGATGTTGCCAAATCACCCCTAGCATGCTGTATTTTAACCAGGAGAATATTTGGGATTTTTGGCTGAAAATTTCACAGATTTCTCCTCTGCTTTTATGCAAAAACCAGAAAATTATTGGACCAAAATTGCATGGGTACATTTTTGTGTAAAATTAAATTATTCGAGTGAATTTCACAACTTAAGAAAGAAGTTACGTTCTTTCGTCCGGGGAACGATGGCTTTATCTCTAAGTCTGACGAGTATGCAATTAACGATCCTAATTTTTTCGTTTCTTCAGGTCGTGGATCATTCGTCACGAGTACCGGGTATTTTGAACGGAGACAACGCTACTTTTAAAAATAACCTCTTTCCAGAGAGAAGTCATTAATTGCTCGCTTGGTTCTTTTTTTCTTGTCTGTACGCTAAATTTTGCGAAGGTCTTACATGTCAACGATACGGCAAATCGACTATGAAACTGCATTGACGTATTTCTTGTTTGCGGTGTTTCAAAATCTCCGTTTCCACTTCATTTCATCCTCGGGAAACAAAATGGACTGCATTTTGCAATTTGGAGCTATACATTTTAACTTATCTGAAAAACACTTAAGTGCATAGGGAAACTAATAGCACATACGTTATTTTTAAACCGGGCCGAAATTTATAGTTCTTGATTGCAAAATATAGTCCAAATCATCCCTATTCTTTGAGATTTGCACGGATTAGAGAATTTGCAGGTGTCTTAAATTTTGTGAATTTCATCTTTAAAATGATACTACTAGGAAAACTGAGTACGAGGATGTCTTTGGTTTCTAAATTGAACAATTATTGGAGAAAATATGACAAAATAACCGAATCTGCTAAAATACATGTGTTTAAATGAATAATGCCGCCAGATGACGTCGTAAGGCGGCACATTTTCTCACTTTTAGATCAATTTTTCTCCAATTTCCCATGTCAGAAAAAAAGTATGAAAAATACTGCGAACTCAGCTCATTAGGCGCACTCTCAGATGATGCATTAAAATTTGTGTGTGCAAATTCTCTATTACCTTTAAACAGAGAAGAATATTCTAGGAAGTTTTCAAGAAATGACGTTGAATATTTTACGCTTCTTGAAACTAAATTATGACAGGAATTTTGCAGCGTCGCAAACCGCCATGCTCGTTTTTGCAGTCTCATACATTTCAGTCGAAATGTTTTACAGAGTTCACGAGCGTTCGCACGTAGTTGCATCATTAGTCGCGGTAGGTTTGAGCTTTTTTTCGGCAAAAAAGTATGGTGCATATCACGCACAATATTGATGGCTTTGGAACAATATTGCCTAACTAACAATTTTAGCACAAATGAGTTAGAGACTGCCGCGTCCTACAGTATACAATTCGCAACTAATGTTTTCAGTTTTTTAATGAAAATTCAACATTCAGGTGATTCGTCAAGCTCAAGTGACGTGGTCGAACTGGCATGCGATATGTGGAATCTTTTAGGTCAAAAATCTCGGCAGATTTTGAATTTTCAGCAAAAAAAAGGACAATAGTCCCTGCGCATGAGCTTTAAAAATCATTCTAAACCCAAAAATCGGAAAAATTCAGAGAAATGAAGGCAGAATCGTGTTTGGAAAAAAACCTTGCATTCGATACAGCTATCGATTTCTGTATCGAATGCGAGGTTTTTTTCCAAAACACAAACGACACACACAAAACACGAACACGACAAACACAAACGACACACGACAAACAAAACGGACAACACACAAACCGCGGTAAATACAAACGACAATTGCTCACGACATTTTTGGATGAAAATGTATAATGCCTTGGAAGAATGAGGGTTTGCTTGTTTTTTTGTTTTATCTGTTTGGTCCAACGGAGAGTAATTTACAATAGTTGAGAGTTTTGGTAAAAATAGAGGAGCGTCAATTCCATGTGACAAAATTCACTCAAACTCTCTACACCTCTTTGGTGTAACAGGACTTAATTATCTTTCAAGAAATTCCCACCTTGATATACCTGAACCGGATAAACCTCTGTATTTGCCTCAGCTAAAGGCCCTTAGATTTTTCCTGTGTACGATAAGTATCTTGATTTATTTTGCGAGAAAAGATCTGTACTTTTAAAGGATGCCTGTCATTCTTAATTCGTTCAATTTCGTATATTACTGTGCAACATCTCTGTTGTGAAATAGTTGCTTCAGGCGCCGCCGCACGGCGGCGGGCGGCCAGCGCGTGACGCGCGTTGGCGCCTACAAACCTAAGTGGATACTTCAAGCATTGTGCAATGCGCGAAGTATCCACTTAGGTTTGTAGGCGCCAGTGAGCCTCTCGCGCTGGCAGCACGCCCCTCCACTCTGTTAGGCATTAATATTTCTACTCGCATTGTCAGCGTTTTTTAACTCATGATTTTGAAATGATTGCACACTCTGCATTGATTATTCTCATTTAAATTGATGGGGAAAAATATGTATCAATTTATCAAAGGAGAATAATAATATAATGTGTGTTTTTTAAATATTGGTGGTTCCGTGTCAAATTTAATGATTTCCAAGGCACTTTAATTTTTTCTTTTACATGTTGTGCTTTTATTGTGCTGCAGGGAGGTGTACGCGCAACCAAATGCTCAAAATTTGACGTATTTGACTCTAAAAGATCGATGTACAAATGGGTTAAAACTAAAGATTGCGTGCTTCTTGGTTTTTTTTTCCCCTCTTTTATTCATTTTTGCAGTTTCTGTTCAGTTCTGAACTGCAGTTTCTGCAGTTCAGTCAACTGCAGCTCATTGATATTAATGTCGCTTGAAAAATGTTTTGCAAATATTTGTCACGTTTTAAAAATATAAATGTTTCCAAAATGAAGTAATAATTTCGTAAAGAAAAAATTTAAAAAAAATAAAAAACAAGCAGTGAACTCCAACACAATGTGTTGATAAGGCGCGTCATTAACTCGCACATATCAACCCCTTTAGTTTTCATTTACAGAGATTTCAAAAAAGGCAAGCAGCACAACAAGAGAATTCACGATCCAACACTGCAAGGTCAACGACGCACCTTCACGAGACCGTGTATTGTGAATCTAGAAAGCTATTCGAACAAATTTAAGTTTTTTGATCTGCCTCAAGCAAAATCTTTTCAGATTCTTGAAGAAAAGTGCTACGGAAAAATTTAAGCGAAGAAAGGAAAAATTCTGTCGAACTCCTAGAAGATAAAGTCGATTTAAAGGTATTTTGGGGCTAAAATACCCAAATCACCGGTATTATAAATCCCGTTATATTATTGAAAAGAAATTGACTCGATATAAATGCAATTGTCTTAAATATGTCTTGATTTTGTTATTTTAAACGTCTTTTCATGCAAAGAAGCTCAACCATGTCCATGCTTTATTCATTCATGAATTGAAAGTAAGCAATCCACATCCCGAAAATCTACCGATTTGCCGTAAAAAATCGCAGAAACTTGATATACCAGGTCGATGTACCCACTCTTTGAATTTACCAATCAATTTAGTGAGTGCACGTATGTGAAAGTCAAAATGCTATAGTCATTTTGGGTGCATTCATTTTTCATGAAACAATTGTAAGTAATTTCAATCCCGAAAAACCATAAATTTTCCGTATAAAATAAAAAAAATCAAAATATGTCGACTCCCTGACGTGAAAATTAAATTCTACGTGTGAAAATACTTATGTATCGATATGCTGAACAGAATGCCCGCCTCTCCTCGTAATTTACAAACCGTTCCTATACTCATCTCAAAATTTTTCTCAGAGCTTTGTGTTATTATCAGCTTCCATTTAAACCCCGGTTTGATGGCCGAATCGGCTGCCCAAAAAGCAAGCCATTTTTGAAGGGCTCTATGAGAAATTCGTGATATTATCAGCTCTCAGGAAATCACCCCATGGGTAAAATTGCTGGTATAAATTTTCGAGTGCTTAAAATAATCGTATTCAAGAAACTAAGGCATTAAACTATGGAGTCAATTTCGTTTTAATAATATAACGGGATTTACTTGTCTTCAGGTCAAAACTCATACAAGAAAGCCCCTTGCAAGAGGCTAATTTTTTGTAATTTCACTCAATTTTTTCTCCTTTTTATAATTGAATTGCTTGTCACATTCTGAGGTCAATCATATTAAATTGTAATTTATACATTTCTTTTTTTCCCCCTTCATTTTATTTTTTGTTTGGAGAAGTTTTGTTGATTTCTTCGGATTTCGAATACTGTAACTTCTCTTCTATTTGGCCGATTTTTATGAATGAGACCTCTTTTAATTCGTGTTTTAACGGAAAGTAAGGAAAAAATTGCTAAAAACTCGCGAAACAATTTTTTTTTAAAATTGGACGAATCCTAGCGTGACGGTGAAATGGTTAATGAAGCGTAAGTAATTGGGCGAGGGGCTGAGGATCCCGGCCTCGCTTGGCGACCGTCATTAGCTATTGTTCGTCGAGACGCCGACGCAGTGATCAGGAGCGTGGGGAAGAGAGGGGTAAGTGGATTCCTGTATGAGCCACGTTTAGCTAATGGTCTAATGAGTCTCGAGGCTCATCACAGATTGCACTTACACAGATTGCACTATCATGAGTGGCGGTAGCTACCACCGGGCAAGTAACCTATCCTCCAACAATTGGCAACACAGCACAGCCCGGTCGAGGCAACGACACCATAGTTACACGAACTTGGCTTATTTGGGTTTTTCAGAGCACGAGTACCAACTTTTGAAAAGTATAACCGAGGTTACAGATCTGTCAAAGCAACGTTTTGAACAAAACGGAGGAGTTAGATTCTCATTCCGAGAGTGCCGACCTGCTCAGCCATCCTCGAATCAATTCGCTTGATTCTGCTTATATATGCATATTTTAAATCAGCGCGTCGCATTCTTAGGCTTTTTTTAAAAAAACCAAGTAACTTAGACTCTTGGTATTCACTGCACATAAACTAGCGACCCCCAGAATGAGAAACAACTTTAAATCATAATTATTGATGGATAAATAAACTTTTTACACGCTTTGGAAAATCTCAGAAGTTCGCGGTAGTCACTTTTCGGTAAGGAACTAAAGGACTCGGTTATTGTATCGAGCAGGGTTCGAAACGATCGCAAAGGCGGTATACTACGTATACGCGCCAAAAAAGTACCTATACGTATATAAGGTTTATTGTACATCGAATATTTTAAGGATGAAAATAAAACCAAATATTCACCAATGACAATTTAAAAAGATGATTCAAAAGGAGAAAGTAATAACATTTCATTTAGAAAATGAGCAACCATAACAACTCCTCTTTCTCTCTCAATTTCTCATTTCTATATTGTCAATATTATTTTACATACCGACTAAAATACATATAACGCTTGGGCCAAGTCACTGTTGCTTATTTTACGTGTGGGCGTAAACTACTGGACAACTAAGGTACGTTGACAAAATGTCCTGAAACCCAGTATCATAGGTAATCAGATCAGAGAACCTAATCTGATTTCCTTGCTAACTTTAAGCACAGTAATTCATTCCTCCTGTAAGGAAAAATTATTCGTAAAAACATTTAGTATCTGTAAAAATTAAAATACTCATTAACAACGCATTCTTGTGCAATACGTAGCTTGGTGCTCCGAGGCCTGCATGGACAGTCAATAAATCGAACGGGTGTTTCTCCTTTCTTTCACGTTCATATTTTTAAAATTTTTATTGATCATGTCCATTGATGCCGATATTTTTCGGGATACTTTGTTGCAAAAACTGAAGATAATTTTTCAGGTGCCCTCACTGAAAGCTCCTATATATGTTTAAAAGTCATGAGTTGAAAAACGCATGACCCAACGAGTTAGAATATTACAGTCAAACAGAGTGCGGCTACCGCGAGACTCGTATTAGCGCCTACAAGACTGCAAGGATACTTCACGCATTGCGCATACTGTAAGGATACTTCACGCATTGCGCCGATTGCGCGTGCACCACTGCACTGCCATGCTAAGGAAGAACGCCGTATGAACCACCATGCGTTGCCAAATTTCCTTTGATAAAATACGCATTTCCTGGTAAACTTATGAATATTTTCCCTGTAATTTTTCAGATGATTTTGTTCGCCATTCCACCTAAAGTCCCTGAAAATTTCAGGAAAAAATATTTCTATCTTTCCTCAAAAATGAAAATTTTATTGAAGGAAATTCGGCAACTCTCGAATGTTTATACGGCGTTCTTCCTTAGCACGGCAGTGCAGTACACGGTGCTCCGTATTTCGTGCACGGAAGAAAGTCAGGTAAAAGATACTGAAGTTTAGTTCGTTACTGAACAGTAAACACTATACTTTTTCGGTTCAGGCACCTAATAGAGATTTACCTTCTACGGAACCGCATTTCGGTTTCTGTGACCAAAAACCTCGATTTTCTAAACTGAAGAAAGATTTGTGTTCAATATGAACCGAGGACTAGTACCTTTTATTGAGCTATTTTCCTCAGTACGCACATGCATCCTTTATTACTTTGAAGTAGGAATACATGTAAGTTATTTTTGTGCGACCACCATCGTTGTGATGTCAAATATCAAGATGAGTATTTCTTGGTGCCTTTCAAAAAACGACTTAGCTAATTTCCTTGTTGATAACATTTTTCAATTCTACATAAGACCATGACGCTTCTATGCTTTCTATTTTAGTCTGTGTGGAAACATCTGAGGATTTTTTTTTCTTTTGCAGGAGTGATATTGATGATTGCCTTAAAATGTTTAAGATCATAGTGGCTGACCGTTACATCGTCAGAGATCCTAGATCCTTCGCACATCGAGGTGTTTGTTTTACACTCGTCAGTGCACCCAACTGACAATCTTGTAAAATCCAAGACGGCATCAAAGTACAAGTTTTGCAATGCAAGACGGTAAGTTTCGTGCTGGTACTCATTAGAGATCAAAAGGCATTAAAATATTTTAATATGCTAGGCGAAATTCCTCCAACAATGTTTAATTTTTATGGGAACTTGCTCATATTTTTCTTAACATTTTCAGGGAATTTTAGGTGTGATTTTATCTTGCATATCTAGAATTGTAATGAAAAATGTTGATGACTTTCTGCAACATTAAATGTAGAGGGACAAAAACAGATGAAAAAATTGAAATAATAACAAAAATAACGACAGGAAAAAAGAGTTTAACGAATCTCAACAGAGTGGTATGCCAGATTTTGTCATTCTCTTTTTTGCTTTGAACTTCAGCTCGAGCCTGAGCGTCACGATGACTCATTTTTCTGATTAAAAAAAAAAAATAAAAAAAAAAAATAAAAAAATAAAAAAACAAGCAGTGAACTCCAACACAATGTGTTGATAAGGCGCGTCATTAACTCACACATATCAACCCCTTTACTTTTCATTTACAGAGATTTCAAAATAGGCAAGTAGCACAACAAGAGAATTCATACGATCCAACTCTTTGACGACGCACTTTGACGAGACCGTGTATTGTGAATGTAGAAAGCCATTCGAACGAGTTTAAGTTTTTTGATCTGCCCCCAGCAATATCTTATCAGATTCTTAAAGAAAAGTGCTACGGAATAATTTAAGCGAAGAAAGGAAAAATTCTGTCGAACTCCTGAAAGATACAGTCGATTTAAAGGTATTTTTGGGGCTAAAATATCCAAATCACCGGTACCTATTATAAATCCCGATATATTATTGAAAAGAAATTGACTCGATATAAATGTAATTGCATTAAATATGTCTTGATTTTGTTATTTTAAACGTATTTCCATGCAAAGAAGTTCAACCATGTCCATGCTTTATTCATTCATGAATTGAAAGTAAGCAATCTACATCCCGAAAATCTACCGATTTGCCGTAAAAAATTGCAGAAACTTGATATACCAGGTCGATGCACTCACTCGTTGAATTTACCAACCAATTTCGTGGGTGCAAATATATAAAAATCAATATGCTATAGTCATTTTGGGTGCATTTATTTTTCATGAAACAATAATAATTTCAATCCCGAAAAACCATCAATTTTCCGTATAAAATCGAAAAAAATCGAGATGTGTCGACTCCCTGACGTGAAATTTAGATTCTACGTGTAAAAATACTTACACATGGATATGCTGAACAGAAACCATGTGTGGACACAGTTAGGATACATAGCCCCAGAATACTTTTAAAGCGTCTTTACTTTCCAGAATCTTGACGAAATTTTTTTTTGGCTTAAACGACTCAAGAGACACTGTAATTGAAAAATATGAAGAATTTTCGATTTTGACACAAAAAAAATGTTCGTTCTGGCACACCATGTATTGTATGGTGTATTGCGCTGGTATTCAATCCTTGCCTTCAGATCAAAATTCTTACAAGGAAGCCCCTTGCAAGAGGCGAATTTTTTGTAATTTCTCCCAATTTTTTCTCCGTTATATAGTTGAATTGCTTGCCAAATTCTGAGGTCAATTATATTTAATTGTAATTTATACATTTCTTTTTTCCCCTTCTTTTATTTTTTGTTTGTAGAAGTTTCGTTGATTTCTTCGGATTTCGAATACTGTAACTTCTCTTCTATTCGGCCGATTTTTATGAATGAGACCTCTTTCAATTCGTCTTTGCACGGAGAGTAAATAAAAAATTGCTAAGTACTCGCGAAACAATTTTTTTCGAAAATTTGATGGATTCCAGCGCGACGGTGAAATGGGTAATCGAGTGAAAGTAATTAGGTCTGACTGTGACGAGGACCGCGAGGGTCGCCTTTTGTTCTTCAGCTGGGAAGCGACGCGGCGAACCGAGCCAGGACCGGGACACTACCTGGGTTTTGTGCCTGTCTGTGTCTGTGCACTGTTTTGGCCTGATAGGGGAGTGAATTTCTGTATGGGCCACGGTTAGCACATGGTCTAATGAGTCTCGAGGCTCATCACAGATTGCACTTACCACTATCCTGCTGGCCCCGGCTATCAGAGCAAGGGGTACCAAATTTTGAAAATCTAACAGGGTTGTGGAGATCTGTCAAAGCAACGTTTTAAACAAAACGAAGAAGTGAAATTCTCATTCAACGAGTGCCGACCTGATCAGCCATCCTCGAATCAGTTCGCTTGTTTCTGCTTATATATGCATATTTTAAATCAGCGCGTCGCATTCTAAGGTTTTTTTTAAAATAAACCAAGAAACGCAGACTCTTGGTATTTATTACACATAAACTAGAGAGCCCCAGAATGAGAAACAACTTTAAATCATAATTATTGACGGATAAATAAACTTTTTACACGCTTTGGAAAATCTCAGAAGTTCGCGGTAGTCACTTTTCGGTAAGGAACTAAGAGACTCGGTTATTGTATTGAGTGGGGGGTCGAAACGATCGCAAAGGCGGTATACTACGTATACGCGCCAAAAAAAAAAAAACTGTTGACGCAGAGCAGAATTCCCTGTGTTTCAGGCTTACTGATGCGCATAAAATTTTCCTCTCTACTCCTCTCTTTCAATCGGACGCATGTTTTGTCCGTGTATTCACATTCGGTTTTCATTATTTTCAAATTGCTTGATTTGTTGATAGCTCAAGTTTTTTTTTTTTTTTTTTTTTATTCTGGCGCACTCTTGAACAAGAAAAAATATATAATTCACAGGCTGCATGTTTGCATTCAATCGTTGCTAAAATTGTACAACTTCAGAAATTCAATCGCTTTTTGAGGAAAGTTACGCTTAAGAGGTGCCAGTGACGTAAGAGGTTCCCATCCATCTTTCACAGACTTTTGTAGAGTGGATATGTAATATGAACCCACGAACCCATTAGAATCTATTATTTTGGGTATGTTAGACACCAAAATGCAACCGGTAAATGTATAAAGTTTGGATTAGATCAACTCTTTTATGTCATTTTAATTTTAAACATTCTGTTTGTTTGTGAGGATTCAAACAAATTCTAAAGTTTTTGGCTCAATGAGATGGTTTTAGATGATTTAAATAAAACATAAATCAAATACGAATAGGGAAGTACGTAATTTTAGATTTGCGGAACTAAATAGTCGACATTTTGCAGGTGGCAAGTCATTTTTCTTAAAACATTTTTTCCTACTGCAATTTTTCCTAATACTTTTTTCCTACTCGTTTTTTGTCCCATCACAGTTAGTCCTACGAGTGAGATGTCCTACTGGCTTTTTTCCTAGGGACATTTGTCCTAAATTCAATTTTAAAACTAGGGGATCGAGGAAATAAAAAAATAACATAGGTACCTCACAAGTTAAAGTTGTGGCCGCATGCCCGGAAGTAGTGGAGCTTCATCCTCCTCCTTAAATTATATATTTAATAATGTTCATTATTAATAATTATATAAATTATTTCTATACATTTTTATATATATTTACTGTATAATCACTGTCCTCCCATTGTGGGGAGGGAGGACAGTACTTATACTATATTAAAATACCCTCTCTAGGGGTTGCCCTATAATATAACAATATTAAAAAATTACACCTTTTTTTTAAAACAAAAAAAAGCACTAAATTTGAGCTCAACTCAAGTAAGCTATTGAGGGTATAGAAGGCTCAGCTTGTGATGTCTCCTGTTCACGCGCTTAAATTCGGCTCGCTGAGAAAACTTTACTCTTTCTGAAAAATTTCTCTCTACTCTACTCATGTTTACGTTTCAATTATTATGGGATTATTAGGACAAACGCCCTTAGGAAAAAAGCCAGTGGGATATCTCACTCGTAGGACTTACTGTAATGGGACAAAAAACGAGTAGGAAAAAGTATTAGGAAAACCTGATGTAGGAAAAAAAAATTAGGAAAAATGACCTAGCACCATTTTGCAGGCCTACATAAAAAATTAAATATATTTATTTATTTATTTGCTTAAATTATACATGAATGGATGCAAAAAGTGAATCTCTTCGAATTTTTGGCCCATCATCAAGCTGAACACCCACTAAAACGACGAAATTATGTTATGCAACATGCAAACTTACATAGGAAGAATGGACAGAGGGAATCAATGAAAAGGTACTCAATACTGCAGTACAAATTTTTCGTGAAACTTTTTGAAACGAAATAAGCTCTTTTGGGGTAATACAGATGACATATTAATCATTAAGAAATGTAGGGAATAGGTCTAGCTTTGCATTCTATATCCAGGTAATATCGAATACACATGTCCTCATAGGGCAAATGTAAACTTACATACTACATTTATGTTTGTTGATCACGCTTGAATAAAAAATAAACAAAATAAAATGAAACTAAGAGAAATATAGTGAAATAAAAGACTCGTTCGTGGCAAAATTCAAGATAAAAGTATTACTCTGAAATCTGATTTTGAACCTAAAAAAAACACGAAAATTAAATATTTACCCACAAAGTGAAGAAATTATCAACGATTGGAGACTTTTCTTGTAATCCGAAGTAGCAGTGACCGCGGAAAGATGCGATTTGATCAGGAAATGAATTGCAATTTTATCGACGTCAATTTACTATCGGAAAAAAATCGTGATAAATTGAGATAAAATTTCGATTTCTTCGAACGCGTTTTTATAGAGATGAAATTTCAACAAGATTGGAGAAAATCGCTCAAATGTTGATGATCCCAGCCAGTTCATCGGCCAAAAGTCACCGTTAAAAAATTGTGACTTAATCTCAAAACATCGCTATTATACGATGAAAAATTCTACACTGAGAAAAAGCATTAATAGAATTTGGCATTCCTTCACGCTGTATTTCACAAAGCGTCAGTTCAGAGTCAATTCTGCCAGAAGAAAGGTAAACGTTACTATATACTGATACAGAACCATTCCTTTAGCAGATTCGACTTGAAGATTGGTAGTATTTACCATTCCTTCACGCTGTGTGAAATACAGCGTGAAGGAATGGTAAATTCTACCAATATTTCTTCAGTGTACTTGAGGCTAAAGACTATGGCATCGGGAAAAGAGAATTATAAGTCCTGAGTGCTGATTGTGGCATATAAACATCACTTTGTCTGAAACGCTGAAGCTTTTTTTTTTTTTTTTTTTAACAATGATTTTATTTATCAGATAACAACTTTGAAACAAGACCGACAGCAGTCTTGCTCGAAATTGGGAAGAAGTGCAATTGACATAGTAATTGTGCAAAATAGATTAAATTACTTACATATAGCTACATATCAACTATCAATTTCGTTATATTGTGCATTTCATGTCTCTACCAATTTACTTATTTTCATTTAATTCTCTCACGTCTCTACTTATTTACTTATTTTCATTTGATTCAACGCTGGAGCTTGCACCATGGAAGATTCTTTCAAACAGCCTCCGTGATTGAGTTCTTCCATTTCCTTAAGTATTTTAGAAAGGTGGCACGTTGAAGTAAAACAGTCAAAATCTCTCCAACAAAAGTCAAGAAACTTAAAGTCAAGCCAGTGACGAGGGCAATGAAAGCCGATTGTAAATCATTTAAATTGTAAGCGCGAGGCTCAGGGTCATCATTTTTTTGAGGAGCCATCTCCAAAAAACTCTGAAGACTCGTTTCTTTTAACACCGATGTCTCCAAAATCCTTCCGGAGAGACCTGACTCAAAGAACTGAGCAATCATCTGATTTATTCTATCAAAAAAGAACCAATTTCTAGGAAATAAGAACATCAGCGGATACGTCATTAAGTTTTTTCCCCATCAGATGGTACTCAGGCATCTCGTCGTCGTGTAAAGGGAGGAATTTTATGCGAACATTTTTTTTAGGGGTCGACGAGAACGGTAAGCTTAGTAAAAGTGCGTCCCTTTCTGCTGTTAATCGAATAGTTTTCTGAAGTTTCTTCAGTACTTTCCCTTGCTGTCCTTCGTGCATTTGGTGAAAGTCATGAAAAAAAGAGGAAACGGTCGAGTTCCACACCAAAGGTCCCAATGAATCAAAATACAAATCAATATAATAACTCAAACTGTTGATGAATTTAACCTTCATGGTCTCAGATTGGTTCGATTTGCTTATATAAGTCAACATGTCACCGTCGAGATCCGAAAAAGTTTGAATAAAATGATCAGACGTCTCTAGAGTCTCCAAAGAATCAATTTCTGGATACATGACTCTATTGCTGAGGAGTGTTGTCATTCCACCCAAAAAAACCGTTGAAAGGATCATTGCGGCGAAACTGAAGATCACAAAGAGGATCTTCCCTGTAATCAGACGACCAAGATGCAGAGATGGTGGACTGCCGCATATAAAAAACGCGTATATGATCAACAGGGACGAAGCGTTCCTGTAGTAATCAATTTCTGCGACGGAGTACAAACGGCGAAAAGATTCGCACTGTAGGTACAGGAAAATATAGTGAATGGAAACGAAAATTCCGATCGCAATGCAGGCTAAAATCCAAACAGTTGGTGTAAAACTTTTGAATATTACCAGACCCTGCGACATAAAACCGCTGTGTGGCGTAGCGATACATAATCTACTCGTGTGGATACTGACTGAAAAATCAAATTTTGAAACATCCGTTTCTTCCAAGACAATTCCGGTGTCAAACACCAAAAAATCGATCCCAAATCGCAAGCCATCTTCAATCAGAAAGAAATCTTTATTGGAGGTTGGACGTCTCAAAACGCAGTTTCCGGAACGTTCGAAGTTGTAAAGAACTTCCCAGTAAAAATCAACGAAGTCACTCCAATATGGGCGGGTTGAAATCCTCAAATCAGTATCCCTGAGAAAACCTATGGATACCTCGAGGGTTTTTCCGTGCAAATTTTTCCAAGAAAAGTCGAGAAAAGTCTCAAGGGTATCGTTCCGGTATGAGATGACGTTTCCGGTAAACGCGTCATATTTTTCGCAGCTGCCAGGGTAGCAAATGACTGTATTCCGGCCTTTGAAAAAACGCCAAAAGAATTTGAAGCAAAATATCAGGCTTCCGGAAACACTTTCTTTAAGAGTATCATCTGTGAAATATTTTGGCTCAATCGTTCTAGTGTTGTGCTGAACATTTTTTAACACGAAAATGAGATGGTTTCTGCAATTCCAAATTTTATTGAAGTACAAATCGCGAGTTGCGTTGAAAACTTTATCGCTCAAAACTGACCTGTCTTCTAGTTCGGATGACGTGATGCTTACCACTTTACTGCACGCTTTCCGGTTTCCTGACCAGAGGTAATGCCCATCAACTTTGATACAGTAACGAGGTAAGGTTTCCTTCAACTGACATCCAGGGTGCGATTTATTATTTCCAAGACCGGTTACGATCTCTTTGTTTATTTCCGTCAAATCTGCTTGTGAAATCGTGAAAAAAATCAAGTTGAATAATTCCTGGAAGTCTTCAAGAATGAAGATCATATTTTTTGGACCATCGGTTATTACTGAACTTCTCACCTTGCTGTGATGAGATATTAGGATAGTTTGAATCGAAGTCGTTTGTAAATTCTCAATGAGATGCGATGATACGAGATGAGAATCAATGTCTACAATGTAAAATAGCTTTAGCTCAGTTCTCTTCCCTATGGCCTGACACATATTGAATGCAAGTGATGTAAGAGGTTCCAACTTATGTAGAGCGGAGATGGCGTGCACGCCGGTAAAACTGTATGCAATCGTTATTAAAAGTTTGAAAAAGATCAAAATAATATCAGAATTCTGATTCATTATAGATTAGACAAATATTTTTTCTTTTCATTTAAAAATTGATAGTCAAATATTTTGATAAAAACTCAATAGAATTTTCAATTTTAAATTAATGTGAAAGTTCGATATTTGAATTAAAATAGTTTAGAAGCTGAAAAATTAAGCTAACTTAAATCATTTTTTTCATGAAAGAAGAAATATGTTGAATGAATACGTTCCTCTTTGCTCACACCAGACATTACACTTACGTGCACTAGACCCAAACGTATTTTAATTGTGAATACTGATGTATGCGGAATTTTAGTTTACTTCAAATTATATCATAGCACAACACAGGTCGAGACTTTTATTTTAATTTGTTCACGACTTTATAAGTGACGGAATTCTTATTTGCAGATTTGGCCGTGGGCTAACGTTTTTGCAATCTAATACTAAAGAAACAAAAAAAAAAAATCGATATCCTTCAAATATTTTCCTTTCAAGTGGTGGAGTTATAAGTGAGTGGTAAACATTCGTGACATAGAAACTAGACATAATTTTTCCTTGATATTTGATATATTGTTATTATATCCTTTGATATTATTTCATTGATATTTTTTAAATGTTGTATGTAATAAATATTGTAAATATTATGTAAATCCAAGGACAACATTTTGTGATTCACTTCGTGCGATTTTGATGAACCCATCAAGTGTTGGAAACCGTAGGTGTTCTGTCGGACGTCCTTTTTGATGAGGGTCTCAGAAAATTTTGTAAGAGGGTGATCGTTTCCGTCTCATAAAACTGTTTTGATACTTTAACACTAATTGTTTACCTTCACTGATACGTGACCTGATTTTCACACTGACGATCCAAATGAATATAACTACCCTCTGGAGCCAGTAAAAGGACATGTGAATCACAACATATGCACAACAAGCAGGGGGAAGGGGAGGGGAGGGATTATTGTGAACGTCTCGTTATTTTTTACTTAAAAAGAATACGTATAAAACACCGATGTCAAAAGGAGTTAAAAGCCCACAAGATATAAGATAGGAGTAGTAAAATCCATGTAAGGGCTAAGAACAATATAGCCTAATCAACACTTTGAGCTAAAATGAGTCAGCAACTGTGTCGTATTCTTCAGTTTTTTTTTTTTTTTTTTTATATTTTTTTTTCTTATTCAGTATAATACAAACTTATAGTACATACAATAGAATGTTCAGACAAACTATGTATTCATCAGTGTATTAAATACTCAAGCCGATGTCGGGCGCTTCTGGTTTATCAGATGCGCCCAACATCGGGCCAACGATTGTGCCGATCCCTAAAGACGATTCAATTAAAATCGAAAGGGTGACTATGGACATAACTTCAGGGAATAGACAAACCTATAAAAATAGATTCAAATATTGAGCTACTAACCGATCCCCTCTTCAATAATATGTGAATCCAGGGCATGCTTAAAACAACAGTGTGTTGGAGAAGTTTTATTTGAAAATTAGCTCAACATGCGAGCTCTCATCAATGTGTTGAGGTAATTTTTAAATAAACATTCTATTTCACACATTCACTCATTCTCATACGCACAAAACAAGTAATGTTAAAGCACCTTTAAATGGACCGCGTTAAGCAGAAAGGAACCTAAGCCACATCAACTATTGCCAACTTTAACTGGGCAATTTAATTTTTCACAAAAGTACGTGTGTGCGGATTCCTTGAAAATGTTGAGGGATTTGCTTCGTACTATGCAGAAAATTCACTGAAATTTGCACAAAAATCCTCACAACCATTTTCATGTAAAACATTAGATAACCCAATTAAATTTGGCTTGGTTCCTTTCTGCTTAACGCGGTCCGAATATATGTATCAGACGACACCAACATTCTCTGTAGGCTTTTCTCTCGTGGCTTTGACTCAAAACGTTTCCGCATACATTACATACCGACAGCGTTTTAAGATTTTGCAAAATTTCGTATCACTATCACAAGGAGCACATTTTGCAATAAGGAACCACTATTTCTGACTCATTTCAGAAACAACATACGCGCCATTGGTTTCCCTATGCAGAAAGGTGCTTTAACGGAAAAGACAGAAATAGTGGTTCCCTATTGCAAAATGCAATTCACAGGTGGGTGACTTAAGTGCGAAACCACGTGTCTCCATTTGCGTAGTTTGTGGAGAACTCACGCAGAACCATCAAAGTCTGGTGCAGGAAATCCTGCGCGACCCTTAATACTGCATCATA
Organism: Bemisia tabaci; assembly: GCF_918797505.1. Classification (NCBI taxonomy): domain Eukaryota; kingdom Metazoa; phylum Arthropoda; class Insecta; order Hemiptera; family Aleyrodidae; genus Bemisia; species Bemisia tabaci. The sequence goes on along the minus strand of NC_092802.1, from coordinate 9,973,063 downwards.
GATTACTCTTACACTTATCTTGATGGGTAACTTGTACTTTTTGCGGCAAGCGTGATCTCCTGCCGTCAAGTCTAAGCGAGACTGCTGAAGGCGCTGTGAGCAACTATTCCGCCTCGGAAGTATTGCACAGTATCATACGGAAATGAAGGCGCACTGACGACCGCTACGGTTCCGTTCACCGCTGTGCAGAGTCCTTCCCTGCCGTGCTAAGGAAGAACGCCGTATGAACAGTCGAGAGTTACCGAATTTCCTTCGCTACAAAAATTTTATTTTTAAAAGAAGGTATGAGTATTTTTCTATGACATTTTCACGAACTTTGGGTGGAATTGCAAACAACATTATCTGACAAATAAGAAGAAAAATATTCACCAAGAAATTCGCGTTTTATCGAAGAAAATTTGGCAACGCCTGGAGGCTCATACGGCGTTCCACCTCAGCGCGGCAGTACTGATCCTACCATATGCGGCACGTGCTTGACCGATTTTTGTGAAACTTGGTACCAGATAGCATATTTAGACGGGGAACTTGAACATCAAGTCAAATTTTCAGAATTCAAAAATCCAAGATGCTGAAGTGCGGCTTAAAATGCCATATTGGCGTCTCCGAGATAATCCAAACTTGCATTGGAGGCGTCTGCTATGTTTTTTTCCGTACCGTATCAATATCGATGGATTCTCAGCTGATTGGACTGCATTTTGCAATTTGGAACTATAAATTCTGGCTCTCCCTGGAGAAAACACTTATGTGCATAGGGAAACTAATGGCTTATGCGTTGTTTTTAAACCGGGCAAGAATTTATAGTTCCAAATTGCTCAATGTAGTCCAATTTAGACCGCGATGACAGCGCTCTTCTCAATTTTTTTGTGTTGAAGACTTGTTTATTCATTACACCGACGGTGTAAGTCCGCAACTACGTATATTTTTTAAATGGAAAATTGCTCATCGGCAATTCTTTAAAATCTGCCGTTATTTTTTTCCTTTGTGCGAAGAAACTTTAACAAAAACTTAAAGTAATAATGTCAATTTGTTCTGCTTTAAAAAAAATTAGAGGCGGATATTTCCAAACACCGCGAACGAGACGCGTGGTTACGGACTTACGACGTCGACATGTATTCATATAGTCATTTTTTATTCCTTTCTCGAAGGAATATAATCAAAGATCATACTCTTTACATCATAGATTCAAAAGCGAGCCGAATTTAACTCTGGTTTTAAGTCAGTTTGCTGAATGCTGCTTTTTCAACTCTTCGGGGCCGTTCACTTCGAAGACTTTGAATTCAATTCCCGTTCTTGTTCGTTCGAAAATTCTTACTCGTTATCTTTTTCTCTTTCAAATAAAATCATAAAAATTGACTCGAATGGAAAAATACAATAATATTTTCCGTCGCGTCTTAGGAAATCAGATTTTAAAGTGTTTCCCATTCGTTTACCCGCATTAAATGGGCAAGGCAATATGGCAACGTCAAAAATTGTGGTAAAAATGTTCTTTACCTCATCGTTGGTTATGAAAACATATGTACTTCGCATGCGCTAAAGTTAGACCCATTAAGACCGCATGAATTATAGTTCACACAAATCTGTCCTTGAATTCACCTCGGTGTAAATCAAGTGTAAAAACAGGCTGTTTTCATGAAAATAATGTTTCTCTCATTAACAACACGAGTGTTTACAAGTCACGAGGAATTCCACCATAAATGAGGCCGAAATCTAACAATATTTTGATATCCTTGATTTGTAATGCCAAGAACTGAAGTTGACGGTCGAACAAGGAAAAGATAATGTCGTATTGATACATCGCGAACCATTCAACCTAAATATTTAGAAAAGAGATGCAGTGGATTATAGTTTTTGAAGTAAAGACAATTCCGCGTTTATCGGTATACCCTTTCATAGTTCAAATCTCGTTTGGATTCAGTAAACCTAAGTTTTATGTGCGAAATGAACGAAGGGATAAGTAAGTGAAACTGATTAATTCTTTCACCCTCCTTTCTTAATTTAGATTGACTTTCCGACCTCCATAAATTTCAAATTTCACTTTAAAATTCGTTATAATTTTCATAAAAAAAAATAATCGATGACCGATATTAAAGTAGGAGAGTTGTAGTTAGCCGATGCGTAATGTTCAAATTTCCTAATTTTATTTTTGTTCTAACTACGCTCAGAGTAATAGGTGCATATGACTTTGTCGATGTTAACAACATCTCCGTTTCAGATGATTCGGAACCGCTTACATCACTTCCATTCCATATGTGTCAGACCATAGTGAGGAAAACCGAGCTACAGTTATTTTACATTGTAGACATTCATTCTCATCTCGTATCATCGCATCTCATTGAGAGTTTACACACGAATTCGATTCAAACTATCCTAATATCTCATCACAGCAAGGTGAGAAGTTCAGTAATTACCGATGGTCCAAAAAATATGATCTTCATCCTTCAAGACTTCCAGGAATTATTCAACTTGATTTTTTTCACGATTTCACAAGCAGATTTGACGGAAATAAACAAAGAGATCGTAACCGGTCTTGGAAATAATAAATCGCACCCTCGATGTCGGTTGAAGGAAACCTTACCTCGTTACTGTATCAAAGTTGATGGGCGTTACCTCTGGTCCCGAAACCGGAAAGCGTGCAAAAAGGTAATCATTACGTCCTCAGAACTAGAAGACATGTCAGTTTTGAGCGATGGAGTTTTCAACGCAACTCGCGGTTTGTATTTCAACAAAATTTGGAATTCCAGAAACCATCTCATTATCATGTTGCAAAATGTTCAACGCAACACTACAGTTATAACCGTGCCGAAAGAATTCCCGGATGGGACTCTCACAGGAGATGTTACCGGTAGCCTGATATTTTGTTTTAAATTCTTTTGGCGTTTTTTCAAAGGCCGGAATACAGTCATTAGCCACCCTGGCAGCTGCGAAAAATATGACGCGTTTACTGGAAACCTCATCTCATACCAGAATGATACCCATGAGACTTTTTTCGACTTTTCTTGGGAAAATTTGAATGGAAAAACCTTCGGGGTATCCAATTTCATTCACAGCGCTGGTGATATGAGAGTTTTAAGCCGTCCAGGGTGGAGTAACATCGTTGGTTTTTACATGGATGTTCTTGATTACTTCGAACTTTCTGCAAACTGTACGTTTAGATTTATACTCCCTAAAGATGAGACCATGATTGAAGATAGCTTGAGATCAGGGATCGATATCTTGGCGCCAAACACCGGGATCGTCTCTAAGGAAACAGATCACTCAAAATTTGATTTTTCAGTCAGTATCCACGCCAGTAGCTTATGCATTGCAACTCCACACAGCGCTTTTATGTCACAAGGTCTGGTCATTTTTAAAAGTTTTCCACTGCCTGTTTGGGTTTTGACTTGCGTTACAATCATCGTATTTTTTTTCATCCAATATTCATACCAATATTCGCAGTGTGAGTCATTCCAGCTTCTCTACACGGACGCAGAAATCGATTATTACAGAAACACCTCTTCTCTGTTGACCGTCTACGCGTACTTTATGTGCGGGAGTCCACCATCGCTTCATCTTGGTCGTCTGATTACAGGAAAGATCCTCTTTGGAATCTTCAGTTTTGCCACAATCATCCTTTCCACGGTTTTCCTTAGTGGTATGACAACACTCCTTAGTGATAGAGTAATGTACCCAGAAATAGATTCCTTGGAGACTTTAGCAATGTCTGATCATTGCATTCAATCTCCCGTGGTTATCGATACCGATATGTCGATTTTTATTGACGAGTTGAACCAGTCTGAGACGATGAGGGGTAAGTTCGTCGACAGTATGGAATTTTATAATAATTTTGTGAATGACTTAATGACAATTTCATTTTCGAAAGCGACGAATGCCTCTAATTATCATGATTTGCTTTGGATTTTTGAACCAAAACACGGAGAAATTATCAAAGAAATTCAGAGAAATATTCGTTTAATAGCAGAAAAAGACGCGTTTTTACGCAGCGTACCGTTCTTTTCCACCCCTAAGACGATTCTTCGCATGAAATTTTTATCCTCGGATGACGGGGAGATTTTTGAGTACCATCTGATGAAGGAGTGCTTGATGTCGTATCCGTTAATGTTTCTATTTCCAAAAAATTGGTTCTTTTTTGATAAAATAAACCAACTGATTGCTCAATTTTTTGAGTCAGGGCATGCCGGGAAAATCTTGATGAAATATATGATAGCTGAAGCTGAGATTTTTGAGATCGGATCCAGAAGTCCTAATACGGAAGATGAGCCTCGCGCATACGATTTAAATGATCTACAATCGGCTTTCATTGCTCTTGCCATCGGTCTGTTTTTGAGTTTCCTGACTTTTCTGGGAGAGATTTTGACGGATATGTTTCAACATACAGCGGCAGTTAAATACTTAAGAAAATGGAAGAATTCCCTCGCAAGTACTGCCTGTAAGATCCTTCAATGGGCTAAACTTAGGTATTTAAGACAAAATTGATGTATGTTTGTAAAGCAACAAAGTATGTCGATTTCTGTTTGTTTAATTATTAAATGATTAAATTAAGTTTGAGATTTTTACATTACTACGAGTTTTAAAATGCCTATTAGTTTCCGGTGAGCTTTTCAAGCTTTGTGGCTAACCCTCCCTCCTAAAACGCCTCCAGTTTATAATTTTGCATTGTTGCTAAGTCGATCTTTCTCGAGTTGATTCAGTAAATCTGCCAACAGTTTTATATTTAGGATCACTATACATTTCTTTTAAAATCCTGTCGAAATGCGTCAACGAAGGTTGCTCTAAAAAAAATATGGCTGGTACATATGTACATGACGAGCCACAAATAAACAAATATAAAATCCTCTCGGATGGTTAATTTTTCCTCATTCAGAAAAATTTTGCAGCACCAGACCTTAGACTATCAAAGCTTTATTTTTAGAATATAATTTTTTACATACTTCAGCTGAGAAAATGCACCATCATGCATGCGATCGAAGAACGATCTGAAAAATCAACGGTTTTAATTTTTTCGATATTTTGAGGTCACTCGAAAAGTTACCTGCTCGCAGGATTCGATTCCAAATCTATGGTGTGGGTTTTCAGACCAACCTTTTTAACACGTGACATCAGACAGGCAATGACGAGGAACTTTTTTTTCTCTTTTTTTTCTAGAACTTAAAAAATTGAATGAGATTCATCGAATTACTGGCCTATGATACATCGTTCACTCGTTTACCGCGGCATTGTTCATCGTCAAACGTCAATTTCTCAAGACACTTACTTTCATTCAGTGCAGCGAATGTAAAACATAGTGCGTCAGCACACAAGTTTTAACATCCGTGAATTTCAGCCTGTTTTCTTATTACAACTCAGCCCCACCTTAGCATACAGAATTTTATTAAAACTTGGGGTGGACTACATATTACAAGAGTGTTCTGTCGTGGAAGTCTGAATTTGATGATCAGGGCCGGATTTACCTATGGTGCATCGGTGCAGCTGCACAGGGCGCCAGAATTTGAGGGGCGCCAAATTTTGTTTTTTTTTCCAAACTCTGCAAAATTACATCAGGGAACCATTAATTTATTGCGTTCCATCTTTTAAATGACCTGACCCTAGACTTTAAGGGTCAAACTTTCTCTTACTTTCGTAGTTAACAGTAACAGGAACAGGTACCTGGTTTTGGTTTCTGCCCCAGAATCATTCACCCACTTGAAAAATTCGTATTTAGTTAGAGTTAGCACGTAGTAACCAAAGAAGACCGTCGGGTTGGGAAATGCGGGGGCGAAGGGGGGGGGGGTGCGAGGGGGGCGCCTCGAAAATTTCTGCACAGGGCGCCAAAAACGTAAATCCGACCCTGTTGATGATCGTTAATTATTTCAAACGTAGCAGTTTACGGGGCTTTTCCCCTTGCCCTGAAGTGCAGCGCTCCCCGAAAGATCTCTTCACGGTCGAGAAGAGAAAAGAAATGGTCGGACAAAACCTGGAACTTTGAAAGCTTCTATTTTCAAAAATATAAAAACAAAGAAGTTCGAGAGTTAGTCCGATTGGGTTTTTCGTAAAATTTCATTTCAGAAACACCCCTTGAAATTGAATTTTTGACTCTGAAAACATCAAAACCTGAAATTTCCGCCAAAAAATTCATCATTCGATCAGAGTTGCTGAATGCGTATCACTCGAGGGTCCTCCAGTATCATCTCTTAATACTGCCGCGCTAAGGAAAAACGCCGTGTGAGCCTTCAGGCGTTGCCAAATTTCTTTTAATAAATCATGAATTTTCGGGAAAACTTGTAAACGTTTTTCCTTCAATTTTTCAGAAAATTTTGTTCGCAATTTTACCGAAATTTCTTGAAAATTCCAAGGAAAAATATCCATAGCTTTCTTCAAAAATTAATATTTTATGGAGGGCAATTTGGCAACTCTCGAATGTTCATACGGCGTCTTTCTTTAGCACGGCAGAATAGTTACCTATTACTAGCGGCGCGCGGCGTTCATGTCCATTATTCAATCTCTGGGCCAATGCAATCATGAACTGACGACGCGACGGTTCGTCACAACGGTCAGTTGTATTAGAGTCAATCGAGTCATATAGTGCTTCATCTACCACTAAAGGGTCAGAAGTGTGATTTTCTCGTTCGAGAGAGGTAGTCGCCTCCCTGAGCAGGGCCGGATTTACCTACTTGCCACCCATGGGCCGCCTGTATTTTTCCGCCCCCCCCCCCTCTCATTCGTTTAGAAGCATCAGTAGATCGTATTCGACAGTGGTTCGATGTATCGCTGGGTTAAAAACAACAGAACATAACCCCAAACAAAAATTTTAGGATTTAATTTGGAAAAGTTGAAAATGAGAAAATTCCTGACAATCTCACTTTTTATAGCCTTTTGGTACTCGAGAGAATAAAAAATCGATCACAAAAGATCCGTTACCTTAGATTTCTAAATTGACTTTTGAGGCTGTGTTTACATTGAACCAATCGATATCAATATAATCTCACCTGTTTGATGTATCGAATACTATCTATAAAAACCATCGAGTGAACGTGCCGGTGGGGGAGGGGTGCATGAGACGCGTTTACTCGTGTTGGGTACATTTTTTGTGAAAGCCCTGTCAACACTAACAAGAGTTCACGGAATTTTGCGCGAAAGTTAAGTTCTGTAAACCCATCCCTGTTTGGACAAGGCCTTCCATTTATAACAAACGAACGAAAAAATTACGAAAGAACAAACAAAAATGTGGTTAGTAATTTTAACTTCCGCCGCGTCACTGCTCCGACCGCACTGTGTTGGTCGCAATGCGTGAAGTATTCATGCAGTCTTGTAGGCGCTATGCGTTTCACGCCGACCGCTGATGATCGCACTGTTTGGCGCAATGCGTGAAGTATTCATGCAGTCTTGTAGGCACTATGCGTTTCAAGCCAACTGCTACTGACCCTGCTGACCGAAGTGTGTTGGACGCAATGCGTGAAGTATTCATGCAGTCTTGTAGGCGCTATTCGTTTCATGCCGATCGCCGCCGCCGCGCCGATGGCTTCTCCTTTTCATCTTAGTCCTCGTTATCATTGATCTCTGCACCGCTCCGCTCCAGGTCAAATTGCGTGTTTGGTTTCTCTCTTAACTCGACTATAAGTAAAGGAGTCTTGTATCACCAAAAGACGGCATACTTAGAAATCACCGTAGTATTACTCTCAGAAAATGAGAGATTTTGTCGCTTTTCCTCGATTGTAATTTATTTTCTGAATCCGACGTTTTTCTCTTTTTTCTGATACCTACATTAACAAAGATTGCAAAATTGGCCACCAACCTTATATGGCCCTGTCCCTGAGCTGAGGAATGGTCCGGTAATTTTAATCTGGGCGTATATTATAACCAACAAATGCATTTCCGCGCATCGGCCTGTTCCCCTTCATTAGACTATTGTAACTTTTTGTTTCAAAATTCCGATTGCTTTATGCGATAGCTATAAATACTTCAATTTTAGGCGTCTTAGTTATTTCACTAATTGACCCAATTGGCAAATAGTGCGTATGCATATTCCAACATGACTGATATGAGCCGCGCCCTGCTAGCGGGTACTTCTACTGAAGCGGACATGAAATGGACCCTTGGACACCTAGGGGAGCACTTGGATGTCAGGTGGGGCAGCCCTCCCCCCGGGGGGGGGGGGGGTTGGGCTCCTTGGATGCCAGGGAAGGAGTCAACGATTGTTGACGTCGTGCTCAGGCAGTAAAACGCAAAAATGGGCCCTGAGCATGGTGTCAACGATCACGGTGTCAACAAACAGAAAAATATCTTCCTTATGAGTAAAATTAAGTGCACAGGAGAGGTTTGGGTCACGTATCGTTAGATTAGTTAGGTTAGTTTAGGTCAGGACATGTACGGTTACATTAGGTAGGTAAGGTTAGGGTGAGGTTGGAGAAAGTTAAGTTCCGTGAAAGTGGGTTAGGTCCAAAGACATAAAGACGGAGGGCTAAAAGCAAAAAATGAAGCTTCTTTTCAACCACCTCTACGATTGGCTAGAGGATTGGCGGCGAAATCGGGACAAGTTTGAAATTCAAATGTAAGGCGGGAACTAAATAAAATTGCGGAAACAAAGTATTTTAGGTTGATTTTTGCCCAAATTCAGGTACAAACTCATATTTTTTTAACTCTAGGTTAGTTTCCGTCCGTCGTCGACCGATTAATTTCATTTGGGAGTAACGTTGATCTAGAACTGTAACGGCCTGTTTGAACCTGCAGAACCACCATGAGCAGAAGAAAAACTAACTTTATCTGAGATTACTGCCTGTTACCGAGCAAAAGTAGGTGTATTATGTTAGGACGCAGACCGAACTTTCTTAGTATATTCGTTTTAGGAATTTAAAATACGTTTCGAAGAAGAAATGTGCAAAAATCAAGAGGACAAGTTCAAATCAAATTTCCGTTTGCCGCCATGGATTCCCGCGCTCATTTACACACTCACACAAGCGCGCAGCGCCGAACCTAGCTTCACTTTTTCCCCGTGCTTTTAGATACGAGCGCTCCGTCTTTATGTCTTTGGTTAGGTCTTGTAAGGTAAAGTTGGGTAAGGTTAGGTTCGGTTAGTTAGGTTAGGTTAGGTTAGGTTAGGTTAGAGTAAATGACACAAGAAAAACAAGACATGAAATTTGATAGATGTTATGGAGGGAAGTTTTAAGTTTCGTTGACGTCGTGATAGTTGACACCGTGATCATATTTCTTAAGAATCAGAATTTTTTATTTTTGGATGATCATAGTGTCAACAAAAACTTAGAAAAACTGTTTGTTGACACCGTAATCGTTGACACCATGCTACGTAATCGGTGGGGCAGTCCCCGGAGGATTGGGTTCCTTGGATATCAAGGGGGCAGATGGGGCAGCCCCAGGAGGGTTTGGTTCCTTGGATACCAAGGGGGGTAGCCCCTGAGAGTAGGACCTCTTGCTTACCCGGGAGGGCAACCCGAGTGATGGGTTCCATGGATGTCAGGCGGGGGCAGCCCCCCGTGGGTTAGGCTCCTTGGATGCCAAGTGAGGCAACCCTGGGGGTTGGACTTCTTGGATGTCAGGCGGAGCATCCCCGGAGGCTGCGCAATGCACCACCAGACAAGGTACGGATTTAAGCACTCTGTTACATGTTTTTGAGGCAGAATTTCACGAAAAAATGATTCTCTCATCGAAAATTACTCAAATTAACTCCTAACCAAGATATTAACGTTTTTATTGTACATTGATCACGGGATATTTGAATTGCCCGGTCACAAGAAACTCATTACTCTCGCAAGTCGAGATTACCTATGTCCGAAAACCACAAGCAAAAACATCTGCGATTGAAGATATGCCAGATTCAAAAAGCCTTCAAATACTGTGATACTTCACCACAATACATGAGAGTCGAAATAGTTGTCTCTCGGCGCCTTTATGAGTTTTGAGCAGAGCGGAGCCATCCGGAGAACTTTTGGTTTGGTAATGGACCACTACAGAAAGTACGTATTTGAGCACTCTGATACATGTTTCATAAGTAAAACTTCACGTAGAACACGATTCTTGCATCAATAATTACTGAAATCAACTCCTAAATGAACAGGTAACGTGTCCGTTCTACATTAGTTACGGGATTATTGAGTTGCCCAGTCAGAAGAATCACAAAACTTTTCGTGAGTCAAATCGCGCCTTACAAGGGTTTCAGCAGGCTTCTCGATCGAACATTGTTCCTTTCCCACTCTTTACTGTTCAAAGTGTAAACAATTTACTACAGCTGAGCCAAAGCGTCATAATTGAGGCTATACGAAATTTTTGTATCGCAGAGACTGCCGCGGTAACGTTTAGTGTGCGATTTGACTCACGCAGATTACTGAGTTTTCATGAGCGAGAAGTTAGAATTCACGCGTCAAGAAACATGGAATATCTTGGTTACGAGTTAGTTTCAGTAATTTTCGTTCCTTGAATCGTGTTCTACGTGAAATTTTAGTTGAGAAACATGTATCAGAATGCCTCATTTTGTACCTTGTTTAGTGGTCCATTGGATGCCAGGTGGGGCACCCCCGGAGGTTTGGCTCCCTAAAAGTTAAGTAACACATTGCTGAAATCTGTACCTTGTTGCCTGGGCCAATGATTCGCCTTCAATTAGCTGGCTATGCAAATTGACTGTCATGACGCACGAATAGTGGTATCAGAATTTAGCATTAAGATTACGGAGTGGGTTGAAGGCGCTCTTCTGTATTCTATGTGAGTGGCCTTGTGCATTGATGTTGACCAAAAATGTTCATAATTTTGGAGTCTTCAATCGAGCCGTAATTTTGAAATATGCCCGAAGACTATTATTTTGATTATTTAATAATAAGATTTTTTCCGTCTGTAAGTCTTATTTCAAAAAAGAGAGCCAAAACGCTTGCTTCAGATTGTAGTTTTTATTAAGTCTTCTTGGTTTGGTCATCGTATTCTCATGTAAAACTGCGTGAGAGAGTCGCCGTTTACAAGATCGCAACTTATTTAAAAGCGGTTGTGAATTCAATAAGTTTCGCACAGATAAAATCAGCCTCCGTCGATGAACCTCGAATAATCAAAATTGAAGAAAAGGTACTTTGTCCACTGGTCCATTTGAAAGGCAAAAAGCTTGGATGGATGGAGCATGGATGTCCTCCTAGTTTCTACGGGCACTGTATATAACGAATACATATAGATGGTTGTAGGTTTCTAACGGTAAATATGCCAAAATTTTGGAAGAAAAATGGGAAAAAAAGTATTACGTATATATAATTTTTTGAGGGTCCAAGCAGAGACGATATATTCTAGAGACTCCGCACTGTCTTGTTATTACCTACCTATGGTACCAATGGTGTGGTTACTCAAGGAAGCAAATTCTCTAATTCACAGATTGATGACTCACGGTATTGGATCAACTAAAGCTTCTTAACAAGTTTTAAATATGAATAAACTCTATTTTTAATATTAATGATCAAAACCAGGTTCAAAACGCTAATAATTGCAGAAATGCGTAGGTATACCTCGTGATCAAATGTCATTTTCCAATCATACAATGCTTGATCTTGCCATATGAGATCAAACTGAACCTTACGTGATAAGAAATAAATTGTTAGCGTGAAACTCTTTTTTCAGTCTTTAAATGGACTGCATTTTGCAATTTGGAACTATAAATTCTGGCTCATCTGTTAAAACACTTATGCGCATAGGGAAACTAATGGCACATACGTTGTTTTTAAACCGGGCTAGAATTCATAGTTCCATATTGCAAAATGCAGTCCAAATGATCCAAATCCGCCAACAGCAGTTTTAAAACACTAATCGCAAAAATACGTATCTCGTGATGAAGTGTCAATTCTTAGTGCCGAAAACGCTAATCTCGTCATTTCTGCCGTATTTTCTAACAGCCCGATAAATTATTTAAAATGCTGATGGAGTCTGAAAAATCATCTTATTCTTGCTAGCCTCAAGAATAATTACCCTCCTACGAACAATAAAGAGGAACGTAGATAGTTTTTTTTTTTACTCTCCCGGAAAATTGTGTTTTCCGAGATACGCACATCTGCACTTTCACCATCGATATGGTAGTGTAATACATATATTTTAATTCACTCCTTTTCCTGAGGGGACGCTTCTTTCTCAAGGTGTCTGCAGAGAAGCCACCTTTAAAATGCAGTCGTACTACGGAAAACTAACTTTTCCAACAAAAAAGGGAAAAAAAGGAACAGAGGCAGGTCCAAAAAGTCGGGTCGACCCCCTCTAAAATTTTACCTGATTTGTAATTTGAAACGGAACTTAAGGGATGATCATGGATCAGTGCCAGCTACTTTCGGAGCCCAAAAAAGAACTTACATTGATTTATAAACATCTTTAAAGTTTCGTTTCAAAATATGAATTAAGTACAGTTTTAGAGAGGGTAGACCCACTTTTGGGACACCCTGTGTACATTTTACTGTTTTCTCAGGGAGCGCTCGCCGGCCTTCATCCTAGTTATTTCTCATTATATTTTCCTCAAGTTTGCAATTTGTTTCATATGTTCCATTTGAATCCATTTTAAATAATTGACTCTAGGGTAAACATCTCGATTCAATGTAGATAAACTGTTTTAGATGCGTTCTAATGGGCAAGACCCCGTGTTGCCAATTTGCAATATCTCGACTGTGAACAAGCATTGAAAAACTTAGCCGGCCAGGTCCTAGTGGTCAGCGCGTCTGACCCTAGACCAATAGGTCTCGGTATTGGCGACCAATTTTCACGGAACTGACGAGTGGATCTGCAGAAACAGATCATACTCGACCTTAATCCCTGAAAATTTGAAAGCCGGAGCATGAATGTGCCAAAATCCTCCTGATGTCTACTGACAATAAAATAAAATTCATGTTAAAACTCATGTCTACAGATGACTGTAGATTCCTAAATTACTAAATAAACATGGATAGAAGCCAAATAAACCAGAAAAAATAAAATGTATAAAACTTTATTCATAAAGGCACAGTCATACAAACATTATAAAAGGTCAAAAAGCCCTCCCTCCTTCCCTTACAACTAAGATACAGCTTACTCTAACTCCAAAAATACCTTTAAGAACACTTAAAAGAAGTTGTTCCAATGTATACAAACATGTAGATGATTCCAACCATAGTATCAATAACAGTAGTTTGAAAATTTTACATAATTCCAACGATAGAAGACTGATAGAAGTATTAAAAAAATTTAAAATAGCCAACCAAGCTAGGAAAAATATAATTATGTGCCACTGCGAAAAATAAAATAAAAAAACGCTTCAATTTCGTCAAGCTCGAGGTGGGTTGAGCGGAACTGAAAAATTTGCAAAAGCTGCAATAGCTGCAATAGTCCCTATTCTCTTTATTTCTGAAGTTACTACGGTATAGTTCAAATGTAAAGTATCAATTATTTTTTCTGCTGAAGTTCTGGCAATGGCGATAGCCGGTAAGCTTTTACTTAATGTAACCAATAAAAAACTTTCCAAGTAAGTCTAAGTTGCGACTAAATTACTTACACAGCACTGGCTATCTCAAAACTGCAATTTTTGTGACATGTCTTTATTTTTATGACGGCAAACCATTAAATTTTCTCGGTAGGATCCATTACTCAAATTTAAATTTTCAAAGTTCTTTCCATAAAATTATCCATTATGGTCCTCTGTTGAAGGCCTCTCTCTGGCTTGGCTCCATCCCCCTCCCATTAGTCAGAAAATAACCTTAAATAGCCTGGAGAATACTTAAAAATAAATATTTTATCGGAAATCAGACTTCTTTTTAAAAAATGAGTAAGGCTTACGAAAGACTGTGCTTGACCCCCTCTCCCTTGTAAGACCTCATAAAGCAAGTCCAGCCCCCACTAAATTATTTATTTGAACGGCCCAAAAAAACCGATTGTGGAACGACTAAGAACACGCCGTTTGGGCAGCAAAAAATTTGGTGATTGAAAAACGGTAGAAATACACGAATAAAAATGTCCGTGCTTGATGTCACTCTGTGTTATTACTTTGTGTTTCTTTTATTGTGTCACGTTCACCTACACTTGGTAAGAACACACACAGTGGAAATACACAGATAAAAATGTCCGTGCTTGATGTCACTCTGTGTTACTTTGTGTTTTTTTTTATTGTGTCACGTCCACCTACACCTGGTTGCTTTTGTGTTAAACCGATCCAAACCGTAGGCTTCTCTGAGATATTGAATCACGGAGAAAGTGTCCTGCCGAAAATATGTTTTCTTGTTTTCCTACCCTTTTTCAGTGCTCGCGACTTGCGAGTGGCTAGCGTTTTGGATTTCCAACGATGCTATCCTGGAGGCTGGCGAATAATAATTTTAACGAGGTTACAGATTTTCAACACAAAATTTTGGTCACCACAACCCAAAGATTTAGTAGATTTGACACGGGAAATCCAAGTACATAAAAATCAACCAATAGCTTCAGTTACTTCGTGTGTTACTTCCTATTTTTCTCTTTTTTTTTGGGTGTGTGCGTGTATCGCTCTAGGTGGGTCTTAAAATTTCCGAGGGAACGCTCAGATTCGTAGAAACATATTAACGTAATATTTTGGTTACTCTTTCTTCCTGTGTATGCTCTTATAAATGTAACAAGTTTGTATATTTTCAACTCAAGTTTTGGTGATCTCACTCTGAAGATTTTTTTCCCCTTTATTTTGTGTCGCACTAAGTGCTTTCAAAATGTCCAGGGAAACACCCAGGATCGTTGAAACATACTAACACAAGATTTTGTTTTATCTTCCTTACTGTGAAGGCTCTTATAAATGTAACAATTTTTGTATCTTATTGAGGAGTTTCAGTAAAAAGTCCTCCCTGTCATTAGATAATGAGTTATTATTATACAAGCAAATTATAAGACCCACTTGGGCTTATGGTTGCCAAATTTGGGGATGTGTCCCCAAAACTAGTTTAAAATCATTGCAATCGATGCGGTCTAAAATATTAAGGAAATTGAGTAATATATTCAAAAAATTTCGCAAAGATACGAAGACAGGATACATCGTATTCCAAACGAAACAGCTATTGAACTTTTAAATAATATTGAAGAAATAAGGAGACTTAAGAGGGAAAAGCCTTGGGAGCTTGTCACTAACGCTGATTCCGATTTTTAAAAAACTTGCATAACTTATTTCTACCT
This sequence comes from Bemisia tabaci, assembly GCF_918797505.1. Classification (NCBI taxonomy): domain Eukaryota; kingdom Metazoa; phylum Arthropoda; class Insecta; order Hemiptera; family Aleyrodidae; genus Bemisia; species Bemisia tabaci. The sequence goes on along the minus strand of NC_092802.1, from coordinate 9,957,967 downwards.
TAAATTAATCATCCTTAATCTTAAATTTATCTACTGGATGTTCTTTTCTATTTTTCAAGCTAATATAATTGTTCTACTATGTAGAAAATTATTATTTTTTCTCCTTAATCTTATGTTAATAAGCGATGAGCACGTCGTTGCTTTGTTATACAATTACCTCGTAATTTAAGCAAATTGTTTATATTTCCCTGTTGGAAGCTAACAATAAAGTATACTTAAAAAAAAAAAATTGAGGAGTTTCTTCAGGCTTTCTACTTAATCTTTGAAGGGTCATCCAGGGGATTAATCTAGGGGTTGATCTTGATATCTGAAGGACGACGGTCGAGACGACATTCGTGAATACGGTATTCGTGAGGGCGATGCTGATTCCGATGGCGGCAAGGACTCCAACGAGGGGACTCCGAGGAAGTCCCTATAGGACCCTAGTGAGGGGTTTCTAGGGAAATCCTTAAGGGATGCAGATGGACCATGTGAGTGAAGTCTTTGTGATCCGTCGTTGTAATAAAACCGGGCATTTGCGTTCGTTGGATTTGTGCATGGCACGTACCTCACTTCCAATCTGGCAATTCTTGCTGAGCCTTGGTTGTTTCTGCCGAAGAAATTTGATCTGAACTCGAGCTGAAACATTTGAAACTCAGCCTGAAAACGGCGATAGTGGAAATGGTTCAACAGGATATCCTGTACTCGTTCAAGGAATTGTTTTTGCTGATTTCATAGAGTACATAGAGTCGTAGTGTAAATGGGAGAGCTGGCGCCATGTTCTGCTCGACGAGTTCCGAGCCCGGTGTGCGCCGAGTTCGGGTCACTTTTTCGATACATGTTCGATCCAAAATGGCGGTGTGGAATACGTGGTGATTCCTATCTTCTTTGTTTACATCGGATGGCCGGGTACCCGTGTATCGCAAACGATCGATTATGTATCGAAAAAGTGACCCGGCGTCACACAGGAGTCTCAGAATTCGGGACCTGGAAAATGCTTAAAAGTGGCGCCAGCTCACCCACTTACATTACGACTCTATGTACTCTATGGCTGATTTGGTCGTATTTCTATCAAACGGACCTATGTGCATTAAGACATGAACCCTGAGACCCATAAGAATACATGCATAAAAGGGCTCACGTCATGATGCGCATAGTTCTGTTTGACAGAAATGCGTCCATTTGAGCATCCGAGGCGACTCTTTTGGCAACAACTCACTTTGGATCGCGTCAATCAGAGAGGTCGGACATAAATTGTTTTTATTACAGTTGCAAATTTTAACGTTTAATTCGTCACATTTAAAATATTTAGGGGCGTTTCCCAAAGAAAATTTCACGAGGGAATCGATGGAGCCACTTTTAAGACCTCAAGGTCTTGTATAAACAAAGTTATGAGCTTTTAAAGTTCCCAAATTTTGTACGACCTCTCACATAGACTTGATCCACTGCGCGACTGGTAAAACATTTTTAAGAAACTCAAAAATTTTGAAATGACGACTCGAAAAAACTATTGAAAATGTTTGAAAAAACCTTTATCGGGAGGTCTTTTTTTTGCGTGGATTTCGGTAAAATTACGTGGAAAAAAAAAAAAAAAAAAAAAAAAAAAAAAAAAAAAAAACGTCAGGAACCTCTTCAAACATTTGCTGTAAAGCTTTTGGTCCCTTGAAATGTTTTAAAATAATGTTAATGAACCAGTTAAAGGACTTAATTACCTGAATAAGTACACAAAGAGAGTTCCCTGAGAAATCATTTTAAAATGTTCTCGATAGATCCAATGTTCAACCGAATTCTTAAGCGTGCTTCTTAAAGGTCATTTTACTCAGAATATGGAAAGTTCCTTGAAAATGTGTCAATACCTAGAGGGAAAGGGGGAAAGAAAATTATTTTACTCCCCTCATTTATAATCGAAATCGTTTTGCATTTTGATACGCTTACTTTTTCTCGTGTATCAATGGTGAAAATGAAGTAAAGAACGAAAAATTTAGCGTGCACCATACTCCAGGAAAGGAGTCATCATGAAAAATGCATTTGCGGCGAAGATTGAAAGGTATTTAGAAGTACTTCGCGGTCAAATCTTGCCTGCAGAGAGCTGCCGCATTTCAGACTGATGTGATGTTAATTTGAGGACCTGCTTGAAAGACGCGTTTTAAAATCTAAAGATTATTAAAAGATTGCTCGAAAATCAAATCGTTCTCCAAAGCGCTGTAGGGTCACCTTTAATTTAAAGAAAATGAAATGGTCAAGAATTTAGAATTTACCATGAATGGTCCATCGACCCTCGTACGGAGAGATACCCAAGTCCATTGGTCGAATGTTGGCTTTTGATCACCAGGCCAAAGTTCAAAGTAATTTTTCGGTTTAGGAAATAAGTCGAGGGGTGACCTCAGATTCACGCTATACAGCTGAGCGAGAAAAAAACGATCACAAAGTAGATAAAATATATAAAGTTGTACACAATTTATTGTATTGGACTCAATGTGCATAGAATCAATGGGCCTTTTGCGAACTTTTACTAAAGCAAAATTTAGTACAGCAAACATTTATTTTCACTAAAGCAAAATTTAACGCAATATCAGCTCAATTTTTCCACTCTTGCCATTTTCAAATGGAGATTGGCTAACTGTGAGCAAATAATAATTTCAGTGAACTAAAGAATTCATGAATCATTTGGAATGATGGGAGATTCACCGTCAGGACATCCACAGCCCACACCAGCAAAATATCTTTAGGGGTACACAAGAGAAACACGCCGAGAATGAAAATAGACAAACGTACCTCTGTCCATGTAATTGTATGTGGAATTTTTTCTGTTGATTTAACATCCTGAAAGTTGAAAAAGTGCAGAGAACTCCCGACTTGCTGAATTCACCTTTTCAGCAGTTAGGTACTTCAGCATCTAAATTATAATAATTCGGGAGATTCTGAACATATTCGTAACGATGTTGGATGAACGTAACTTGAATACCGTATGTAAACTCTCTCTAAAATGATAATAATTGTATTTTTCGATATAAGTAAGAGTTTAAAATTTTGCTACACTGCATGTGTATAAATTTCACACTGTAGCCTTGCAAAAAAATTTCCAGCAAGAATGGTGATTACTTTTCAACTGAAAACTTGATACACGGAGAATAACGCATCGTTTTCTACAATGAAGAACGTAATGCATTTTAAGGTTGCAAAATTGATCATAAAATCCCAAGGAGACAAATTTTTTGCAGGAGTCTGACTGTGCAACCTTGCTGTAGCCAATATTTTGCTGGATGTTTGCGTGTAATCAGGGAAAAAACGAGTAAAATTTCTAAGTAAAATCGCTCACCGTTCTCTCGTAAAAATACAATTTGCGAGTGATAATTTGGCTATTGATTGAAATGTTTTTACAATCTTTCATCTGGAAAAACAGCGAATTTCTTAACATAAAAATTGTTAAGCGTTATTCTTAGTTAACGGCCGATTAATGGTATTTCTGAATGAAAAACGATACGATTATTCCAGCGGGAACTTATGTATATGTATGAGCCAATCGATCCACCGTCGTGGTAAGAAGATACGTTGCTTAAAAAATGTCTGATAAGTGATAAGATGAATGATGGAAAATTGAGAGAGTTTAATAGTTTTCTTAATTACATGCCTTCAAATTCCAACATATAATCATGATAAAGTTGTGCATGACTTGCTGGTAAAAGTTTCTACATATTTCATTAAAACTGCTCAGCATGAAGTTTCTTCGTTTGTGCAAAGTCATTCAGCTTTTGCATTTAAATCTCACCCGTGGTTGGCCTAAAATGCTTTGAAATATCTATATTATACAGCTACAAGCAAAATCTTGGAAGCACTATTTCTGACGAACTGCCGGACCAATTAGGATGATATTTACATGTATGTCATCCGTAGTAGATGTAGATGTGCAAAAAATCATGAAACCCCGAACTTTTAATGTTGTAGAGCTTTTAAAGCTCATGTCACTTAAGTCCAATGTTAACAGCGTGAGAGATATGTCGTTTCCGCTGGAAACGTAAAGGTGTGGGATTCTACCTGAGTGACTCGAATAAACAATAAAACAATGGAAAAGCTCGTGAAGGGCTCCTCATTCGAAGAGTTGAGGAACGGTGCATCGCTCAGGGTTCAGGGTTCAAGGTTCCAGGTCCAAAGTATAAGGTTTAACTCAATTTTTCCTGCATTCTTCCGGCTTCGATTTGTGGCATTGGTCAATTTACTTGCTTGCTGAATTTCTATTAATATTTACAGCAGATAAACAGCAGATACAAATTGAGAAGGTAGGCGCTGCGTCGCGTCGGGACGGACCAAATATTATTAACTCTTAACGGTCGAAATCCGATTTTCTTTTTTTTAAATTAAGTATTTGAAAATGACATAATAAATGGAAATTTCTTCAGTAAGTGGACTGTGGAATTATGTACATCCAGCTATTCCTCATCATTTACAAATCTGAGTGTTACGTCAAAAATATTGAAATCGATGCAGCTCGAACACAAAATGGTGTAATAAAATGGAAGAACATTTTTGCCTATACATAATTATGCGTATAGGGCCCGCGAAGCGGGCCTGAGGGCGCGAGGCGCCCTCCCGGGGGTTGGGCCGTGTAGCGGTCAGGGGGTAGGCCCCCTAGTTTCTCAATAAGACTAGATATAACCTTTCAAAAATTTGAACATCATCACTGACATCAGTGCCATCGTGATAATTTTTTTATCTAAGAATAAGGGAAAAAGTTCTTGATCGAGATATTTTTTCCTCGCCTATCACGACAAGAAATGGTTGTTTTAACGAAAAAATGTCTTGGTAGGTGATGAAACTTAATCACGGGTTATCAGTTATGTCAAAGACAATTTTCCTCGTGATAACCATTTATTTTTCTCGCGCGTGTAGCTTATTGAGAGAAGTCGAGAAGGCAGGCTATTGACGAATTTTTTTCAAGGGATATCTACGTCGCACAATATATTGAGTCAGTAGGAGAGGTCGGACATGGTTTAAGAACTTTAAAAGCTTATATCTTCGAGAATATGAAATGTTGATGTTTTAAACGTAGTTTCAATGGTTTCCTCGTAAAAAGTTCAAAATTGAGCACCCCTTAAAATTAAAATTATGACGAGATAAACGTATAATTTTACAATTTTTGCCAAATTTATCATGTCCAATTTATTCCAAAGAATCGTTCTACTGTGCATCGGAGGAAACTCAGCGACACCTGATGACGCTCACCACGTTTTGAATTTCCACTCTTTAACGGAAATGTTGCATGTGTGAGGGATTTGCGATTTGACCATTGATTCTTATGTAAAAGTCCGCGAGAAACACGATGGTGCCACTGGTTTTTTTCTGAAATCAACTTCCAAGCTCAAAAAAAGCTCTCAAAGTGAGGCCAAAATGGAGGGGATATCCCACTCTGCCCCGAGAGTCCACCTCTACATTAAAACAAACTCTCCATGCAACGATAGGGAGCAAATACATCAGCAGGGTTGCCGTGTTTTCAGTTGTGGAGTCCCCAAATAAAGTGGCAGCCCTGTCAATGTATATGCTCCCTATCTCTGCCCGGAGAGATTGTTTTGATGTAGAGGTGGACTCTCAGGGTAGGGTGGGATATCCCCTCCATTTTGGCCTCACTTTGAGAGCTTTTCTTGAGCTTGGGAGATGATTTCAGAGAAAACCAGTGGCACCATTGTGTTTCTCGCGAACTTTTATACAAGAATCAACAGTCAAATTGCAAATTCCTCACACATGCAACATCTCCATTACAGCCATCAACTAATAATGCATGAGGTACTATGCTACTGTTGATTTTTTCTGTGGTGCAGTCCTATTTACTAAACAGCGTAGATTTGAAAGTAAAACCTGTCTTGATTTAATTTTTTTTCACAAAATATCAGAGGAGCCATACCTGTCTTATTCTTCCTCTCTGCGTACGCTCTTATGATCCAGATCATGGTCATGCTTGAATCATCCTCTTAGTCGGCAGTTGTGACCCAGAAATAATTGACTCCAATCGGTTTACCCATGTGATTCTCTTTTGTCATCACTCTCGGTTCAAAAAATTCTCGTTCATCCATGTCGCCACTAGAAGGAAGGAAATAAACATAAATGTATTGCGCGTTCAAACATGCTGAAGCTCAGAATGTGAACGCAAGGGGTATTCTCAGGGCCAATCAAAAAGTTGGAGACTCATCAGCTCGAATATGAAATGCGGTATGTATGTATTTGTAAACAATTTGTGAGAAGTTTTCGCTTTCTAGCTCACTGAATATTCGTAACAATTGAATGTTTTCTGGCGATAGATTCGCTGCTTTTTCAAAGGGATCAGGGAAGAGGCCGTGTTTTGATTCGAGATACCTTGCAGGTATACTTGACCTCTACTGACATTTGGATCGCATTTAACATTTATACAGTCTTTTTAAAATTTTGCAACTTCCTCTTTTCTTTTGAAAAAAACTTAATATATGAACAGTACTACAGTCTTAAAATTTACACAATTATTTTATTTTAAAATTGACAATTTTTTGAAGGGAGGCAAAAAATAAATTTCCTATTCCAGAAGATTTTTTAGAAAATAACGAGGAAGCAACATTTTTACAACATTCTAATCGCGTTGGTCCCTTTTAGTTGAATGCGATGCGTTTGAAAGTCAATGATTGAAAAAAAAGGTGAAACAAAAACAATTTTTTTTTACCAAATTTGGAGCCTGTTTATCACTTATGTGAAATCATAAAAAGCTTACTCACTCTTCTGTCATGACGTCCGTTACGTAATACAATTCCGCATCTTGATTTTGCCTGTACAATATGAAAACTATGCGATGTTTTCCTGCTTGGACAGAGAAATTAGAATCATTTAGGAATCTCAAGCAACAAATATTTTCAGATTTCCTTGCCCATTGCCACCATTTTGCTTGCAATTTATTCAATAAAACGTTTGCTTTACAATTTTTCTCCGATTTGAGAATAAAAACAAATCATTTTAAAATATATTTACTTTACGAGATATTTTGTTTCTTCTTTATCTGAAGCAAAAAATGTCATCAACCGTTATATAGAGGAACTCAGATAAAATTGAGACATTGCCTTCACTTTGCACCCCCTAAATGTCACATCAAAATTCAGCAAAATCAAAAATTAATTAATGTATAATAAATTAAAAAGCCAATCGTTTCAATAATATATGACTATAATTTGACTCTGAAGACGAGCGTAGCTTACCAGGTCCATAATTAGGTTTGACAATACCAACGTATTCCACTCTGGTTTCACCCCCAACCGTATTATTATCGTTTCGAATGTTTCCCACGTGCCAATGCAAGAAACTACGATATTTTGGTGCTTTGAGCAATGTTGGCATATCGGGACCTGAGAGATCGAAAAACATAAAAATCAAATCAATACTATCAATAATTATCGCGTGCCAATAACTTATCTTCAGAGTTTAGATGGTTTCGTCAATGATTGACGGAATGCCACGAGCAGATCCAACATTACAAGACCAACTCGGTTTTGAGACAATTCAGTAAGAAAAGGGATTATCAGTGGCGTCGAAGCGTGAGTGATCGACAATCGATATTCCCCATTTGAAGCCATAGTAAAGATCGATTATTAAGGTGTTCGTTGCGAAAGCCCTGTTTATCGATCCTTTTCCATAGGTTTAAATGGCAGATCAATATCGATTTATCGCAAAGCACATGACGCCGCAAAGAGGCGTAAAGGCATAAAGGGGATAAAAAACGTGTTGTTCAATCAGTCGTCGCACCGAGAGCTTGTCATGCCATTTGAGAATAAATAGTGAGAGAACTATATTTTACCTACGCACACTAGAGTGTACATGCCGAATGGGCTTGGACTTGACCATCCAACACACGGTTTTTCATTCATGGCCGCTCCCGGAATCTCGTTTCCGAAGCCAACTGTGCAGCTGATATTGTCGTGTACGTAGTGTACCTGTCATCAGAAAAAACTCTCATGATCTAATTGGCATACGTTGCAATATACATTGCGATTAAATGGTGGAATGACGTCTCCTGCATCAGCTCGTAGTGTGTGTTGCATATCTGTTATCTGAAGAGGCTCCTCTTCTTGAAATGTATTGAAATAAACCTGCTTAAGTCAGTTTGCGACTAAATATAACAAAAGTAAAGAGGAGTCTGGCAACGCTGCAATGTAGTTACGTTTCTTCGTGGGGAAAACGACGATATTGTATGCATTCAAAAGGAAACTCATGACTTCTTTGCATTTCTTTGGGCCTTGTCCACACGAGCGCAGTTCGCGGAACTTATTCCTCGAACTTGCTCAGTTCCCGGAACTTGCTCCTTGAAACGAGGCATGCTGTCCACACGGGTTCGTCCGAACTGGAACCGGAACTTCAATAAAACTATACAATTATTGCAAAATAATAGATTATTATGACCGCCAAAGTAACAAAAATAAATGTCAAGATCATACGTAAAGGACGTGAAAAACAAAAACAAGCAAATTCACATCAAAAGAAACATATTTAGAAGCTCGGAGCACGGGGGAAATTCCAGGTTTTCGAGGAATAAGTTTCAGCTCAGCAAAAAACTTGTTCCGGGAACAAGTTTCTCGAACTGAGTTCCGCGAACCGCGTTCGTGTGGACAAGGCCATTATCTGTTTTTCTTCATCCTACGCAGGGAATCCTGTGCAAAGTTCAAGCATTGCCTCTCAGTCGTTCTTTATCTTCACTTATAGTGATAGAAAAATAGCTGGACATTTGCCAAAATAGCAATCGGGATACGCGTTTCTCGATTTTCACCATCGAAATGCAAAACCGTGTTCTTCATCGATTTGGGATTCAAACTGAGAGGTTGGCACTGTCGGGGTCTTATATTGAAAGTGTCGAGGCCGAGGGCCTCGCATGAGAGCAATTATAAGGAAGTGCAAATACCTCCATGGGAAAAAATGGTTTGGTTCGAGATAAGTTCGCGCACCACATCATCTTTGTTCAATCCCTCGAGCATATCATTAAGACAAGCTTTTAAAAGACCATCAGGAGACCATTAAGACAAGCTTTTAAAAGACTTATATGAAGTCTAAAAGTGCTTATTCTACAAAATTTCTATTGTGCAAATAATAATAAAAAAAAAAATGCACCTGCTGAGATTATGTGACCATATTTCATTCGCTAAAGAGTCGCAGTCGGTTCACACGTGAAAAAATAGAGATTTTTGTAAGCTATTAAGGGCAATTAAATTACTGTAAAAAAATTTAAATTTGTTTGCCTCATTCCTGAATACAATATCAATTAATTCAAAAGAAATTTTTCGCAGTCGAATTTCTATTTTTAAAAAGTCTGCTATAATACTCAGGGGTCCAAAATCCTAAAACTTAAAAATACCCGTTCTTAAATGTAGACCTCAATTTCCGAACGGGTGTTGGTATTATCCACCCCGAATTTCCTTAGTTTCATTCTATGTTTTAGTCGCACTAACTTAATGTAGTCTCGCTCAACCAAAATTCAATTTTGGACTCGTATTCGGTTTGGTTTTTTCATATCACCAGTGTGCAATGAGCATTAAGTATTGATTATCTCTTTGATACTGCGATTATACAACTGCTCTGAAGATTTATTTTGATGTTATCAACTCGAGTATATAAGCTCTGACGACCCGTCATTTTGGATCCTTCCATCGAGACCCATGTCCCATGTGCGGCGCGTCGTATTTTTTATTTCCTCTTTTAAGTGCGTACATTCTATATTTTTTAAAATACGTCGTGCGGTTTCGATGAAAGCTCTCTGATTCATTTTTGCTTTTCTTTATTTCGCGCTCCAAATTAATAACCAATGAGCTGACATCGTGGGATCAAATCGTCAACGATGGGCCGATTCACTTTCTTCTGTGTCCTAGCTGCTGTGTTTGATGTAAGTTCTGAGCTTGTCTTCTTTCGTAAACGCAATTTCGATTTTATGAAAAATCAGAGAATAGGAGGCATCTCCGACCAAAGCCAGCTTCAATTCCATTTTCGGCTGAATTTCCCCCTCTTGAACGTTTTTAAAGAGAGGTACTGTAAGCCCGAGTAGACTAATTAATAATCAGGTAATCATGATCTAGACCGAATCCGTGCAAGTGGAAATAATCCAGACATTCATGAAGAATTACAAACCTATTTTCAATTAATGCACGGCCGAAAACTTCTATAATCTCAGATCGGGAAACCCGGCATTGAGAATACACTGTCAATTAAAAGGCGCAGCTTCTTCAACTTTGACAAATGAAGCATCCGGTAAGAGCTGGCGCGGCGATCGCCAATTTTTGCCGAATATTCTAAACGCCAAAATTTGACGACTCCATCCACAACTATTTTCTAAGCGCGTAT